>NC_081155.1:41420124-41745481 GCF_012432095.1 Onychostoma macrolepis
TTTGGGGAACAACCTCCTTCCCTCAGTTAGAGCATTGAAGATGGGTCGAGGCTGGGTCTTCCAACATGACAATGACCCGAAGCACACAGCCAGGATAACCAAGGAGTGGCTCTGTAAGAAGCATATCAAGGTTCTGGCGTGGCCTAGCCAGTCTCCAGACCTAAACCCAATAGAGAATCTTTGGAGGAGCTCAAACTCCGTGTTTCTCAGCGACAGGCCAGAAACCTGACTGATCTAGAGAAGATCTGTGTGGAGGAGTGGGCCAAAATCCCTCCTGCAGTGTGTGCAAACCTGGTGAAAAACTACAGGAAAGCGTTTGACCTCTGTAATTGCAAACAAAGGCTACTGTACCAAATATTAACATTGATTTTCTCAGGTGTTCAAATACTTATTTGCAGCTGTATCATACAAATAAATAGTTAAAAATCATACATTGTGATTTCTGGATTTTTTTTTAGATTATGTCTCTCACAGTGGACATGCACCTACGATGACAATTTCAGACCCTCCATGATTTCTAAGTGGGAGAACTTGCAAAATAGCAGGGTGTTCAAATACTTATTTTCCTCACTGTATATATATATATATATATATATATATATATATATATATATATATATATATATATATATATATAGTAGTGTATATACGTCATATTCTAGTGTAAATTTTATGATATTATGCAGGGTAAATGTCATATAGTGTATATGAGGTATATATCTCATGCTGCTGACTAAATGGTCTATATATCATATGTTGTAGTGTTTTTGATATGTAAATTACTTTATATCATATTGTATATTATAGACTAAACTGCTTATATTCAAGTTTAAATTATATGTACATCTTTATATAGTGCATATGTCATATATTCTACTGTATTTGATGTATAAATGTCGTATAAATTAATGTGTAAACGTAAGATTATCTAGTATACACAAGGTAGTGTTTTTCATACAGTATATCATATTCTAGTATATTGTGTTTATTCTAGTGTAAGTGCAGTATCTATATTTAATATAGTGATCTGTAGATGAAGTTCAGTTCTCCTTTATGAGGAAGTTGGTGGAAATTGGAAAATTAGGTCCTTATTCATTTTGTTTTATGAGCAGACAGTTTTTTTTAAATCTGAGATTCATTGGCGCACATTTATAAAACTTAATAAAGTCCAGCTACTAGAAACATTTCTAATGGCTTTAAAAAATGAACAGTGAATATTTAAGGATACATACCCTGAGATTTCACAGATGTTCATTGCTGTTAAGTCTACCTGCAATTATTAACTATTAGTTTTCTGCATATTATTAATCTTTATAGAAGCATTTCTGTTTTGAGTGCTGTCGATACAGTCACTCTGAAAGCAAAATGAAACATTAGTAATATTAGTCTGGAGTCTTGAGTCTGGCTATGTTTGGCCCTTATCTGTCTCCAGCCTTAAACGAACCCACACACACTGTTTAGGCTCAAGACTGCAGTATTTCTGTTTCAGTTGTTCTTGGGTGGTCAGAGCTGACAGACAACACTACACACGTTGCTGACAGATTATAACCACACACACACACACACACTCATCTCACAGTACAGTGCACAGTCTACACACACCCACACGCTTCTATGTTTGTAACTAACTTCGACAGGTGAAATAGTGAACGGACTACAGTCACGCTTTAGAGCGAACTATATTAAACATCAAACGAATGTTGTGCAGATGCAGGTTTTGACATAAAGGTTGCCTGCTACCCCTTGTTAGTTTTTTAGAGGCCACGTGGAGGGATGGATTGTAGACGGATGCAACATTTGGATAAGTAATGTAGGCTGTAACCCTGAAAACATTAAGAATGCAAATGCATAATGCAGTTTTTTCCTTCCATATAGCATCCATTACCCTTCAATCTGCAGATGTCCTCCATTTATTCATGTAGTTTTGTAAAGACCCCTGCTTTAGGCTTTCATTTATTCATTTCTTTGGTCCTCCTTTAGCCGCAGCTTTTATCTTGTTTGGCTTAATTTCCCAGACTGCCTACGAGAGACTCTTTCATTTTTTTTATTTATTATTCGCAAATGACACGTCTCCTTTGAAAATGGTGAGTAGTGCAATCATTTTTCTGCGAATAGCGGAGATTGGCTCCCTGTAAGTGAATGTAAATGTTTAATTTGAAGGAAGTTTACACATTAAGTATTCCAGTTTTGGGGTTTGAATGCTGTTTACCTTCTTTTGATTTTGTACCAAAACAAAACTGTCCACATCAGCGTTCCCTGCTAAAGTGCATGTGTTTTATTTTGGATGTGAATCCAACCTGTTAAAAAAAGACCAAATTACATGGGGTTATTTTTCATTAATTTCAAGCACAAATCTGAAGCTATACTTGAAGAACTGACCGAAACCCAACGGTTAGATCCTGTCGAGTTCACTAGCATGGGCTGATGGTGCTCTGGTTTCCTTGCAAGGCTTCTTAACTAGCTTAACCAGCAAGACTTCTTTAGTAAACCAACTTCAGAAGAACCATGCTGGTCATCAGGTTCTGCTACAGAGCAGCATGGCTATGTTGACCATGAAAATTGCCATAATTTACTCTCCCTCATGTTGTTCCACACCCATATGCTGTTTTATTTATGCCAGAGAATTTTAAAACTCTAACCACATCCGTCAATCTCAAAAAGGCTATAAGACTTATATTTGAATATATTTGTGACTATATATTTCCTTACAACTCTATTTCAAGTCTTCTAAAGTCATATGACAGCTTTGCGATGAACAGATTTTAAATTCAAATTGAATTCACATTCATTCAAATTGCTGTATGACTTATCTGAAGTCAAATAATGAAGTTAGCATCATAAGACATAAGCGTCATAAGAAGTCATAAAACTTCAGATAGCATTTATGGAATTTTTGGAGCTCGACAGCCGTGGGTACTATAAATTGTCCTTGTGTCAAAATTTCTCGTTTTTTGTATTTTCAGTGGGGAAACAAATGAACAAATTTACACACTTAAAAATCAAGGTTCGTTATTGGCATCTGTTGTTCCATGAAGAACCTTTAACATCCATGGATCTTTTTCATTGGACAAAAGGATCTTTGGATTTTTTAAAGGGATAGTTCACCCTAAAAGGAATATTCTGTCATTAATTACTCACCCTCATTTCATTCCAAGCCCGTACGACCTTCATTCATCTTTGGAACACAAATTAAGATATTTTTGATGGAGATTTCTGCCCCTGCATGGACAACGAAACCACTACATTTAAGGCCCGGAAACATAGTAAGGACATTGTTAAAATAGTCCACGTGACATCACTGATTTAACCATAACTTTATGAAGCTATGAGAATACTTCTTGTGCACAAAGAAAACAGAAATAATGAGTTTATTCAACAATTTCTTCTCTTGTCTGTCAGTCTTCAACACTGAGAATTGTTGAATAAAGTTTTTGTTTTCTTTGCGCACAAAAAGTATTCTTGTAGCTTCAGGAAATTAAGGTTGAACCGCTGATGTCACATGGGCTATTTTAACGATGTCCTTGCTACCTTTTTGGGCCTTGAATGTGTCAGTTGCGTTGCTGTCTTTACAGGGTCAGAAAGCTCTTGGATTTCATCAAAAATATCTTCATTTGTGTTGCGAAGATGAACAAAGGTCTTATGGGTTTGGAGCAATGTGAGGGTGAATTTTCATTTTTGGGTGAACTATCCCTTTAAATGTTCTTTATACTAACAAAAAATGGTTCTTTTAAGAACTGTTCACTGAAAGGTTCTTTGTGGAACCAAAAATGGTTCTTCTGTGGCATTGCTGCGAAAACCCTCTTTTAGAATGTTTATCTTTTAGAGTGTATGGAACAACATTATGGTGGGTAAATAATGAAAGATCTGTTATACTTGACTGCACTAGCCTTAAGAGTTGCTTCATTATCTGTGTTATTGATTTTCCAGGAAGATGCCAGTGGAGGACTACTCGAACCAGAACTGGGCCAACCAGAGAGACCCTGTCCATTACCCCAACCCCACCTACGAGACCCATCAAGACAACTATCCTCCACACTCTCCCCGGTTGCCCGTACCCAGACCCGCGGAGGCCACAGGTGGTTACTGTCCCTCATCTCCAGCTCAACAGAGGGGTCCCGTGAGGCAGGACGTCCCTCCCTCATCAAACCCAGGTGCCAGAGCACCACCGCGATACGAAACGCTGAACCAGGGGAACTATCGGACGGCCAGCCCTGATCGCTACGGCTCATACGGAGATGAACAATACCAAGATCCCCGGCAGAAAAAGCCAATGATCGGAGCCGTCTAGACGAGGAGGAAGTAGGTCGGTGCTGAAAAAGTTATGTGGTTATGTAATTGTGTCCATTTACAAGAACAATCTAATTAGTTGTCCCAGACTTATGAGAAGAAAAAGCAATCAAAATTGCTTTGACACAGCCATCGATTACTCCAAATTGAACTAGTTAAGTGAAGTTTGTGATTTGTTTTTGGATGTCAGCCATTTTTCCTCTTAATTAGCATCAGTTCTGAACATTAAGTCGATTTTACACCAGTCAGTTAAGTTTAAAGGTTATAGCTTACAGAAGCACATAGGGTTTGTACATATGTATGTTTAGCATGTATTTAATTCAGTATAGCACACAAATGTCTATATGATGATCTGCTGTGGTTAGCATGGCCATTTCTTTCCCTCATGAGTATATATTGACTTGTCATTTGTTGAGGACTTGAGTCTCTTATGATCCTAAAACATCTCCGATGTTCTCAGAGCGATGTTTGTTTATATGTTGGGTGCCTTAAGCTAGCTTGGGTGAGAAGTTTTTAAATGTGAAGAAATTCACCATCAGTTTACTTTTTCGTGGTTATAAGAAATGTTTTCCAGAATTTTACTGCGCTTTATTGCCTTTGCAGTAACCTTGTCCTCCTAAAACACTCCATTAATTGTTGAGGTTTTTTTTCATGCGATGTTTTGAGGGTAATATTCTCTTTCAACCACCTTCCTCCTTGATTGATTTTAATAAAGCCATTCTGAGGCCCAAAAACATCAAAACGCACAAGGTTACACAAATAGCTGATCTCAAACTGTTTTGGCTTTTGTTGTCACATCTGTTTCTTTTATCTTAGGTCGAGGTTTGTTTTCCCTTTCAGCCATTGTAGTTCTGCGATGTGAAATTCTGCCCCATAGGTGCAATACACAACACTCTATACACAGGGCTCTTGTAGTCAACAATCACTGCTTTAAAACCAAGACTTCCTGATATCCTCAGTGTGTAAAATGATCTGTTTGTTATAGATAGGAGATACATTGCCAGTCAAAACAGGATTTTACAAGAACCAGCAAACATAATGAATTTTTGCACCCATTTTATGTTGATTTTTTTTGCACATTTATCGCCTGAATGAAGAAGTTTACAGGAAAATAGCCAGATAGATACTAAGAATACATTAAGTTTTTTTTTTTTTTCCTTTTACACATATGCTACTCTATCAACTTTAAATGTTATGTATGAATAATCAGTCGGTGTTCGATCTTGTCTGTCTTGTCATTGAAAAGTTGATTTTAATTTCTATATTTTTATATCACATTTTGCATTCAATGTTTATGGAAAATCTGCTATCTTTGTGTTTATTTTGCTTGGATTTTCTTTTGATATTTTTATTAAATTTTTTTATACTTGTTTTCTTTATTAACAGTTGTTAAAGGATTTTTTTGTCAATTTATTTTGAAACCTAACAAAAGAAACAGAATACTGTGCAATTTTCTTTATTTAGCTGTTTTTATTTGTATTTTTTTGTTTATTTGTTTTTTTGCTCTTATATATTTTTATTAAAATCAAGATGCTGGTCTGCATAATTTGTGAAATGAAATTACATGATGACAATATAATTGGTTTTGATACTTTATTTTCTTGTTGTTCTTGTTTTAAAGTTGGGCAAATGTTGTATTAAATGGAAAGAAATGCGTGTGCTGCCACTAAAATAATAGGCATACATTTGTAGTAAAATGCTTATGACATTAATTCATATTAACTATGACATTTTGGTACTTTTTTTTTTTTTTTTTTTTAAATGAAACTGTGTAAGTTTTTGTGTAAATAAAGTGGTGTGTTGGTTCAGGTTGATGATGACTTCAGTCATGTGAAGCTCTTTGGTGTTCATTGTGTCTTGTACAGTTGTATAGCTTCATTCTCATAATGATGACTGAGAGAACATACTTATCTAACATTACTGATAATTACTCCTGCTGATTAGTGCTAATTCATCCTCTACCAATTAAGCTACGGAGGGCTGCGCTGAGGTTATTAGGGCCTAATGGACCTATTTGGGGAATCTTGCTGATTAGGAAATTTGGCATTAAAGTGTTTGCATATATCTGGACAGAATTGAAGTTTAATTAACCCTTGGATGACAAGAGAGAGAGATGTTAGGTGGGAATAAATGAATTGTGAGAGCACTGTCGAACAAAAGGTTGATCAAATTTGAAAAGAGATAATAACTGTGTGATGATGTCAGTTTAATCTTCATTATTTAGGAGAAGACCACCACTTACGGATATCAACTGTGCGTTTTAAAGGGACAGCATTTTCTTGCTCCTGCTCTTTTAATATATACTATGTATTAATGTACTGAACTTGAATAAAGGGGTCATAAGCTACATACGTAAATTATACATACCCATATCAGGATTATTATCGTTACCTAAAACCATTAAATAATAAGTATATAATAAAATAATAATAATAATAACAATAATAATAATAAAACAGTAATTCAAAAAGAAATAATAAAATGAAATAAAATAAGCTTTTTGGACAGTCTACATATTGTATATTGTAATTATATTTTAGATTTTATTTTAGTTAATGTTAAGTACTAAAATAACTGAAGCTCAAAGCTTTAACTTACATATACATTTTTGAATAAAAATAAAAACTAATAAAAATGAAAAAAATACATTACATTTAAAATGAAAACAGAAAATCAAAAAAAAATTAATAAAATTAAAAAATTAAATATTAATTAAAACTATAATCACATATCTAACCTTCAATGAGAGAAACCCCCCTAAAAATACAAAATAATACATAAAAAAACATAAAAGTAAAACACAGTACATTCATTTAATTTCACAATAATAAATAAATAACTATAACTATATATATAAATAATCACTCTTTGTGCAGCACCAGAGGGTTGAGACATGGTTAATGACCTTTTCTGTTGATAATTGAGTCTGCAAAACAAATGCTATTTTCTTTTTCTTTTATTTTCTTTTTTACATTTTAAAGCAGTTTAGTATAAGTCTACAAAGTATATTAAAGAGGTATTTGAGGCATTGGACCTCTCACTACAACAAATGTATTTAATATACTAATGATGATGTGCTATTCCCAACAGGATTGGTAATGTCCTCAAAGCTCCAGATGACGTCACTATGAAAATGAAATGCACACTTCATCCCTCTGTCATCTTGTCCTTCACAGTCATCACTCGTTTATTTCAATTATGTCCCCTCCTTTCATTGGCGAGTCTCGTACCCGAGCTAATCTTGCCAGTTGAGTGGATTTTGCTCATTTCATTATGCTGCCATTATAAGAGACTCCAGTGAGACGTTATCAGCGGAGCCTCTGAAGAGACCAGCTAGAGCGTTTGGAAGAGGAAAGCACTGACCTGCCCTTCACCTGCCTTGAATATTGCATGTAAGTACCTTCAGTCACGACTACGTCATGTAATTGCTATAAGAGCACACCTGTTTTACAGTGAACACGAAGACATCTGGCCTGCTTTTGGTGTGTGTGTGTGTGTGTGTGTGTATACACATACATAGTCAACATTTGAAGTGGATCAAAAAAGTTCATCAAAGTTGTCCTAGGACCCCTAGGTTAGTGTAGTTATAATTATACATCTTATAAATATAGTTATAAGTCTTAATATGAAGATGCAAATCTGAATATGTAAATGAAAATGTGAATATATAGATGTTAACCTGAATATATAATTCTAACTGTGAATATATATTATATAAATGAGAATCAATATATAGCTATGGATTTTAATATTTATGAATCTAACTTTATATTTAGGATATTTAGAATACACTGTATGTATTTAAATGTCATATAAATAATTCCTTTTTGGCCCCTCATAATTTTATGATATATAAATATTTATAAAGCTAATGTCATCCATATTTACTTTTTTTTTTTTTTTTAAACCAATAGTTGGCTTTCACAGCCATTTTGTGTAGGTGATGTGACAAGTTTAATATTATTATAATAATAATTATTATTATTTTTTATTTACTTATTTATTTTTGTTGTTGTTGTTACATACCATATGTAATTAAAAAAAATGAATAAATGTAGAGCAGGACTCAATTGAACGGTGGAAAGTGAGATTAAAACCCCACCAAACCCACTTTCCAGAAGGTTTTTGGAGCAGGATGCGGAGACAGAAAATCAAGTTCAGCGACCAGAGCATCTCAATCTATTCTAATGGTGGTAATGCTTCTTCAAATCTTTTGTTTTGCTATTATTGCATCACCCTTTATTATATTTACATTAGTTGACTGCAGTAGCTATTAGCAAGATTTTATTGATCACTGATGATAAAGAAGCTGTAGTTCTTTGCGTAAAATTAAACACATTATGAATGATGAATACATGTATACATTGTGTGGTATCAGAAGCAAAGGTCAAGTCAAACGGTACTCCTTTAGAATGACATGAAGCTTAATTTAGATCTATATTACTCCATACACACACACAACTAATGACCTTCCTCAGCTGACCGGCTGGCATGGGCCGCTCAAGGGTGATGCCAGGTGTTTTGGTTGACAGAGCCGTGCAGGCTGCTCGTGCCCCACATTTCATCCGCAGTATCGGGTTCCTGCATCATGATAAAAGGAACGCTCCTATTAGCTTAGTGCTAAGAGCCGCGGCCGACAGCCAAGAGATGTGTATCTAAGACTCACTGTATTGGCTCTGGGGTTGGGAATGCTGTTCTGCTATTTTTCCTTGCACAAAAATTACCATGGTAATATCAGTTGCTTTCGACATGATACTGTGGTAACATCGTGATATTCTAAGAAAGTTTCTTTCTGTATTATTTTAGTACCACGGTATATGATTATGGTAATCATTCAGTACCATGATACATGTCAAATTACCCAAAACTACCATGCTACTAATATGGTTTTTGGACATACAGTATACTGTCCAAAGCTGTAGGACCATGATATTACTATTTTGGACATATACTGTGATATTATTAGAAGTAGTTAGTTTGGAGTACTATGGAAATACCATGGTATTATCATCTGATGCCATCACTGTACCACTGTACCACACCACAGTTTATCTTGTAGAGTAAATTTCCATAACAAAAACTGAATGTACAAAAAATAAATAAATATAAAATAACGATACTACCTTTATTTATTTATTTTTACATTTACATTTACATTTTTTTATTTATTTTTTTATGTTACATGTACTTTGACGTATATAAATTACAATACGGTAAACTGATAGCACCACCACAGTATATTTTGTAGTGGAAATTTCCATGAGCCCAACAAAACAAAAACTAAACTGATGTCTTTGCATCTACAAGAAAGTACAATGATTTTTATTATTTTTTTAATATTGTGCACATTTACCATAGTAGTGCCATGCTTTTTATTTATTTATTTTTCTTCTGTAAACTACAATAAGCCAAATAGGAAAAAAGCTATATTGATATATCCGATGAGAGATTTTAACAAGAAAGTACCATGATACTGACATGTTTTTTGGATATAGTATTTTCAGTATGTACCATGATATTCCCTACAGTATCTTTCGCTATCATTTCAATAGCATTTTATATGTGATTATGGTAGCCGTTCAGTACCATACAATGTGTTTGTTAAAACGAAGTCATTGTCGTTAGAATTGCTCTTGGAATTGCTCCGTTTATTGTTGTTATTTGTTATTTTACTGGTTTGGACATGCTCTTTGTGCTTTTATCTAAGTTAAATGACCTATACATTTCCATAAGCCCAACAAAACAAAAGCTAAATGAATTGATGTTACAATATCAGCCTTTATATTGTACGTTGCTGGGGTTGAGCTTTGATAAAAATGGCACAAATTCAAATTAGAAACTGAAAATGTCCTGGGTAAGAGATTGATGATCACTGCCCAGACTCATATAACATTGTTAGCAGTCTGAGTTATGTTAACTTCATCAGTTGATATATGTCTGCAGACTCATTCTGGATGGATAACCACCCAACAACAACCAGTTCAGAAAATATTGATTAATGTGGGCATTGAACTTGCATATATAAAAGCAGCTTTTTCTTCTGACTCATTTGGTCGATAATCGGGAAAGGACATTTCTGAAAATGAAGCGACACAGGCCTGTGTGCGTGCCTTCAATTAAATCATAGTTCTTGGACAAGACCTCTGCAGCCCCTCATGAATCACACTGATGGATCTCTCTCTCTTGCTCTCTCTCGCTCCATGTTTTTGCATTCCAGAATTCTCCGTCGCTGCGGATACAGTTACTGTAGAAACCGGCACGCTGATCCAATGAGAGATTCCAGCTGGAGAATTCCAAACGACCTGGTACCGAGTCAAAGCACCACCAGGAATGGAGCGCGTCATATTCGCACGAAAGCTGCACATCTTCGCAGATGACGGGAGGATTCATTAACAGCTGAGAAATTTCTCTTTCTCGTTTAGACGTGCAATTGCTGTCTAATTGGGACTGGCAAAGCGTAAATAAACTCCGAGGTCACACTTGCTACTCCGATTTGCCTTCAGACGGATCTAGATCTTGACCGATTTCACAAATTTGATTTCACATTTCACGCTTGTTTTCTTCTCCAGCTGGCAGACAATTGGCCGGTCAGGAACGGAATTGTGTGATTTCAGGGCTCGTTTCCCAGACAATTCCTGAAAGAGACTTTAAAAACAGCTTGGGATACACTTTGTATTTAACAAAACACTAACAGATACGGGCTGTAGCAGGAGAATCATTTCATTGCTCAGAGGTTCAGAGCTCTGGTGACTTTGTCTCAGATGTTTCTCATCAAGGTCCAGCCAGGTGAAATAAAAATAGTCTCAACAAAACAAAACAAAATAGTATTTCTCCCCGAAGAGGACATAAAGAAACTTTATAGGTTTAATACAAGCTTAATAAGATGCATGCATGCACAGAATTTTAACATAACCAGAAAATATGATGTAAAATGTAAAATATACATATATAATAGTTGTAACATTTAAAATGTAAATAATTACGAAATTATATAACTATTTGGTAACACTTTAGAATAGGGAACACTTATTCACTATTAACTACTATTGACAATAATAGTAGTTCTATTATCAATAAATTCCTAATTTGCTGCTTATTAATAGTTAGTGCGGTAGTTGTTAAGTTTAGGTATTGGGTAGGATTAGGGATGTAGAATAAGGCATTAATATGTGCTTAATTACTACTAATAAATGGCTAATATTCTATTAATATGCATGCTAATTAGCAACTAGTTAAGAGACCCTAAAATAAAGTGTTACCAAATATTTTTAATATGATAAAAAAAAGTTGTCTGAATATGCTTTATTTAATAAACATAATGCATAATCATAATTCACGTGAGTTAAGTTTGATCAAAACAGTGTTTTACAGATAGATACTTGTGAAGATCAAGTCGTTTCTGAGATCCTTGCACATGTTATCATGACAATGAAAGAAAAAGATTGGATGTGACACTGCAAGGTTAGTAATTGTTTTTTTTTTTTTTAATCTCATTACTCTCATGCTGGAATCTAATGTTTATGTCTGGTGACTATTCTTTTCAAAAACAACATGCATTTTAATGATTATTCATCTGCCTGTTAAAATTTTTAACTGTGCAAGAAAAACACCGTTGATTATTCTTCATTTACATTTTAAAGCTCATATGTAAATACAATTCATTAAACCTTATAAATGAGCATCTGTCAAGCAAAATTGTTATTTTATTTTGCATTCCATAGATGTGCAACGAGCAGCGCTCAGCCATACAGACATAACAAGCCACTGCGATATTCATCCTTCCTCCCGCCCCCTTCTCCTTCACACACGCTCACTGACCCCGATCACCCGCGAACCCCGTGACCACCAACTGCTTGCCCTTCTCACTCACTCCTCTCTTCCTGCACAAACTTTCCATCCCTCTCTCATTCCTCTGGTTTGGGTTACCACCTCGCTGGGCTCTGCCTGGCATGACACACTGTATTCTGAGTCCCACCCGTGTGGATCTTATTCAACTTTTTCCATAGTCATCATCCATTCCAGGTGTGAAATGGCAGATTCTTCCTATTAACTGACTTGTGTACATACAGAAGCTGTCATTACCTTCAAAAAAGGGTTTAATTATGATGTTCAGCACAATTGTTTACTTTTTTTTTTGCGTGTTCCTGGTTTTATTGTGAACAATGTATTGGTGGATGTTATTTAAAAGAAAAAAAAAATGATCTGAAACATCTTTCCTTTTCAATGGACAGCCTGTTGGAAAACCTTGACCGATGGCCATTACTATGCAATATTTTAGGCAACTCACCTCACATCTGGCCCCATTCATGTTACACACACCTTTAACAATGCAGTCTTTTCTGCAGTCCTACTTTAGATTTAGTTTTCTTTTCAAAGGTCTTTTATTTAGATAGTTGTGACATTATGGGAAGAAATTAGTTGTAAATGACCATTCACATTTTCAAACTCAACAGTTTTATCAACAATCGTTTTGATTTGTCCTTCAGTTTGGCAAAAAGGTAAAAAATTGTGTGTACAGTAATGCATTTAAAAATGGATGTTAATTAATGCATTTTAAAAGGTGCATGCACTCTAAAAACATCTGTAAAAATAGGGCACAATATACTGTATACATATTTATTTTTTACAGGTGTTTTACCAGTATTTTGAATTTTTTGCACTTCATTGCATTGTGTTTTAGAGTTAACAGAAATGTCCGTAAAATTAATGGATAATGTCGTGTTTTTTACAGTGTGCAACATGCAGCTTGAATTCTTGTTAAAGCCCTTATATTAATTCTTCCATAAAATAATGTGTTATATGATCTTTAAATCTCTTTTTTAGTCATGCAAATACTGTTTTAGGATGAACTTCTTGTATCGATTTTTTTTTTAATATATATATATTTTTGAAAGTCTCTTTGGCTCACCAAGGCTGCATTTATTTGATGGAAAATACCATAAAAAGAGCAATATTATGAAATAATATTATAATTTAAAATAGCTGCTTTCCATTTTAATATATTTTAAACTCAAATTTATTCCTGTGATGCAAAGCTGAATTTTCAGCATCATTACTCCAGTCTTCAGTGTCGCATGATCCTTCAGAAATCATTCTAATATGATGATTAGCTGCTCAAGAAACATTTATTATTTTCATTAATGTTGAAAACAGTCATGCTGCTTCATAATTTTTGTGGAAACAAAAACCATTATACAGGTTTTGTTTTTGATGAATAGAACAGCATTTACTTAAAATAGAAATCCTTTGTAATCATAAAAGTATTTACTGTCACTTATGATCAATTTAATGCATCCTTGTTGAATAAATGTATTAATTAAAAAAAAAAAAAAAGAAACATTTGAATGGTAGTTTAGCATGCGAAAGTTACCGGCTTTATATGACAGGAGTTGAAGGATTGGTCAACACTGTTGGTTATGCTTTTTCATCTTTTTTGTGTATTTAAGCATTTTTTCCTTATGCAATATCTGGTCCCACTTTATATTAGGTGGCCTTAACTACTGTGTACTTACATTTAAATTAATCATTTGGTACAATGCACTTATTGTGTACATACATGTTTTTACATTGTACTTATATTTTTTAAAACACCTATATGTAATTACATCTGTAATTCTTTTCTGTAATTACATTTATAATTACACTGTTGACCCATCCCTTACAGCTTAACCCACCCTTAAACCCAGACCACCAAACCTGTCCCTAAACTTACCCGTATCCCACCTCAATAGCAGCAAAAGTGTTTTGCAATACAATATGACCACATTAGGTACATTGTACTTATTTTTTGATGCAAGTAGTTAAGGCCACCTAATATAAAGTGTGACCCAATATCTTGCCCCTTGGACTTCCATTGTAAGTACATTACTGTAATCTCCAGTTTTGTTTTACAATTTTGTAGTTTTCTGAGATTGTTGTTGTTGTTTTTTTAGCAAGTGCATTGTTGAGCTTTGAATTCAACAATTGCATTAAAATTTAATGGCAAATTAGCTGTTTAAAAAAAAATGATAATAATAATTTCACAGCATTAACGCATTATTTTCAAAAGTAGTGCTTGCTAGTGGTTAAACTTTTGACATTAAGTAATCATTTTCACTGTTTTGATACCTTGAAAGTGTTGTAAATCTCGATTCTGAATATTACACCACGATCTGTTTCTCTGAAATACAGCTAACAAGGCTGAAGGAAGTGTGAAGGTCAAGGTAACAGCAGAGCTATTGTTTCGTTCAGAGCAACAACTGATAAGTCGTCTACGATAACAAAGCAAACAGAGGCCGGACTCCAGGGTCCGATTGAAAACACACCCACACTCGCACATGATTTTGTTCCTCACACACACTTCCCCGACAGGCACGTCCAGACACACCTCTCGCTGCGACCGCCACTGCTGCTCTGTGCTTAACCTGCGCGCTCTGCCGGGGTCACGCCAAATGAAGTGTGCTGGGATCCGTGGATTTTTCAGGTCAGGGCTCATTGGTGTTGGCCTGCGAGCGCTGGGAATACAGTGAAGGATGGTATATGTCTGCTTACAGCAACACACACACATACACACGTTCTCATTGGATCTCAGTCGAGGAGGGGCGAACATGTAGGCAGGACTGGTTGCACACTCTCACTTACACTAAATGGATCTGTAGTGCACTTGTGTGTGCGGTGGTGAGATGCGTGTGGAGGCGGTCAAAGGTGGCGCTCTGGTCACTGAAGCACATCTCAGATCTTCACCAGGGGAACCTCGGATCATAAATCACAGAATATTTTGACAGAAATATAGGGAAAGAAAACCCCCACATCTATATAATTGCCACAATGGCTATATCTGATCAGGGTTATTATAAAACTGAAATCATAAAAACACATTTCG
Source organism: Onychostoma macrolepis (assembly GCF_012432095.1). NCBI lineage: Eukaryota > Metazoa > Chordata > Actinopteri > Cypriniformes > Cyprinidae > Onychostoma > Onychostoma macrolepis. Next base: position 41,435,273 of record NC_081155.1, read on the forward strand.
TTACTTTAAATGATAAAATAAATAATTATTTATTATTTTCTTTCAGCAAGTTTCCAAGGAATCTTTTCTTATTTTCACTAAAATAACTAAAAATAAAAATGATATAGACCTATTTTATAATAATAATAATAATGAACTAACACCTTGCACTCTCTATTCTTTTACTATTATATCTACTTGTTTTCTTTTTATTTATTATAAGTATTTACCCTCTAACACTATAGTGTTCTCTATTCATTTTGTATTCGATCTACTTGTTTTCTTTTAATTTATGATAAAAAAAATAAATAAATCATTGCTACATGTACTGCGTTACACTAAACGAGACTTGTCACAGCACTTACATCTTATTTCTCTTTTGATTGTTTCTATTGTCATCATTTGTAAGTCACTTTGGATAAAAGTGTCTGCTAAATGTAAATGTAATCACAAAAATACGAAAATCTAAATTAATATAAAAACAGATTTAAAAAAACAAAACAAATAAAAATATTAAAACTATAATAATATCTGAGGCACATACTATCTATCGATTAGGATTAATGTAACCCAAATTATAGTGCACAGAAAATAGTATGCCATAAATGTTGATTTGCAAAGTTAGCGTGCATGCATATATCACTACTTGCACTAAAAAAAAAAAAACAGCGTCACTTTATTCAAATTTCTGTATTATCAATACAAAGTTATATGTTTTTGATTTGTGCATACTCAATTATAATGTATATAAAATATTTTTGGACGTTGTATTAGTGTATAACCGTGCATGTGTTTTTGCAAATACAAATTACCTGCTTGTACTGCAGTCTACTGTACCATCCCTATAGCGCTTACAATGTGATATTGAATATGTCTCCGAGACATATTGACAGAAGTCTCTGAATCTGTCTCTGACACAGAAGAGCCGTTCTTATGCGTGTCTCACGACTCAATAAGACGTGATGCTAGCTCAGCAATCTCAGCAATCTCAATTTAGCATCTCTGAGCAGGGTCAAGCTAAAGTAAGCTAGCCTTATTGCTAATTTTGTTCTAAGGAAAGGTGCTAATGCTCTGACCTGAATGTTATATGAGATTGAGTTGCCTGAATCAGCAAGATAGGGCCTTCATCCTCTCGTTCAGTATGTCAGGCTTGGAGTGACAGATGTATTGATACCATTTATTTATTTATTTATTTGTTTGTTTGATTGGTGTTTTTTTTTTTTCTGTAATATTGAAAATAACTTATTTATTATTTGAATGAATTCATTTTATTTTATTCATTTTATTTAAATTACATTTTATTTACATAGTTTAAAAAATAATAATAATATAGTTATTATAATAACATTAGTAAACTTTTCATTTGATTTAACATTAAATTAAATAATTAAATAATAATTAAAAACTTTTATTAAAAATATTAATTCATATTATTTAATTTTGTTTTTGTTTTAATAAGTATTATTTGTTGATTGATTGTAATTGATTTTTACTTGATTGTTTATTTTTATTTTATTATGTTTTACTATTTATTATATATATATATATATATATATATATATATACTATATAATACTCTTTTATTTTATCTTATTAACAATTAATTCCATATTTAATTAATTAATTATTATTATTATTATTATTATTGATTTGGTTTTATTTTCATTCCATTGTATTCTTTTTTATTTTTTTTTTTTTTTATAAAATGTTGTTTTATTTTATTTTAAATAATAATTATGTGTTTACATAATTCCAGTCCAGTGCACGTGTGCACTAGTGCGGTGTTGGGGGAATTTTGATGTGGTTGGCCTGTGGTAAGACCTTGTCTCAGAGCCCATGCTGTCGTGACATTTCAACATGAGAGTCACGTCTCTCTCTCTCTCTCTCTGTTAGTCTTATTGCGGTTCACCTGTTCATTACATGTCAACAGAAAGTGACAGTCTTCCTCAAGCCACAGGTATTTCTCAACATTCCCTCTCTCCTTTCTCTTTGACTAGTCTTCTGTCGCTGTGCTCTGTAGACATGCTTTTGATACAGACTAAGTCTAAAGCCTCTACTCAAAGATACTACTGTCTTGAAGTCTTGAAATCAATCAAAATCCAAATGAATCCTATTTTCTTACTTTTTTTTTTATCATGCACGGCAATCTTATACATGATTCATTAGTGCATATTAATGTAAAAAAGGTTTGTCCTTATCATTTTCCATCAATGGATCATGTTGAAAATGAGCTGAATTGCTATTCAGGAAATGCTTTAGCAAGCTTGCCTTCAGTGCGATTGGTAGCACACTTTTCATGATCCAAATTAATTCCCAACGGAGAAAATCAAGTTCTATCCTACAACTCATTTTTCAATATCTCTTTTCTCTCCGAAAAATCAGATTTATAGATCAAAGACTTATTTTTCACTAAAAATGCAGGACGCAAGTCTGTACGTCTTTGTTTTGTGTATATAAAAACAAAAGCGTATAGTCTTTACACTATAGTTGGCACACTCCTACTGGGCAGAGTTATCTTTTTAAAGACTGCAGTCCAGCATTAAACCAAAACACACACACAGAGAGTCTCCTAATGGCCAGTTTGGCAGTGTGTGTCTCCGCAATTATTTGCCTGGCTTTTACCCAAGTCCACACACACTCTCTCATGGTTTCACTCACCCACCGACACAGATACAAAAACAGACACAGCATGCAAAATACAGACACAGGAGCGCCTTAACGAAGAGTGTAACATCTTTATTAAAAGTCGCTTGCAGATTACATGATGTTGAGTGAGTAATTGTGTGCCGATCTGAAGAGCGACACAGATAAGAAATAATTCAAGATCAGACCCCAAAAAGAGTGACTCTCATAGGCTGCACGAACACACACACACACAAAAGCAATCTCCAAATGGATCTTAAATGATGCCCAGCATCCATTCTTTTTATACCAGCCCACATCCAAACTCACACACACACATAAGTGATAAATAGAGCCCATTAATGGTCACAGGCATTGGATTTATTTGTGGATAGCAGGCCGTGTGCTCGCAGTAGCACTTTAAAATAAGCTGAGCTTCTGTATTATAAGACAAAGGACATTGCGCTTAAATTAAGATCCATTTACTGTGAGGAAGTGAGAGAGAAATTGTAGGGAAGTGAAGGCAAAGAAACAATCTTAAAAGAGACAAAAAGCCTGCATCGAACAATGGCTTCCTGTAATATCGAAATGAACTCCTTATCATTTTGTAGCCATTGTCAAAGTAATTGCTTGTTATTGTGGGATTATTGGGTCATAATGAGTCAGGGCAAATACTAAATAAAGGTTTATCGAACTCAATTTGTGGCACGTTTGAAGCAAGAGCAATGCAGTTAGCAAACAGCGCATGTGACTACGTCGATTATTGTGTAAATGTGATTGGCAGAAGAATAAAGTGAGTGAATGATTTTTAAATGATTTTTTAATTGGTTTAAAATAATATAATTGGCTTAAATTGGTTTTTAATTGGTTTAAAATAATCATATCTTAAATGCTTATTTTAGCAATTCATGTCTTTAACATCCATAAAACTATTATTGTAGAAGAAAATGTTATTTCTCAGAAGTTTCGGTTTCATTGGCATGTCGACCTTTTTCCTCAGATATGTTTCCTAAAACTCCTTAAATACAAATAGACTCAAAATAAGAAATAAAGCAATTATTAATATAGTATATTTCTACAACGATTGCATCTTTGATGTCTATTAGATGAGAAATGCTCGGATTTGTATTGAGATTTATGACTTTTCATTGCAAGCATTGGTATTTTGGCAAATCTAAACACATTGCTGAGAAGAAATTGAGACGTGATATTATTGGCCTCTATCAGGAGAAATATCAAAGAAGCTAAACAATTCAGCCTATTTGTGATTTTGTGTTGTGTATATACACAATGTAAAATGATCCCATCCGTGAAGCCATTAGCAAGCAGATGGGGTAAATGAAATATTCAGTTGTATTTATGTGTTTACATGCTTGCATTTATATTTGCATGAGCGGTTTTCCACACAGCAGACATGTGCACAAATAAAAATGATTTGCATGTTATGTTGTGTCACAAACACTGTTTGCGTACATTAAAACTCCCCTCATTAACTGGGAAAGACAAAACATGAGCACAGACTCAATCTCATTTCCATAGCAACTCCAATCAGTGATGCACACGCTAACAAGCCCCTCCTTAAAATCCCTCATTTAACCCCCACAAACTCAGATTCACTGATGCTTTTTATATTTCCAAAACACTCTCCCAGCATTTCATATTCACACCTATAAAAATGACGTCAAAACCCTCAGTGCTGATTGAAAGACTAGACTTTTGATTTATTTTCCTTGCATAACTGACCACTTCAGTAACAATGTGCTATGTGTTTTGGTTGCTAGTTTGTTTTTCATTCATTTAGTCATCCATCAGGTTAAAAAAAAAAAAAAAAAGGTAAGTGTAATTGCTTAGAAAAGCAATTGCACGCTTGTCCACAACATGGCAAGCAAATGAATGGACGTTTGCACATGCATTCAATTCATGAGTTTCACGCCAAAGTTTAATAGCTTCTTAGCACTAAAGGTTTGTTTGAATTTCTAACTAGCATTAGTAAACATAACTAATATGCTTTTTTAAACAATGCATCTTTAGAAAAACTAAACCAATAGGATTTACAATATTTAACAGATTGACTTATTCTACGCAGCATAATCTTAGTACTAATTCTTACTCCATTCGAACGGCTATTTATCTGTATTTATGATCCATGCGTGTTTTCTTTATCCTTAGTTTGCTAACAATCAGCCGTGAACTGTCTCATAACACCCATTGTTAACACCTCCTTGAGGAACTCTTCCCTGATAACGGCAGCCAATGAGAGTGTGTTAATGAGTGTTTGAATGGCTCTGTCTGACAGGAGGAGTGGCGGCTTCCTGTGACAGAGACGGATAGAGAGCTGAAGGAGAACTCCAGCATTTCAAGAGGACCACATTGTTTGGTGGTCAAAGTATAGCTGAGGAATGGAAGAATGCTCTGGCTGAAGAGCAGCTCCAGAGCTTTTCTGCTCACGTTTGGGTTTTTAAAAGGTGCATGGAGTAGTTAAAAAAGATCTTTCTTTGCTGTGTTATTCCAAATGAACCCCTTAAAAGTTTGGGGTCAGTAAAATTTTCTTTCATTTAGCAAGGATGCATTAAATTGATCAACATTTACATTTTTGCGAACGATTTCTGTTTTATTCATCAAGGGATACTGAACAAAAAGTACCACAATTTCCACAAAAGTATTAAGCAGCGCAACTGTTTTCAGCATTGATAATAATAAGAAATATTTTTGAGCAGCAAATCAGCATATTAGAATGATTTTGAAGAATCATGTGACCCTGAAGACTGGAGTAATGATGCTGGAAATTCAGCTTTGCCATAAAAATTACATTTTAACATACATTACAATAGTATGTACAATATCACACAATATTACTGTTTCTGCTGTATTTTTGATTAAATAAATGCATCCTTGATGAGCATAAGAGAAAAAAAGTAAAAACTATTACTGACCCAAAACTTTTGAGCAGTAGTATATATTTTAAAAAAACTGTTAGTTACAGTTTTTGTTTTAGCCAGTTTTTTTTTTCAGTCAGTATTCATTCATTTTAATAATGTTTTTGTTAAAACAAGTCAACATATTAAAATAAGACAAAACCTGTTTCTGAAGTAACTGATGATGAGTATTTTACACTATTAAGCATATTATGTTACATGTACACAACAGTGTATTTACATTGTTAGCAATGTCCCGTGATGCATCTGAGAAGCGTATTGTTTTGATTATAATGCCCTTCATATGGGGTCACTCATGGTGTTCGTTTTCTGCCCTCAGCTTCAGTGTGAGCACAGCTTTACCTTCACATCTTATATAATCAGCTGGCGTCTGATGAGATTGCTGTCATGTCACCGGCAAAAAGCACGTCCATCATCACATCTCCAGCCAATAGCCTGAGGAGAGGTGGGTCTCGGGGCGCTGTGATTGGCTGAGAGGTCTCTGGTCTGCCTTCAGGCTAGAAGTATGTCTGTCTGAGCCTGTCCAGCTGCTCATATGTGTCTGTGTGTTCATATCTGTGCGAAGAACAAAGAAACATTTACACCACAACAAAAAGCATTGCTTTTTCTACCATAGTATAGTATTACTAATAACATGGTACTTTGTATACCATTGTACTGAATCAACTAGCTATATAAATATAGAAGATACTTCATACAATGCCATGTTGCATGTCTAAAAACATGGTATTACCATGTTTTTCTTTTTTTTTTTTTTTTACATTTATTATATTCTTAACATGGTAATTTAGGAAGTGCCTTAGGATACCATATAAATATCATTTTACATGATATTTTAAATTATTCTCATATATCATTCCCATATCCTTGTACTGCCACATAGTATGGTGTTTTATTGTCAGAGTAGAATGGACATGTTACCAGGTCCAAAGAACATTGTATTACCAGACACCATTTTTAATTTTTTTTAATTTGAGAACCGGTCTGTAGATCTTTCTTGCTTTCAAACAAAGGAAGTATAATTGAGAAATGAAGTATAATGTTATCTTTGGCACTTTCTCTGGCTGCTGGCAGTCAACAGCCATTACTAAATGAATCTACTAATGAATCTTTTATCATCCTCTTAAGGTAAACTGTCTACTTTAATTATTGTCTACATACTCTTTCCACAAATGGTCAGAGTGCTTATACACTCACAGGCCCATGTGATATCTACTATGCAAGGCTCTCTTCCAAACCCTAGCAAGCTGCCTCTCTTTCTGAATTAGACGCTAACATGCTCACATAAAATCTTATACACTGAAAAAATAAATAAATAAATAAATGTTGTAGGAACAATTTTCACTTAGAAATTGCTAGTAAATTTCACAAGCAATTACAAAGAAACAGCAAGTAACGCATCAAATTAAATGTGAAATTTTGAAACAGAAATAGTGTTTTCTTGTAAAACATTCTTCAATAAGCTTTGTTTTATTTACAACTTAAACAAACACACACACACACACACACACAAACATATGTACCGTGTACATTTATTATGTATATATATAAATATCAATATGATTTAATATAAGTATATTAATAAATATAAATATTATTTATATTTGTATATATAAATATTATTTAAACACTATTAGAGTATTTATTAATATTTGAATTAGCTTCTATTTGTATATACTTTTAATTTTAAGTTTTAGTAATTGTGTGCTTTAGTCATTTTATAATTTTTTTAAATTTACATTTAATTAATTTTTTTTTAGTAATTGTAGTATTTCAACTTACTTAATTTCAGTTCTCATTTTGTTTTAAAATTTTAAAGTTTGTTTTCATGTAATATTCATATATTTTTTATTTCAGTTTTCAATTTACAAGTATTTTTTTAATAGTTTTAGTTTGATTTAACAATAACAACACTGACATGTAAATATTATTCATGAAGCAAATCGAACTCTCACAGCTGATTTGCAGTAGAGTCTAATGTTAGCATGTTCCAAAGATAGCAACTCAAAACTTAAGAAATATTTCATCTGCATTTATGGAGGGAGACAACAAAATATTTAGCTTTGCTTGACATTAACTGAACATTGCATGTTTGTTTAACGTATATTTTCATTTTCCCCCCCACAAAATTTAGTTTTAGATCATACAATAATTGATGGACACAGACTTCTGATGAGCCACTGTTTACTGAAATTGATTAATTTGACAACATTAACAGTTATTTTCTTGTTTATTATCGTGAAGCTGCTTTGAAACAATCTGTGCTGTATAAAGCGCTGCAAGTAAATGTGATTTGACTTCAAATATTACAAATACAACTTTTTTCCTCGTCTGTGTGGCACTGATTAAGTTTTAAATCATCCAGCTCCATGTGAGGCTGAACGTCTGATCATGAAGATGTCATTGCCAATTAGACGGCATTTGTGTTTATTGTAATGTTTTCCCACTGTGTAAAAAATAAGGTGTGATATAACCTCGAGTCAGCAAGTGTGTGTGGTGCACTGTAAGGGTGGGTCTCCAGCAGGATAGGTAGATTAAAGGATACATGCATAAATTACAGTGTGATGGAAGAGCAGTGGGTGGGCTGGGACACTCTGAAATGAACTGTGCATATTTTTAGAGGAAAGACAGGCTTCAGTCGATGCTCTGCTGTGTCTCGCCACTTGTGGAAGACAAATTATCGTGCACTGTTCGTAAACTATCTTAGAGGAATTCTCATGAATAATAAACCATGCTGTTATTTATGGCAGAGCAGGGGCGTATTTTTGGCTTCTTCATGCTTGTGTGTGTCATGGACGTTTAGACGTAATATTCTTATCTCTTTGTGTACTGAATGGACCTCAGAAGGAAATTTATTGGGGTGAGCGTGTTCACAAATGAGTGTTTATCTGAACTATTACATTCCTTGTCTTTTGACTATCAGCATGGAGTTGCTCAGATAGGAAGAAGCGGCAGCATGATTTTTAGTCTTATTTATATACTGTTATGGTATTAGTCATTTCAGTTAGCTTTTATTTTTATATTTTCAGTTTTAATTTTCAGTTGGTTCAAAAATTTTTATGTACTTTTGTCAGTTGTTTTAGAATTAGTTTTTTATTACACTGTAAAAAGTGATAAGTTGACTTAACTTGAAATCCGTTGCCTTAAAATGATTAAGTAAATAACAATTTTAAAAAATAAGTTAAGTGAATTGTCAAGTTCACTTAACTTATTTTTTTTTTTATTATTATTTACTTAATAATTTTAAGGCAATGGGTTTCCTAATTTTTTTTTAAGTTAAGTCAACTTATCACTTTTTACAGGAAACCCTTTGCCTTAAAATGATTAAGTAAATAATAATTTTAAAAAAATAATAAGTTAAGCGAATTGTCAAGTTCACTTAAATTTTTTTCATTATTATTATTATTTTTAAGGCAAATTTTTTAAGTTAAGTCAACTTATCACTTTTTACAGTGTTTCAGTTTATTTTGTTTCAGTTTTAGTAATATAATTGTTTCATTTTTCATCTCATATTTACATTTTATATTATTTCAGCTTTATAGGTTAAGTTCTAATTATTTCTCATTTCTAACCATTTGTAATACACAGGAATTTGCATAAATTGTGCCACAAGTTCATTACAATAAACCTTGCGAACTGATGAAATATTTAGCTAAAACTTTGATGTGCTTCTGATATTTGTAGTAGTTGTCTTTTTTATAGTTCTATTTATTAGTTTTAGTCATAAAGGTGCCACATTTAGCACTGTAATTTCCTCCATGTATATTTGTGCGAGTTGCTCATCTCTGTTATAAAGTCTTTGGGATGTAATGTGTAATATAAACAGTTGAGACAGGTTTATCCAAGACCTGAATCCTGGTAGGAATGACTTTTAAGACTATAGTCCAGCAGAGAGAGTGATGGTTGGAGTTGTATGTTGTTTGCTGCTAATCTCCAATAAAGATTACAGACTCTTCCATTTGTATTCTTAATGTGACAGCACCACCGCCAACCAGGCCTTTAGCACACATCTGTTCCTCATCACTTTTTAATTATCCCCGTGAAAGTGACCCAGTCCCGTCGCTGTCGCCCCATCACGTTCTCAGTTTGTGCCATTCAAATGAAAAGCAAACCTATACCACTTCTGTTTTCTTACTTTTCCATTCCTTATTGATTGATTAGCATTCTCAGCACACTGTTGTTTGGTGACACTCAATGAAAACACTCCATTGAAATCTATGAATCTGAAATGTCACATTTGTTGTGGGAGCCACAAAAACCACTTTTGGTTTTATGTACCGTTGTACATTGAAAAACCTTGCTCTTTCCTGAACAGTAAAAAGCAGAATGAAAGTATAAAATAGGATTTAATGCTGCTGTCTAGTGAGTCTGTTTAGAAGAAATCAAGGTTGTTTCGGTAACACTTTACAATAAGGTTTATTAGTTAACATTAGTTAACAACATTAGTAAACATGAACTAAGAATGAACAATACTTCTACAGCATTTATTAATCTTAGTTCTTGTTAATTTTAGCATTTACTAATGCATTATTAAAATCACAAGTTGTGTTTGTTAACATTAGTTAATGCACTGTGAACTAACATGAATAATCAATGAACAACTGTATTTTCATTAACTAACATTAACAAAGATGAATAAATAGTGTAATAAATGCATTGTTCATGTTTGTTCATGTTAGTTAATACATTAACTAATGTTAATAAATGACACCTTATTTTAAAGTGTTACCGTTGTTTCTAAATGAACTATTTTGTTACATACATGCAACATATTATCTGAGTATCATCCTGTAGAATCAGAGGTAAATATCTCCCCTCAAAAAATCTTTGAAATTGAATAGAAGGCAAATACTGACTTTTCTCAGATGCTTCTCAAATTCTTCTCTTCATGTAAAGATCTTCATCTTTTTCCTCTAGAGTTTAAGTAGATATTGCAACAATGTTTTAAACTGTGCTCAGATTTGCCAAGATTCTAAGTTTGGAATCACAAGACAGCAATCATTTCTCATCTAATAGTCATTTGAAACCAAACTATGCAATCAACATTGGCTCCGTGTCAACAATTACTTTAAGTCTTATTTCCCAAGATCAAATGATTTAACATGTTATCCACATTAGTCTGCATTATGTCCGTACTCTTACTGTATGTCAGCAACTGTCTCACTTGGTCTCTATTTTAATTTTCCACATGAATTTTAGAAGCAATGCTTAATGAAACACATGCAATCTCCATTACGTCTCAAAATAGGAAAGACAAACCTCAGAGTAGTAAACGTTCTTTAATGATGGCATCTCAACTTGTTTGACTTATGTTTTCCAGATTCCATGCATGGATGAGGAAATGTGATGTGTAATAATGTAGCGGAGGGCTGTACGAATGGATATTTAATGTTGACCTGTTACGAAGTAGCTATGACTCATATGCTTACGTAAATACTGAAGTTCCTCTGAGTGTCTGCGATGCCACAAGAAATAAACACACTCTGAGTGTGCATGTGTGTGTTTATGCAGTCGTGCACCACAAGGAAAGGAAGTGCACAAGGAACCACCAGGAAAATGAAGGATCTTATTCATTGAATCATACATACTTTCATGTGAACTGATTACACACAGGATGCATCTTACCTTCTGTCTTGGCTATTTTTTTCTGTCCATATGCGTCAGATTGACGTCTTGGACTGTTGTGTCACAAGATTTTTTTATTACAAATTCAAGGAGGACTTGAAGTTAAAAACAGCCCCTTAGTGTCGTATGGTAAGAAAAATGCAAGTCTCAAACTTCATTTAAAACAAAGATGTATTTTTCGTGGATAAAAAAAAAAAAACCAGAGGCGACTGACAGCAGGCTTATGGAGTGAAACAGGATGTGACCTCATAGTCTTTGAAGCCCTGCCATTGCTCCTGTGTAGAGAAGGGTGTTGAGTGAGACCGACCTGATGGCCAATTATACACACGGTTCTCTGTTCCTCACACACACACACTGGAAAAATGATTTTGTGGTGAAGTAAATATAGCAGAAAGTACTTTCACTGAATAGGTTACTTCAAGCTTGGCTTGAAAATGTCAAGCAAATCTTACATTTGTAGTCAATTCAAGCATGAATAAATGCTCATGTTTATGTGTCCCCATGAACTGATTCAAAAGAACTTTGTAATATATGCAGTTTTTACACACTGAGTAATGAAGTTCAGTTCTTTACATCATTGTGCTGATTTCTAATATTTCTTAAAAGTACCATGCGTGACTGAGTTTATATATATATTTTATATATTAAATGTTTCAGATCTGTAAGTTACTCTGTCAACTGAAATGCTTTAAGATGCATTTACTGACTTTATTTAATGCCACAAACTAAAGTTTACACATTGTTATATCATTGAAATTCCCTTTAGGAAAAAATGCAAACCACTTATGTAAATGTCTAGTCCATTTATTGTTTTCTTGCACTACAAACAGCCATAATTTAGTTTATCCACTTAGTTTGACAATTTCCATCCTCTAAATGAGTCATTCTTGCTAATATACCTTTAAGGCGTGCATATGTGTAAATGGCATATGTTGGATTGGCTCTTCACCATATGTCACATGGAAATATCTGAACTGATAATTAGCATGTTTTTATTATCATCATTTTAGATTTTTAGACCATGGCAGAAAAAGCACCCTGACCTTGTCTGCTTAAACTTAACTAAAATTTGCATAAATGCATAAAAGCAAAGGCTAGCAAAACAATAAATTGGCCTTTTTGAGTCATCAGTACTAAAACTGAATGTCAAACATGCTGCTGCGTGTTGCATGAATATCCGTCCTTCCACTTGCCTACTGTAAATTCCTGGTGTGAAGGCCTTCCCAAAAGCAGTTCTCAGTGAAGTATTTTCGGCATGGCATAGCTCTGCTGTGTCATTAAAAAAACCTCTGTGTCTGTAGTTAGAGCTTTTGATTGTAGAGCAGCTTGGCTTGGGTGGGGTGGTTCTGTTCTGTGGCCGCTGGTCCAGAAACATATGACATTTCAGCCTTAGATTACGGTTCTCATTTAGTCAGTGCCAATGGGCTGAGAAACACACCTTAAATCTTTAAACCGTGTGGTCTGCACAGAAGACATGCATGTTGTGGCTTTATTGTGGAACATTAAGGCACTGAATACTTCACTGTATGTTTCTTTTAAAATGAAGAAGATATTATTCAGTGATTTAAGTTTCAAATTTTATGCTACACTGTTCTTACATGATCTCATCATGTTGCATGTGAGTGGCGTTCAGTAATCATCTGTGAAATTAACTTTGCATGTATAATTCAGCTCAAATCCTAACTTTTGGCCCAAATAATCAGTCATAAAGATCACTGCTGTAATAAATTTCGGTTCAGTTGTCACATTGGAAGGGGAAGGTCAAATTGAGTACAATGCATTCTACACTACAATTCAAATGAAGTTTGGGGTAAATAAGATTATTATTGTTTTTTAAAGAAATTAATACTTTTATTCAGACAGAACGCATTAAATTCATCAAAAGTGACAATTAAGACATTTATAATGTTACAAAAGATTTACAAAATGACAAATCAGCAAATCAGAATGATTTCTGAAGGATCATGTGACAATGAAGACTACAGTAATGATGCTGAAAATTCAGCTTTGCATCACAGGAATAAATTATATTTTAAAAAATATATTAAAATGGAGAATAGTTGTTTTAAGGTGTAATAATATTTAAAAATATCACTGTTTTTACTGTATTTTTTTAATCAAATAAGTGCAGCCTTGGTGAGCAGAAGAGACTTCTGTAATATATATATATATATATATATATATATCATTTGAATGGTAATTTACATGCAATAAAATTCACTTATATTACTTTACCAGAAATTCATCCTAACAGAGATTTAAAACTCATTATTTTATGGAATAATTAATATAAGGATTTAACAAAAATTCAAGCTGCATGTTGCATGTTGCATGTACCTTTTAGAATGTATTAACATGCATTTTAAATGCATTACTGAACACACATTTTTTTTTTTTTGAGCATAAAAGACTCACAACCATTAAAAAGTCTTAATAATTCCAAACTTTCCAGTAATGTGTTTATACTACAAAAATAATAGCAGTACTATGTTATATGCTCTTATGAACATAGGCATTATGTATGAGCAATGTCAAAGAAAAACAAAATCCTCAATGTATCCTTTAACAGTCTAAACAGATGAGATTTTTTGAAATAAGAAACCGTGAAATGTTAGTTCATCAGGAAGGAATGGCTATGCACCAGACATTAATCTAGTCCAACTGCTGTGAAGGTCGACAGTTCTGGCTATGCTCCTGCTCTGCCCTTGACGACCCATGTTGTTCAGGTCCTGTGGTCAGGTCTGTCCCCCTGCAGGTCAAATCACGCATTGACTTGAGATTTCTGAGATATGGCAAAACATGAAATAAACATTGCCACACGTTGCCTCATGTAATTGTTCATTGCACACCTTGCCTCATATCACGATGACCATTACTATGCACGTGGGCAAGACTATGAACTTTGCATTTGTATTGCATGCAAGCCACCTTCCTAGAAAGGTGAACTTGAATTTGTATGATTTATCATGGTTTCATCATATCATGTGATATCTTGAAAGTTAATTGAATTTCAGCCTGTGTATTATTGCTAGAGAGAAAGGCCAGTCAAAATCCAAAAATAACATACACTGTAGCTTTGAGTGTGTGTGTGTGTACTTGTTTTTCTATTCAGGTGGGGACTTAAACCTGAATACACACAGACTCATGGGGACTCGTGTCACGGTGGGGACCTAAATTGAGGTCCCCACGGGTAAACAAGCTAATAAATCACACATAATTACGTTTTTTGAAAATCTAAAAATGCAGAAAGTCTCCTGTAAGGGGTAGGTTTAGGTGTAGGGTTGGTGTAGGGCAATAGCACATACAGTAAGTACAGTATAAAAACCATTACGCCTATGAATGTCCCCACAAGGATAGCGAAACAAGTGTGTGTGTGTGTGTGTGTGTGTGAGTGTGTGTGTGTCAGCCCGAGTTACTGGCAACTGATGAGGTACACAAGTGTGTGAGAGAGAAAGCGAGTGCCGATGTTTTATTCACAAATGAATCATTGTTTTGAAAAAGTTATACATTTGAATATCACATGACTCTTAGAGAGAACATTGACACAATGTGTCTTGTTTGAAAACATATAATAATCACATGTAAAACTTCTGATTGGTTAGTTGCTGCATTCGGCAGATGTTTTTGAAATAATTATGATAAACGTCATCTATAATCCCATTTGAGAAATGACCGATTAATCATTTTTGAACTACTTCGTTGCAAGTGATTCGCTAAAATGAATCAGACTGTCAGAGCTGAGAATGCGAGAGAAAGAGGGATGATTTAACATTAAAAACTCTTTTAAGAAATTACTTTTACCGTTTATATTTATTTTGCTACTAAAATAGGCTACTACTAATCTTAATCGCTAATGGTAACTTTTGAGGATGACTGTTTCTATGTATCTTTTCACTGACATGAACCATCTCTCACAAATTAGGATGATTCACCATCATTCATTTTTGTAATCTATTAGCGACTCATTCGAATGCAACTTCCGATAACATTTGAGCAATGACCGATTCAATGAATTCGTAGACGGAAACGAACCGATCCGCTAAAATGAATTTGCCTCTTCACTTTAGAACGCAAGAGAAAGATGGATTATTCACAAACGGATCATTTTGTTTAAACGAATATTTTTACTGAATCACTTGAACTGTTCGTATTTATTTAATAACAACAAGAAGAAGAAGTAGTTGCCACCTCTGTCTGTGGCAACTTTTGAACGATGACCGATTCTATGGATCCGTTCATTGAACGAACCGATTCGCTAAAATGAACCGGACTTCTCAACACTCAGAAAGAGAGAGAGAGAGAGAGAGAGAGAGATGTTCTCTAATCAGTGACTGAGGGGAGGCGGGCCAAGAAAGCTCAGTGTAATGCGATAGCTGCGCCGCTCAGAAATGCTATTACACACATACTGACTCACACACACACACACACACACACACACACACGCACGCACACACTCACTCACTCGCGCTCTCCAGCACATCCACACGCGCTGCCACAGCTCTGCGCGAGCACAGCAGTGCGCTTCAACGCTTCTGTGCGCAACGAAATTCCACTCCTGTCTGGCAGTTTGGACAAAACTTGGTGCCTCCCGAGTATGACTGAATGATTTTGAGCAAGAAGATATCTGAACATTTAAACCAGGAGGGCAGCGTGTTTTAAGCGGACGATTAAGGGAGAGATCCTTGCGGAAACCTCTATCAACCCATCGGAGACCAAAAGGCAATGGAGCGCAATAACGCACGCAAATCCGTGACGGCTTTATAACGGAATACAGTTGAAGACCTCTAATTTAGTATTATTTGAGGAAAAGCCGCTGTTTTATGACAAAGCATGACTTTATGAGTACATGAAATAGATCATGTTATGCACAGTTTGCATTTGCTGTGCGCAATTGGCTCAACAGAACTGCATTTGAATATGAAATTCTGAGTACTATAAAGACAAAAAGGCTTCTTTTCTTTTCTTTTCTTTTTATTTCTCACTCTGTATTATCGGCGTTTGTTCCTTGAAGAAGATCACTAGTTGAATGCAGGTCACTTCTTCAAGGCAGCGCATTTTTGGAAAGATGGATTTCTGGATATCTCACCAAGGGATTGCATTTATTTTTTGCTTCGTTCTCAAAGTCGGCGCAACAGAAAGTAAGTTTGTCTTTTTGTCTTTAGCTTTCATAACGGTATCTGTGTGTCTAAATTCCCATCCAGTGAGGCTATCCGCAAATGGCAAACAGATTTCTCTCCTGGCGAAGCGAAGCGACGTGCGTTTCTGCTGTCCAGGCAAACCATGCTGAGAGAAGGAGAGCTTCTGGTTTTATTTAGTGAGGGAAAAGAGCTGATTTATATCTAATAAGGAGCAGCCACACAAATAAATGGGAAACACTTTGTTTGAGCCCAGCAGTCTTACATCCTTAGAATAAGTGCTTTGCTGAGACATTGCATTTTTATTTATTTTTTTATTTTTTTAGATAGTTTCATAAAGATGAAACAGAGACATTCTGACTTAGGAATCTGGACAACTTAAGATTTCCAAACCAAACTGAGGTGTAATGTACGTCATATGTAATCATAAAAGGTATCTAAAAAAAACTTCCGATTTCAACGGTAAAGGTTTTAAAGCCTAATCAAATAACTTAAAAAGTTCCTCCAAGAAATCAGTTGCCTATTTAGATATAAATGCCCATAATCTGAACACCAAGAACCTTTTATATAAAGAACCATGAAGATACAGCAAATGGGTCTTTATATAAAAATACAGCTAAACCATTTTTAAGAGAGAACTGCAGAAACCAGAACGTGAAATTAAGCCATATTCAGTGAACATGATTTTGGGGTCTAAACTAGCAGGTTTCATCTGACTTAACCATTATGCGATATCACGGCAGAGTTATAGTATTAGATATGTAGGCTATAGTAGCCTATAGTATGCAACTGAATGATTATGATACTCATGTAACATATTTGCAATATTCCGAGGTAGCCTCAAAATATAGCCTACTGCCGTAGCCAAAGTGTATGCAGAACGATAGATACTGATAGATTTGATACTGTATCAGAAAAGTAGCCTACCGTGTCCATAGTGTTCAGTTATAGTGTCAAATAGGAATACTTACCACTTTAACGACGAGAAAACTACAAAACTATGCTTATACCACAAATATACGGTTAGATAACTGTGCCAGAAAAGGCAAAAGATCATTTAGTTTTACATGAGAGGAACCTCAGCAGATGAAATTTACTGACAAAGATTCCTTTAAAAAGTCGACCCAGAGGTGTTTGTATATTTGGTTCCTCACCGTTTAGCAGTCGTTGCCCACGTTTTGAAACCTGCTTGTTCTCGGTCATTGTTGGTCTTCATAAGGGGTTTTCACGGGAAAACGGAGTCACGGCGCGAGCGGACTTCAGAGCGCGCGTACAAAACACGTATATATCGCATTGCTGTTAATTTCGACGTGTTTCGCCCATTTCTCCCGGAATAACAAAACAATGGTTCATTAGAAGCTTTCAAATAAGCAGAAGTGAAAAGGCTGCAACAACACAATGTCGTCGAAGTTTCCACAGGAGATTGTTTTCACAGATATCGTCAACAATACATCGTTAATTTTAACGTTAACAGCTAGCCTATTAGAAAATAAGCATTTTTTTAAATTATTTAATTTTTTTTTTGTAATTGGCTGTTTGGCTCAAAACCTCTTTCTTACTGAGGTATTGTGATAATATACATCTTAACGGTGTTTTTGTGCAATTTACAGTCATCTCTATGCCCTATAGTCCTCTCAAAGAGCATACGTTTATTTACAGTGCAGCAGCACCTGCAGTATTAGACCAACAGGTTGAAAAAAAAGATGAAGCATCTAGAATTAGTGGTGAAAGGTCTTCAAATAATGGAAAGTTGCAGCTGCGAATGAATGAACCCTACTTGCTTATAGATGACATTGTGGCTTGGTTTAGGCTCTCTGCCATTGTTGCATTATTGCTCTTGACAGATAGGCTGCAAACTTTCATCATTGGAGCAGCTGGCTTATGGGTACGGTGGCATTGCAAATGATATTACTTATTAGGAATAACCACTTTAAAGTGGCTAGACTAAAGCAGCTTTAAAAAATAGGGCTTGCACTGTTTGAAGTGCAGAGTTCAGCAGTTGAATAGAGATGGCATTTTACAATGTTGTAATTAGCAACGTCTGCAATTAAATTTTGATAATTGTTTTCATATTTACTCAGGGGGTAGTTTGTGTAAACAGTTTTGATTTGCAAGCCCATATCTTGTTGCAGACAATTACGCCATTATTTTAAGGTTGGGTGTTGAAAACCCATTTGGACCGCAGCCTGAAACCGTACACATGCAGCGCTCTTGTAGGGACTTCTGTAACGCCCCCCTCCCAGAGCAGCATCGACTGCAACAAGCGCAACACAATGCACTGAATTATGGACAACAAAGACACAGCATCTCTTGTGTGAGATCCATGCCTTTAGGGGCCTTTCTCAGTGTATTGTCTTGTCCTGGCCGGAAAGTGACACATTGACCCACATAGAATGATATCAGACTGTCCATGTGTTAACAGTGTCGTTGCAGTGGCATATTTTCTTTTATTCTCAAAAACACTATTTTCACCTGCCTCTCTGTTTGTGCCTATTTACATCTCGTCAAACACTGTCCTCAAATCTGGAACCTTCTTAACAAATCCTTCCAGGGTGCTTACTATTTAACTTAGTTTTGAAAGTTCAAGATTGATGCACTGATGCATTTTAGCCTGTTTGCAGTTAAAACATTTTTTACTGGGTATTTTAAGTTTAAGGAACCTATAACTTATTTAGAGGTAGAAACCTATTATATTTCACCTTGATTTTGGAAAACAAAGTGACAGAGAGCATATTAAACTGCATTCTACTGTTTTTGAGTGGTGTTTGCACATGCAAAACATGCTGCCATTATGCTAGGATGTAATGGGTGATTGCCAGGGTGTGCTATGTGGTTTCAGAGGTGGTATATAGTGTGTTTCTATGCTTTTGCTAGGATGTTTTCGGCGGTAACTTACTGATAAATGACCCACTTCCATGATATTGGGATGCTTTTGCATACTTTATCATCTGCCAGGTAAACTCCCACATCTGATTGACCTCCAAGCTGCACAGTTTGTTCATATTTGTAGCAAAAACAGTTCAAGTTTAACCAAAGTTTATTTTTTAGGGTTTGTTCAAATCACTGAACAGCATTGTGTTTTTAGTAATTATGATAATTGCATATGTTAGCAGCTTTTCTTTACCTCTTGGACAACTTTTTTGTGTCCACTTTAGCTTGACACACCTGATTAAATGATAAAGAGACACATATAAATACTTCATGTGAACAAACAAAGCACTTAGTTCTCCCCAGCGTTCCTGCAAATAGACATAAAGACGCACACACGTATCTACGCACATCTTCTTTTCATCTTCAACTCCCCGAGTGGTTGTGTATGCCGTTTCATCCTATTTTTCTGGGTTTCGTGAATAGGAGAAATACTAATCTATGCAGAAGCTAGCAGTCTCTGCTCCGAAAAGAAGGTCAGAAATTTGCATTTGGGGCCAGGAAACCACGACCGGATCAATCCCTGCGGAGGCAGTGGGTGCTGAGAACTCCCTAGATTGCTTGAATTGAGGAGGAATTAAAAATATAGCATAAATAATTGAAACAGCCCCTCCTAGTTAGTGTCATTTTGAGCTTTTAGTGGAGCACGAGTGTGGGTGTGAGAGGAAAGACAGACAACGTGACACATTGATGTTTGTAAATTAGGGCACCGCAGAAGTTTCGGTGAAACATAACTGTAAAATTTATGATGCAAGATCAGATGTACACTGGGAATTGATGACTGAAGTGCATTATAAAATCTCTAAAATCTGACTGGATGACCTGCGTTTCTGAGCTTTTGTAGAATAGCTGACGCGTGGATGGACACCTGTGACCGTACAGCATTTTAATTCTTAATAAACTTACCGTGATTACTATTAATACATTAAATTATTCATTGGATATTGATGTTTAATCTTGCGGTTTATAATGCTATAACAGTGCTGTTTGTGAAGCTTGGTAGCTCTTTTATAAAGAAATTAAAAGGTGTGGAATCCATTCCAAAAAGCAAAATCAAGACATTTCAGTCATGAAAATGTTTTTTAAAGGGATAATTCAACTGAAAATTATGTCATCATTTGCTCAAACCTATATGGAAAAAGCAGACCAAGCATCATAAAAGTGGTCAATATGACTTGTGCGCCATATTTCATGTCTCCTGAAGCCATATGAAAGCTATGAAATTCATTTCATATGGACGACTATTGGACTCTTTTAGTGAGTGCTTAGATGGTAGTGAGACTCGTGAGAAAGACAGAATGAGAAAGAGTGAGCGAGAAAGCTTTGGTAAGGATGAATGGATCAGTGCTGATTTCCTCACCGCGGGTGACAGCACTTTTTAATTAAGGTGCGAATGGAAGGATGGAGAGAGAAACAGAGAGAAAAAGAGCGGGTGAGAGAGATGGAGATATATCATGGTCTCTCTACATGGATGCGACTTATCGCCACAGTGACAGCTCAGCACAGCGATGATTCCATTAATAGAAATTAATACCAGCAGAGAGGAACACAAAACATCTGGGTGTGTGCTCAAAACATACACACACAGAGCTATTCGTATTTAGAGGGCGGTACATTTTAGATCCCCTTTTGTTTTTGACATTTTGACTCTTTTAGTCTTTAAAAGCATCAACTAGAACCTCGTGTTATTAAGGGATTAGACTAAAAAATTATTATTTCATTTATTATGTCATTATTACCTTTTATGTTGTTCTAAACATGTTTGACTTTCAGACTGAAATATGAGTCATTGTTTACTGCTAATCTTTCCCTCCAGTGATCCCTAACCACTGCAACCGGATCATTGAGTCGAACCTGAGAGGTAAACCTGTCTGATCTGTGAACATTTTTTTAGACTGGTTTTGTAAACTGGATTAATTGAAAAGATCTGACTCAAAAGAATGATTTGTTTGCAAACCGGACATGGCTGCTTCTCTCATGAATGTGTGAAGAAGAGCCAGGGTTGTCACGTTTGAAATGGCGATGTGCAGTATGAACGAAATATTAATTTAGATATCAAATCTTTTGAGTGAATTGCTTGATTTGGTTCACAAAACTGGTTTGAATGATTTGTTCACACAGACTCACCAAACCAGTGATCCAGTCACAGCTCGATAGCTTTCAGTCTGTTCCTCACAGAAAAAGATGGCATACATATGGACCATGTTTATGCAGCTTTTATAGAGGTTTTTGGTCATATTTGTTTGTCATCATTCCCATTTCAACATCTGCTTTTGTGAAAATAAAGAAAAATGTGAATTTGAAATTACATAAGGGTGAGTAAATAATTTATTTTGGGATGAGCAAGCCATTTAAAGTTGAACAAATCTTATTTTTATTCTTTGTTCATTCCAGCAACCAGGTCTGAAATCTCTTCTCGAGGCTGTCTGTAGCCCCTCTACCTTCTGTCTCTCTACATGAAAGGACAGATCTGTCTAAAAAAAGTGCAGAGCTCGCAAAATCCCCCCTCATGGATTTATCCTCAAGACCCTCTTCCCTGAAAACACACAATAGCGCGATAAACACAGCCAGAGAATACATGCAGACAGAATGAAAATGCTAGAATGATTGCTATCTGTCTGTCCTTTTGTGTTCCTGTAATATATTGGGTAATAATACCGAGATGAGGTGAGGAATTCATGGGAGGAGGGCTGCAAGGGAACTGTCAAGTCATCTTCAGCACAAAATAAGAGGAGAAAATAAGGAAGAAGAAAATGAAACCTATTTTTTTTTGCAACGTGACATTATTTTTATGATGTCTGTAAACACAAAAATCCTCAATGTAATGCAGATAATAATAGTAACAATAATAAATGTTATTTAAATGGTTTTCATTGTAATTTCTAGCTTAATTTAGACAGATGGACACGTTCATAGATAGATAGATAGAGAATAGTATGCATTTTTACATATTTATTACATACTCTTTGTGTGTGCACTTACATTTTACTTGCTAGCTTTTCCCCTTCTGAGGATATAGTTGAAAAGGTTTGGCAGGATTCGGTTGTTCCCTTAAATGCCACATCATTTTAAGTGTACCTTTTAAAAAGACATAATAGCAGTGGAAATGTCAACACTTGAAAGAAGCCCCAACCACCCTTATACCTCTTATTCAGGCTCTTATGACTGGCATGAATGGGAGTCTTGGCTTCAGGCGATACTCAACTCCTTGTCTCAAGATTTTCCACCACACCAATGCATAGCGCTGAAGATCTTTAACGTGGTTTTAGGATGCCCTGCAGCTCGTGTTTGAAGGGCAATTTCACAAGTTTTCAGAAAATTTTAGATATTGAGAGTTCTGGAGTTGTGCTTTTGGGGTTGAGTCTCTTTGTGTCTCATTTTTGATTCTCCCTGGCTGCATCGCTATTTCTGTGTTGCTTAAATATTAGAGACGCCATCTGTTCTCATCTGGGTTATGATAGTATACCTCGTGTGATATTAGAAATGTGCTCACTGGTATAGATTCCGATATATGCTAGGAACATATGGGATAAGGGCAAAGTAGTCATGAAGTTTGTTCTGTCAGAAAGAGGAGGAGTTTTCCTAACGCTTGCTAGACAGCCGTATTTATCTATGTATTTGCAGAAGCCAACATCAGACCCAGAACTGTCAATCAAACCACCCTCTTCCTCTCTGAACCTGCACTATTCCCACTTTCCCTTTCCGTCGTGTGCTGTGATGTATCCTGCTAAACATAAGCATGTTAGCCAGTTCCACTCACCTTTTGTGGAGGTGTACATTTTTATCATACAGAAAATGTAATCTTCAGGCTCGTCTTCTCATAAGGCTGATGGCAGTAATCATGTATACCCATGCTCTCAATGTCTGAGTCATTCCTTTCATGCAGTACCTTTTTAACTCTGTAACCTTTAAAAATGAATATGCTTCTATTTTATCAAATATGCACAGGTCAAGCTCAGATACTTCAGCTTTGTTCAGTTTAATGTGATTTTTTATTTGCACAAAATGAGCAGGACTGAAATGAAGAGCAAAAGTTAGTCACTGCTAAATGAGGGAGTGACAGATAGCTTATTTGAGGATGGTATAAAGCTTATTTTGATATACCTTTTTGAAAGCCTTTTGAACCAGGATGAAATGTTTAAGATTTGAATGTTTTAAGCTGCTATTTTCTCACCACACTTCCTAAGGGATGATGTCATTCAGGAACTGGTGTTTGTTAGTTAAGACAGGATATAAAGTGCATCAAGGACATGGGGAAAAAACCTGTAAAATGATGACCAAATCAAACATGCTGAATATTAAAGGGGTAGTTCACCCAAAAATGAAAATTCACCCTCATTTCATTCCAAACATATAAGACATTAGTTCATCTTCGGAACACAAATTAAGATATTTTTGATGAAATCCGAGAGCTTTCTGACCCTCCATAGACAGAAACGAAACTGACATGTTCAAGGTCCAGAAAGGTAGTAAGGATACCATTAAAATAGTCCATGTGACATCAATACTGGTTCAACCGTAATTTAATGAAGCATACGAGAATACTTTTTGTGCACAAAGAAAACCAAAATACCGACTTTGTTCAACAATTTCTTCTCTTCAAAAAGTATTCTTGTAGCTTCATTAAATTACGGTTAAACCACTGATGCTGTCCGTTGCTGTCTACGCAGGGTAAGGAAGCTCTCAGATTTCATAAATAATATCTTAATTTGTGTTCCGAAGATGAACAAAGGTCTAACAGTTTTGGAACAACATGAGGGTGAGTAATTAATGACATAATTTTCATTTTTGAGTGAACTATCCCTTTGCTAGTTTTTAATTTTTGCAGAGAATAGCACACATGCCAACAATGGCATCATCAATTCAAACTTAAATAATGAACTAATTTAAAATAAATATAATTGTGATGTTCTGAAAAAGAAAACAATTTTTTTTTTAGTATCTTAATATATTGTTGACAGCTACTGCAGGGCATCAGCCAATTGTGAGCTAAATATTCTGTGAAGGTGACTTGAAAATGTACTGGATAGTAGGATGACCCATCTGCTAATTCCTCAGTTGTCGTTTGGCTGGTATGCGGTTAAAAACCTTTCACTGGATGGTTGTCATGGTGAAAGACCAGAAAGTATTTCTGTCTCCTAATCTTAGCTCCATTTAGAATAATAATGACCAGAGTGATATCCTCTATGTGTGAGGGCGGCATGAAAAAGGGCTTTTGCGCATGTTAGCATGAACGCAAGCATGTGGAAAGAGTGTTTGGTGAAGATAACAGAGAAACCACGTTGGGTGAGGAGGTAGAAGAAAGGCTTTGTTATGCTGGATCTCATTGTAGCTTTGGGGATGACCTCTTGAAGCTCCAGAGAAGAGACCTGCATGTCACTTCCTGTCTCAGAGTTGGCTGTGGTGGACTTTTATATCTTGTAGAGAGCATCAGAAATGTTGAATGCTTCCAGACTTCTACATTAAGATTGTGGGATAGCTTAAAAGAACATAAGGTAATTGGAAATGTGGGCGTAATGTCATGGAATTGTCAAATTAAAAGCTTTATTTACTGTAGAAATACAGTATCCACATACCAATGCCATTAGGGAGATGTTATTTTAGCTTTAAGTCAGCATTCCCAACCATTTTTCTCCAACCAACTTCTATAATGAGATGTATTTTCAGGAGGTCTCTGTGACATCATCCAACATGCACCAATTTCTTGCAGGAAGTTGTATTAATGAACGCAGTAGGGCTAATGTTGATTTATTGACCGTTTTAACTTCATATAGCATTGCTTTTGTCCCTCGTGTTTTGACAACTTGATAAGTATTCCTGGTAGCCATGAAGTGCTTGCTCAGGGATTTGGTAGCTCTTGTGATTTATGTATTTAATTTGCCTTAAGTTCACTCCACAATGCTTGACCAAATTAACGTTAAGTATGTGGCTAATAACTAACTTATCTAACACTTTACCTCACCTCACTTTCTTTCTATTTGTCTCTCTCCCATTTGTCTTAGTTGAGACATGCGGAGGCCAGCTGGATGCCAGTAATGCTGGTTACATCACATCTCCAGGATACCCTCTGGAATACCCACCCCATCAGAGCTGCCAGTGGGTGATCAGCGCACCCGAACCCTCGCAACGCATCGTGCTAAACTTCAACCCCCACTTTGAGCTGGAACGACTGGATTGCAGGTGAGAAGAAAGTCTGGGATAAAGAAAATTAGCTGGAAAAAAGGGGGAAATTAAGTTCTCGTCCTATGGAACGATAAGCATGTGCATGCAATTAATGTACCTCCAATGGAGCATTTGTAAACCCTGCCCTGTGTGTGGAATTGTTGATGAGGCAAAGTGGAAGATAAGGGAAAAGAAGGTGTGAAAGAGGAAGACGTCGAATACACATAATTTATCGGATGAGAGAGAAAGATGTGAGTCAGGGGGAAGGGGTAGAGAGGATGTGTGAGAAAGAGATAGTGCTATGAAGGATTTGGGAGAAAAAGCGACCTGGAGAGGTGGAACTATGTGAAGAGAGGAATCACGTTGAGGGTGAAGTTAAGAGAGATATAATAGGGTTTAGAGCGAGCCTAAAGGGCTTACGCAGGGATGTAGTGCAGCTGTCACTGGGAAAGGGGGTCGTCTAGAAGGCTTTTTGTGGAACTGTTTCCCTTCAGCTGTAAAATTAATTACGTTCATCCATAGGCTCTCGCTTTTCAGAGTCTGACTTACATTACAATGACTTGTAGATCGGTTCTACCAATGTCACTCTGTTTCTTTTACCCTATAGGACAAGGATTGGCAACTCTGAGTTTAGCTCAATCTCTAATCAAACGTCAGCTCTCCAGGACCAAAGTTGCCCTTGTCCCATATAGCTATGAGACTTGGGATGTCCTAAAACAAGTGTGCGCAGACCTGCTCCTGGCAGGCCACTATCCTGCAAAGTTTAGGTCAAATTCTAATTCAACACACTTGAACTAGTTAATCAAGACTAGAAAAGAAAAGTGTGTTGGGGGAAGTTGGAGCTAAACTTTACAGGACATTGGCCTTTCAGGAGCAGGATTAGACACTCTTGTCTTACAAGGTAATTGTGTGAGACTCTTCTAACATTTGGATAGATGGCAAAAGTTTTCAAATTGAATTCAGGTTCTGAATTTTTAATGGGGTGTAGAACTCTAAAGGGGCATTCACACTTTTTAATAGGAGCAGCGACTGCTAACAATGAAACAAGTTGAGTAGATTGTGCAATGTGGCAATCTATTCCCCAAAGTCATGACAAATCAGTACAAGTTGTACAATGTTAATGGGATAATTCACACAAAAATTTAATTTTGTGATCATTTTCTCACCAAACCTGTATGACTTTCTTTCTTCCAGGGAATCAAAAGGAGAATACTCACCCACAGGTTTGGTACAACATGAGAATTATAAAATCATGAGTGAGTTTTCATTTTTGGGTGAACTATTCCATTAAGACTCTCTCGACCAATGACAAATGGTCTTGTACTTTGGATACATTAGTCAAAATTACTGTCTGGGATTTTACTGTCTGAAATTACTATCTGTCTTCTTCAGGGCTGTATTGTCCCTGCTGGTGTGAAATTGATGTTGTTTTTAAGCACTTTCTTTTATGAGTGGTTTAAACCCGCTGTGGCTTCCCCACGGGCTGCCCATGTGCATGACAGCAACAGCGAAGGGTGTGTCTCAGTTACATCTGTTGGATTCCCCTAAAAACAGCCAGCTATGAATATATGGGTACCATTTAAATTAGGCCATGTGTCAAGTCCTCATATATATATATATGTGTGTGTGTGTGTGTTTGTATAAACAAGCAAGATATTCTCTGCTTTCTGCTTTGTGGTAGCTACATTTGGAGGTTTTATCCAAACAGTCAAGGAAGAGACATTGGGAGAAAGTGGTAGAGATAGAGAGAAGGACAGACACCAAAAATACACACCTCAGTGGCTGATGTCTTTTGCTGATACAGCTCAGGCTAATGCCCCCTCACTCCCCAAATGAACATTCTGGATTTGCTGTGTACAAATGTTCAAGCTCTTTTCCTGCTTGGGTGGCTTCATCAGGTTGGACAGCTCTGGCTGTATTTGTTGTTCAGATTAGGATTCCTAAAGAGATAGAGTGTACAGAGATTTCAGAAAGGTATTACCTTGAAAGACATTCCCAATTTGACTCCAAAAACAGGCGAAAATGTCAGGCCTCTTAGTTCAGGGGAAAAAGTAAAGGTGGTTGCTTGAGAGTGTGTGAATGAATTGTTAGTTACATTAAAACTGGGTGTCCAGTCCTGCTCTTGGAAGGTGACTTTCCTGTAGGGTTTAGCTCCAACACACCTGCCTGGAAGGCTCCTTGATTAGTTGGCTTAGGTTTGTTTAATTAGTGTCGGAGCCAGGGGCGTTGGGCAGGGTGTAATATTGGAACAGAACAACATTAGCGAACAACCCCCCCCCCCACTGAATGTGACTTTGCGATCGTGGGGGGCCCCCATAGCAAAGTCAGTGCATAGGGCCCAGAATTCCCAGCGATGCCCCGGGTTGGAGCTAAACTCTTCTGCAAGGTGCCCCTCAAGCAGCAGGAATGGACAGCCCTGCAGTAAAACAACCAACTTATGTAGCCATTTCAGATCTGAAGCGATATGAGCGACAGAGACTGTTGACGATACGACAACCAACAGTACAGCTACTTGTCAACCTTCAGCAATATAATCGCTGTCAGTGTGGTTGCCCCTTTAGACCTTAGTAGTCTGGTGTAATGAAAATGTTCAGGTGTGCTCAGGGATATGTTTGTAACTTGCAAGTGTCTGAAACAAAGCTCTTGGAACAGATTTCAAAGATTAAATGCCAAGAAAGTCCCAAACTTTTGCGAATTAAGTACATAGTTCTTTGGAAGTCTCATTGTAGTGGTCTGGTTTCCTGACAAACTGATATAAAGCTGTGCACCGTGCCATAGCGGATATTGAGTAAAACCAGCCCATCAGATTAGAGTTTGAAAAAAAAAGTTGTTTTTTTTCTTGCTGTGTGCACCACATAATATCCAAACAATGGTCAATAATTGTACCTTTAGGTGCACAGCTTGTCACCGAGGCAATACTCTTTGCACCTTATCTATGCATAAAAGGTGCATATCAGTATCTTAGAGTAGTATAATATGAACCCTTGAGGTACAATTATGAACCTTATGGCTAAATAAGGTACAAAAATGTCCTTTTATGGGTTCTACCCCATTGCCAATGTGTTCAGAAAATACATTTCTTTGCACATTTCTTTTTTCTGAGAATCTAGAGTCCATCTGAGGCTGATATTCAACATTAGCAGGGAATTAATGTTGCCGTTTATGTGCTGTCAGTTCAGTAGTTGGCTGAAATTGAGCTGTTGTAGTGGCTTGCAAGATTATGATACCAGAAAACACACACTGTCCATTTACCACACTCATTCTTAACCTTCATTACTCCGTCTCACAGTCTGAATAAGGGAAATGAAAGTGGAAAGAATGTGTGATGAAAAATTGCAAGAGGTGTCGGATGCTTTATGCTACTGTGCTTCATTAACTGGTCCCTTTCTAATGGTCCACTTCAAGCGTCCATCTCATCCAACTGTATTTTGCTCTTTATACAATGAGTCATCGTCAGCACATTTAAGCAAGGTATGATTGAAAGGCCTGGCTCCGTCTTTTAGATGGCAAACACTTACACACACTAGCAAGCACATTTAAATTCACCTTGTGCTTATGAGTGCTGGCTCTGAGTCTCTGTTTCTCGGAGGAGCTGCCTCGATTTCGCTTAGCTTGCACATTTTACTCTAGACAAGGTCAAAGCAGCTTCTTGTGCCCTAAACCATACTAACTAATGTGCTTCTAAAAAGCATCTTGTGGCTCACATGATGTAGTTAGGATAGGTATGGTATCAGTGACATTTTTTCAAGGGGCACTTTCAGCAGGGAATTTTTATTCAAGGAGCAAAGCCATATGGCTTTTACCTGGAGGGCTGTGAGCAGATTGATCTGAGATAGATGCAGTAAAAATGGCAAATGAAATATCTGGCCATATCTTTAATGTGATACTCTTCTCCTTTGAGATGAAAGAAAAAGGGTGGAGAGGTGAGAAGTGATCTCTTTTTTTGCACTTCTATCTATCTGTCTGTCTGTCTGTCTCTCTGTCCGTCCATCCGTCTTCTATGAAGTAATTTTTGTCAGTCCATTACTTCAGGTCTCCACCCAGTTTGCCTCATTATCATTCTCCAAATAGAGCTCCATTATATTTTCTCGCCCTAACACATTACTCTATATGCAAACAGCAAGTTCCTTCTGAATGCTAAATACTGAGTTCACGTAATGCATATAGAGGAGGAAGTAAATTGTTGTAGAAGGATTTAAATGTTGTACTGCAGTGGAAGGGCTTAAGTCGAAACCAGATGTGATTGAGAATCACCTCTCAGACATAAAATATTGACAGAGAGACAGTTGTTTGGGCTGAAGAGGGAATCTAGAAGAATTACTGGTAAGAGTGAGACAGATGTGTGTGATGAAGTCTGCTTCACTCAAGGGAGTCTGCGCTCTACTCAAGTGATGAAAGTTCTCACGTTTACTATGCAGCGCTATCTGCAGATGTTGAGGTGCTAAGCTATTGAGCAGCATCAGCGTTTTTAAACTGCAAGCATGATATCACCCTATTTCCACTTTTCCTCAGGGAAGGGGATCAATGTATGTCCTTTGCCCTTAATGAAGAATCAATGCACCCAGCACGTTCAGAAGAGTGAGGTCATGGTCAAGAAGGTCACAGACCAGTGGAGCAAAGGCCACAGGGGTCATGTGCACAAAATGAGCATCACATAAATAAAAATAACACAGTTACGATCAACAGTTATAATAATGGCTTTTCTTAGATCAATAATTGCTCAATGAACATTATAAATTGTTTCCAGCTCATATAGTCTTATTGGAAGTTGTCGTAAAATACCTACACGAAGCTTTGACTGCATATCAGTTCAATTCAAGCCACAGCCTAGTTCGAAATGCAACTATATGTTCGTCAGCATTATTGGCAAGTACATAAATTATTCCTTTGTCCACTAACTGGCCACAGTTAATCAATTTTCTAGATATCAGTGGTCTTTATATGTATACATCAAAGTTAGCAAATACTTTGTCTTAGCTTGACGATTTCATAATTATTCAAATAGGTCAATAATGTTTTTTTTAGAACACAGCAGTTACACTGATGTTTTTAGGGCATTGGAAATATATCAGCAACCCCAGAGTGTATCAAGATATTGATAGCTCAAAAAAATGCAATCAGTCTGGAGCAGTATAAAGTGACACATTTGGGAATTCAAAGATTTAAAAAAGTCTCTCTTTACCCCGAGAAGCCAATTTTCCCCGAAAAAAAAGTTTTAATATCCTTGATGGAAAAAAGGACCTAATGCATTCTGATAAGGCCTAAGGCTTTCAATGGCAACATAATGGGAATTGGGAGACGGCACGTTTTGACGGGAACTTGCTGAGTCTCGGAAGGCCAGAAAATTCTCTTTCCTAAAGGTGTGAGTTTTGGAAAAAAATGTCACAAATGTTGCTTTAAAGCCAGTTTTAGTGTTGCTTATGAAAGCCTCAGGCTCTTGCGGTCTACCTCAGTCATCTGTAAATGTCAGCGCTGTATCGGACAGCCATGCTATTTGTTTCCCGTCCGGATTGAAGATGGCAACACTCCCTCCCCCTTGGGAACCCTCCCCGGCATCTATTTAATATTTTACAGGCACTTATAGCTTATTAGGCTGCCCCCCCCAGGGGCCGAGCGTGCGGCTTTCCATGCAGACTCTCAGCATTATTTAATTTCAATTTTAGTGTCTTGGCCGGTTGACGAGCTGTCCTGGAGCACGTCCTGCGGCTGCTGGCCTAAAAGCATGGCAGAATTCAAATGAGCGGCCATTGTGTTATTCGATTTTGAAAAGCCAATGTGATTGTGTGTCAGACTGAATTATATTCTGAAAAAGCCATTGAGCTGAGTTTGAGAAAGATAGAGCTACAGGACGTCTTCATAGGATAATAAAGATATGCTACGCAGCCTATCATAATAGCTGTTTGGTTCCAACTAAGTTTCGTTTCCAGGAATCAGCAAGGAAGCTACACTTTGGCCAGATGTGAAATGGCTTGTCGAAATCAGTTTTGGTTTGTGTACTGATGTATTTCATAATAAAACAGAAAGTTGAGGTAAGATATATCAGCTCCTTTTTATAGCCAGTAGACTTTACAAGTTACAATGTTTACATTTGACAGACACTTTTATCCAAAACCAACTTACATTGCATTCTGAGCATTTTTTATCAGTTTGTGCGTTCTCTTGAAATTTTATCTTATATTATATTATATTTAACATAGTTAAAACTTGCTGTATTCGTTTTCAATTCTGTCTGTTTTCTTTGTGTTTATTATATAATTTAATAAAAAACAAAAACAAAAAAAACAACAACCTTGCTACATGTACTGTTAGGCTAACTGAGACTTGTCATAGCACTTGCATATTGCTCTTTTTGATTGCTTCCATTGTTCTCATTTGTAAGTCGCTTTGGATAAAAGCGTCTGCTAAATGATTAAATGTAAAGTAAATGTAAATGTACAACTTGATTCTTTAAAAAAAGTCAATTTATAAAGAACTGTATCAATACCATCATTCAGTGATCACATAATATGGCAGTAGTACCATGGTACTTTGAAATATATATCACGGTATCTATAATTACCCTTTGTATATCGCACCAGTCTACCATTATTTATTTTTATGGTGCTATAAGGTACATAGAAGAACACATTATTATAGCAGTTTCCGCAATACCTGATATTACTGTCATATATTTGTATGCATCCACTGTAATTTACAGCATGTGCATATGGGCTCTTGAGCCAGATATAAGATTCAGCAGTGATTTTTAGCGAGCCAGAGGGTCTTATGATTTAAAAACACATGCTGAAGTGTTGTTTATTGTGTAGGTAGTCGGTTTCAGGCGGTTTAGAGATTAATGGGGTCCAGGCTTATGTTGCGCCCAGTGTCACTACAGCACATCTCTTTTCAATTGAACCAAGAAACAAACACGCTGTATTACTGTATATGCACAAACAAACACGGATAGTAGCATCCGTACCCCTGTGTATCCGCCTGTCTGTGCCTCTCTCCAGACAAACTGCTCTTTAGGGCAGCTAGTGACACCTCGGGGGACTGTGTAGGCCTGAAAAAAATGCTTGAAAAACACCGTAGGTGTGAAAAGCAATTAGCAGTGAAGAGGCTGGAGGGGAGAGGAGACAGAAAGTGAGATTGGAGAGGAAGACATGTCTGAACATGAGACAGGGACACGGGGCCTTTGCCCTCCTCGTGTCAAGCCTCTCTTCCCCGCTCACACTTACAAACATACCGCTGTCTCATCACAGCCTGTAGCACCTGAATAACCATTGAATCGTGCATAATTAGCATGCATAATCGCAGCTCTATTGCACCACGGTAAACAATTTGAGCTTTACGCCTATAAAACAATGTTATATTGCTGTTATAATGAGAAAAAGCTTCTTGCGTTCAGTCACAAGTGCTGTGAAATTGATACAAGCATTTTTTTGTGAGGTAAATAAGTGATCCAGGCATTTCTGTTGATCAATGGGCATCCTGGTTTGTTTCCACTTTCAAGCACATCTCGAAATGCACCGGAGCCAAGTGGAGGCGTCTAGAGACGGTCAATATCCACATTTGACACACTCACTTGTCACTGCTAATCCAGGAGCCAAGAGCCCCTACAAAATCAATTACAACCTAATTACACTTGCACACAGTTTACAAGCCTTCATCCCAGCTTTTCCAGTGTTTGAGGTGAGATGGACACAGAAAGAAAGTGAGGAAGAGTTTGTGTGTGTGTGTGTGTGTGTGTGTGTGTGTGTGTGTGTGTGTGTGTGTGTGTGTGTGTG
The DNA here is from genome assembly GCF_012432095.1 of Onychostoma macrolepis. Taxonomy (NCBI): domain Eukaryota; kingdom Metazoa; phylum Chordata; class Actinopteri; order Cypriniformes; family Cyprinidae; genus Onychostoma; species Onychostoma macrolepis. The sequence continues at coordinate 41,468,426 of NC_081155.1, forward strand.
GTTTTACCTACAGTACAGTTCGTACAGTAGCTTTAGGAATAAAACTGTCCCTAAATATGGAATACATTGTGAATACAGTGATGATTTTGATTAAGCCACTAAGTTTTCTGAAGTTGATTTCATTAGGCTAATCTTTGTCCTCCAAATAATGTCTATGATTGAAACTTCAGTAGCAAAAGTTCAATTCATTGATTTAAATCAGTTCAGTTTCAGTTGATTGATTTAAAACTGATTTGATGGTTTGTTACTGCCATCCATTAAAATATTCATGGAGGTCTACGTTGGGTATTTTTAATATATTTAAATAATTCTGTAAAACTACATTATATGTTGCTTCTATTGCTGGTGGATATAAATGGTGAATACAAATAAAAACAGTGAAATATTATTGCTTGTGTTTATTCAGTTTATCAGATTTCCCCCCTATAATTTCAAAAACCTTTTTAATAATATTTATATTAATAATATTATCAAATGCCTGAAAATATTGAGATGGCATTTAAAAAAAATAAAAAATTATCATAGTCTGGGAGAGTTTTCTAAATTAAAAATATTTTTATAAAAGTATTTTTCCGTAAAAAAAAGCAAAAAGCGAAAATAAAATAAAAAATAATAATATTGATATTAATAATATTGATATAATATAAAACATTTAGTCTAGTAGTTTGCTAATGTTTAATGTAAATGTTTTATAAATAAATTAAATAATCAAAAGCCTGACAATTATTGAGATATCATATTTTTTTACCTGTTTTGCCTAGTCTAGGGTTGTTCTCAAAGTTAAAATGATTCATTAGAAGTCTTATGCATGAGAAGGATTTCTGATGCTGTACATGGATATGTAAGTTTGTTTGTGAATGTGTATGTAGTCTAAATATACACCGCTGTACCTGAAGTCTCCAAGTGTGCGGTCGGCCAGGGGGGTCCAGAGCAATGAAGAGTCAGAGACACCTGCCTCTTTATGTCACTCTGAGGGGCCCGGGGCCGTGTCAGGTTTTCACATACACACGCTCCCTGAGTGACGTGGAGCCAGCAGTTATGTGCCTCAACCAGGGATAATTCAGAATCAACTGCGAAGGAAAAGTTAAAAAAGGCGAAGCATCATGTCTTCATTCTATTCTGGTTCGCAGGGAAAAACGCGCCGACATATTCATTGACATCAATGTGTTTTTGAGTGTCTGTACGATTCTTTGGAGACTGCAAAAGTTCTTGGTGTTTCATTATAGGTTTTTCAGATCAGTGTTTTGGATTTTGGCTACTTTAAAGCACTAGTGCAGTGATGGATTTCTAAAGAACTTGAGAATTACAAGTCATTTACTGAATCAGTTCATTCAGGGAGTTCAATGAACTTGATTCACTGACTTTTTGATGCAATGCACCTTCAACTGACAGAAACCCCAATTTTTATTCTCTGATGCACTGCAGGTCATCTTTTGCCACTTTACTTGTCTGTCTTTGCATAGATTACACACTTTACAAAATAAAATAAAATTAGTTCATGGCTTGTACATAAGTCCCAGTGCAGTTTTATGTTTAATTATTATAGTAAGATGCTATAAAATCACTGTTTCCATTTTGTTTATATAGTGTCAAATGTTGTGTTAGTTATTATTTTGAACCATTTTTTTAAACAAAATGCTTAAAATATTTGTTCCCAGTATTATTAATAATGTTCATTATTATTATTGCCATCTCACAGTTTTACCCCTAAACAACATTCCTCACAGTCCAGTTCTAAAAATGCTTTGTGAATCAGTTTGAACTGAATCATTTAATATAATTGCTTCAAAAGAATCTTTTAATGAGTTCAGTTGGCATCAGGCTATGAGATATCCTCTCAAATGAAAAAGTTAAAACTAAACTTGGAACATTTTGAAGCCACTTTGCCTCCTACATTGTCTTAAGTTTTAATGGCACATAGATTAATTTTCTCAGTACAGAGAAGTCTGGTCAGCATGTTGTGCTCCAGAGCAGTTAGGTTGGGAATGATGGCGTATGTTTACGGGGATCTTGTTCTTGTTAAGGGGTTAAATGGGGCAAGCATTCCTGAGGTGTGAGAAGAAGTCTGACTCATGCCTCTCTATGGCCAGATTTATTATAAGGAAGCACTCATGCAGACAACCGGCTGGATTTTTGAGAGTCTTTTGCCTCATTTAGACATTGTGTGCGAAGTGTTTTGGCAAAAGAGGGCAACTCACATTAAGGGATTATTTTGGCCGGACAGGTGGTCATTGTCTGCTCCTTCAGTCTGTCTCTGAAGTGACATGAAAAAATGTGTGTTTGTTGTGATAAGGCAGCAGTCCACTGAGGGTCAAAGGTCACCCCAGCTCAAATTAAAGCGAGTCCTAGCAGTTCCTTCACAGTTACTCATTGCTGCAGAAGATATTGCATTGCATTTAATGTTTGTCCTTCCCTAGAGGAACTTTTTTATTGCTCAAATGTTCCTCTTTTATTGCTTGGGAGAATTAATGGAGATCTTAGGTATGTTTAAATATAAACTTTATCTGATGTAAATAACACATTAGGAAAAATAAAAATAGACAATTTTTTGAGCTACAAAATACATGTTGATAGCAGCTCAGAATAATTTTGTCTTGAAAGAAATATTTCATATTGAAATGTGATTTGTTTTTATTGCAGAGTGTTATTTTAGAATCATTGAGAAGCTATTATAGTTTATATATATATATATATATATATATATTTTTTTTTTTTTTTTTTTTAAATATATTTTCAGTTTTCATTTTAGTTTAGTTAGTAATTTTGTTGTGTGTTTTTGTCCCTTATTATTGTAATAATTTTTATGGTTTTAAATGTAGTTTCAATTTTAGTTTTATTTAACTATAATAATCCTGCTGCAGACTTTGGCTTTTTATTTTTTTGCCAAACAAACACATCCAAAAATAGCATTTATGCATGTACTGTTTTTTGCTTCTAGGTATGACTTCATAGAGATCCGAGATGGGAATTCTGAGTCCGCGGACCTGCTGGGAAGGCACTGCAGTAACATTGCTCCTCCTGCCATAATTTCCTCGGGTCCCGTCATCCACATCAAGTTCGTGTCTGATTACGCGCACCAGGGTGCCGGCTTCTCCCTGCGCTACGAGATCTACAAGACTGGTGAGTGAGCTCAATCCTGCTGCTGCCATGTGGTTAAGGAAACGGATCATTTTTTTCCAGGGAAAATTTCTGTTCCTGACAATGAACAGCTCAAGCATTCTCATCCTATCCTCAAGTCCTTTCACATGTGCTCAGGCGTTCTCATACCACATCAAGATGGGACGCTATTATACGTCTAGATTGCGGCTGTTATAATCAGTGGAGAGTACTACGTCACAATGCACCTTTAACTTTAATCGCACTGCTCAGCAACATCTGACACTTTACCAAATAATTATTTATATATATATATATATATATATATATATATATATATATATATTTTTTTTTTTTTTTTTAATTAAAACTAATTATAAGAATAAATGAAAAAAAAATAAAGTTTAAAATAAAAGTAGATTTTTATACAAATAGATTTCTGCTACATTTATTTAATGCAGCTTTGAAACTTTCAGTGTCAGTTGTGTTTGGTGTCGATGTGTTGTGAGGGTCCTGCTGACAAGATTTCTGCAAATGTTAGGATTCTGCATTTCAAAAAATAAATGAATCCGGTTTATCCTTTCAACCAGGCAATATTTCTTAAGAAATGCTTAGCAAACTTCACATAATTCATGATTTTTTTGGTCACTGTCTCTCCAGATGTGGAGACAAGCAACACATTTTCTTTAGCTGTTTTCTTTCGTCACTCAGTGGTCGGGGTGTTTATGTGTGAACTCTCACTCGGCCTCAACCTTTGATTGATGGTTGATTGGAGCAGGCTGGTTTTTGAGGGTCACGAGTGGCTCAGGTTGATTTTGGAGGCGCTCTTGTTACGCTGTAAATCTCGTTAGCAGAATGACCTCCTCCGACCTTTAACTCAATGTTCCAGAAGGTCGCGGCTCCTCCGTCCTGCTGCAAGGCCGTCAGACACGCTGATTCTTAAATGTTCCCTCAAAGTTTCCGAAACGCTCCCAGACCAATTAAACATCAAGGGAGAGAAGAAAAGAAAATAAACTGAGTTTAGAGGAAAGGCGGGGAGGGGGCGACGCTTAACTCTTTTCATCCCTCCGTGAGCATGCCAGGAATGCCCTCTTAATTGGACTCTGATCTCTCGTCCTTGGGGAATTAGAGTTTGGAGTGCATTGGTAATTTGTGCATGGACTTTGGAGCCATTTGGAGCCATCTGTAGGGATTTCTACTGTACTAGCTAGAAGTACATACCTGCAAGGCATCAGAAAACTATATTTTGATATGTTTTGAAAATGCTAGGCCCGTTTGTTCGTGCTAATGTTGTTCTGGGTGGTTGCTAAGGTGTTTTGGGTAGTTGCTAGCATGGCCGCAGCCAGGGTTTGAACATTAGTGAGGTCTGGGGTGGGGTTAAGAATTGTGCTATAATAACCCCTACAAATGCAACTCATTATATACACTAACACTTTAAAAGAGACAGACATGTAGATGTTTGTGATTGTGAAAGATGTTTTCTCTGTTTTGGAGGAGGGATGATTACTGTTAAATCATACCATATTTAGTGCATCAAAATGAGTTAATAGGCTACTTTACTATAGGTTGGGGTGGATCATTTTATCAGTTGTTTATTATTCATGCAGCAATACATATTACTGTTATAGTTTTCATTAATAACCATCGCTAAAATATAGATGATAACTTAGTGCTCTTGTTTTTAGCATAATGAAAATTTAACTAGGCCTACTGTACTGAATGAAACAGCATAGACTTATTCATATTTCATTCATCTGTAACCTACTTATTCTAGATCTGTGTACTAGTGTTAAATGCTTCAGTTTCTGATAGCGCTGATAACATTTCTGACAGATAATACCATGATTTGTGTTTGCTTTACCGAATGTTTTCAGACCATGGAAGCTAAACATTACTGCAAACTGTCTAAACTGAATTATACATGCAGACACCCCTCTGAGTTGTTCTGAACAGTAAATTAGTCATTCAGAGAACAAATGTCATGTTTGAACATGAAAACTTATTAAAATAAATGATTAAATATTATATTAATATAAATAAATATGATAAAATATCATATAATATGATAATAATATTCATACAAATATATTATATAATAATAATATAATAATAATAATAATAATAACAATAATATTTAATGTAAAATGTTAAAAATAAGCAAAAAAAACAAAAAAACATTTTACAAATAAATAAATAGTACATTTTATACAAATGGATTGATTAATTGATTTATTATTATTATTATTATTATAACTGCATATCTATATTTTATTTAATATTTATTTAATATATATTAAATATTATTAAATATATTATTACATTTTAATTGCATTTATTGGGTGGTTTATTGGTATATTTTACAGACTTAAGTCAAAAGAGGCCACCCTTAATTGTGTCTGATATTGTGGTCTGTAGACATGGCTCAGGTCCCTCTCTTATACAAGTCTTTGGGATTAGACATAGCTAAGTATAATCAGTGGTAATAGTGATATTTGTCTTGGCAAACACCATTAACTACCACTACAGCGTTCCTTCAAGAACATTGCACTAGCCATGTACTCGTGGGAGTGCAGCGATTAATGTTGTTTTGCAACAGCGATGATTAGCCTGGTAACATAAGCACCGTGGCTTCATCATGGCTGATGGGGAAAACAGCAGAGTTATTCTATCTCTAAGCCTTAACCTCACCTCAGTAATTGCTGAAATCATCACCATTGCCCTCAGGTACTGTTACCACAGATACAGTTGCTAACTCTAGTAGTATGACTCACGTGATAAGCCCACAATCTCATTTTACACTAACCAGAGTCAGCCCAAGAACATCTTTTAATAAAGGCATGATATGCTTTTTCTCTTTTGGGATGTTAATATAGCCATGTGTGGGTGTAGCAGAGATGGAGTGGAGAGCATAGATATCTGACTTGTAAATGCTTTTCTGATCACTTGTCTTCGGGGATGTGCAATTTTTGTGCGTTATGCTGCCTTCTAGTCATGTCGGAATAATCAATATATTTATTCAATTTATAGTTAATTTCATTAAATAATGCATTTTTAATTATTATTTTTTTTTTAAATTATGTTCATTATATTGACATATATAAACTTTATGTATTTATATATTAAATCATTTATATATTTATAAATATTATTACATTATTAAAATATAAATAAACATAAAAACATAAAAATATTTTAGTAATATTTGTATTGTTTTTTTTTAATTAATTAAATACTAGGCTAATTCGAATTATTAATTTAAAAAATAACAAAACATATATAGATTTATTATATTTATATTTACACTTCAGTCTACATTTTATATTATTATATAAGTATCATGACATTTAATATAATCTGCAGTATCTGAGCCTATAATTAGAGCTTTTGATCAATAATAACCTCCTAGTTTTATTTATTTATTGCACATTTTTATGAATTTTATTGTACCTTCCCATAATTCTCGGTTGCAACACAAGAACAATAAAATACACAGATAAAGCATTAAATGCACACCTAATGCACATCCTTTGATATTTTGTTGGTCTAGTGCTAAAAAGCTTCCTGTGTTTGTCAGGGGAGTGAAATACGAAATTTGTCCTTTTTTTTTTTTCTGACCATAATCACTTGAGCGCACATAATGTCATAATTATGATTTTCAAACTCATTAGGAACATCCCAGGAGGAGCACATGAAGACAGCATTAGTCTTTGTGCGTAAGATCCTCATGTTTCCCAGACGCTTCTTTCCAAAGGCGAATGACTGACTGTTGCCTTTTCCTGCGCCACAGAATAATGGTTGTTTATTTTTTAAATTCCAGGTTTTGAGTTAAAGTAGTTCAGAAAGTCTGTCTCTACAGGTTTTGAAAGTTATAAAGACTGCCAAAAATGAGAAAGAAAAAAAAGCACTCATCTTTAAGGGACCTGTTGTTTTCACAAACTGCTCCAATCACTGGAATTGTGGGAAAGTGTTAGCGTGGGTGAGTCTCAGCGTTTATGTCTGTTTATATGGAGAGGCGTCGCAGAGATAATGATCTCTGGTGAACACTTTCCACAGAAGCATGTGCTGTTAACCAGCACTGGGAGCGAGAACATCAAACCCTCATTCATGTTCATGCAGAAATCCCACACTGGTCTCCAGCTGACCCTCGGGTGGCATGCTATCACACTGTTATGTGGACAATCTCTTAGGGCCATTATGACTGAATAACGCTCCTTGATTTAGTTTTTTGGCCTTTTACAGCTTTTTTGGCTTAGAGCAACAACATGTTTGCAACCTTCAAAGTTGAACAGTGCTGACAAGGCACCTTCAAAAAGTTTACAATATGCAGCTCCAAATGAATTAACTCATGCTTTGCTTGGTCTTGAACAGAATCTCCACAGACATCTGCAGAATCTCGACACCTGGCATTCATAAAGTTCAGTGCATGCCATGCACATTGTATCTTCATTCGTTATATATTTTGCCTAATTTGCTAATGCTCTCGGTTACACACTTCAAAGGAGTAGGAATGAGTAAAATGAGTTTTGAGGGTGTGGAAAGAACTGGGAATCAGGTGGGAATATAAACAGACTGCGGGATATAAGTGGGAATAAGCCTTTGTGATGCTCCAGACACATTGATATGAATGGATTTCCAGCTTTGTTTAATGATAGAAATCAAACCTATATGACTTTCTTTCTTCCGAGGAACACAAAGGATATTTGGAAGAATATTGTCCATATAATGAAAGTCAATGGGGTCCAAAATAACACTGAACCACATAGACTTTTACTGTATATACAATAATACAATGTTGTTATTGTTAACTAAAAACAAAGAATATAAAATAAATAAATACATTCATTATTTAAAAAAAGCTGAAATAAAATAAAATATATTCAATGATAAACCTAAACTTTAAAAACTTCCAAAATAACACTGAGCCTAATTCATTTTCATTATACAGATAAAAACAACAACAAACAATGTTGTTATTGTTAACTAAAGCTACAAACAAAGAATAAGCATTTTTTAATCAAAAAAAGATATAAAATAAAATTTAATTTAAAGTTATACAGAAATTTGATCAATAAATAAATTTACTAAAATAAATAAGGTTAATTTGGAGTGCTAAAATTACTAAAACTAAAATGGAAATTTAAATTAGTTAGTTATATATTTGTAAAATACAAAACTACTGAAAATTACAGTAACAACAAAATTACTAAAACTTTTTTTTGAAAGCTCAAAATATAAAAATGAAGGTTAATTCAAAATATTAATAAATAATAGTATAGTATGTAGTTATAGTATATAAATAATAATATAGTATATAAATAATTAATGATAACTCAATTAATAAATGATGATTCAATAGTAATAGTAATTAAGTTTGTATTCTGGAGAAGAAATAAAGTCATCCAAGTTTTGAACAACTTGAGAGAGCTAAAGATAACATGTTTTCATTTTTAAGTGAACTATCCCTTTAAGCTCCTGCATACATCTCAAGTATGAGTCTTGCTGCAAAGTTGTTTTAACCTCTGACCCTTTATCTCCCATGGTTGTGTATGACCTCACGGGCCTGTCAAGACCCATCGCTTCCCTAACCCCCCTGTTCATCTGCTCCCCATCCCTTATGCCGCCCCGTTTCTCTGCCCCAGTTTAGTCACGCCAGACTGTTACCCCCAGTGGCATGTGCAACACAACAACCCCTCCTGCCCCGGTCACATGACTGTGACGCTGTTGCCACGGTTACTGCGGAAGACTTCCTGCTGAGCAGCCTTCAGGCCCACCGCCGCTGCCGTCTTCTGAGTGCACACTTAAAAGAAGGCGCTAGAAGAAGCGATTAGGTCCATAGGTCTCTGTCACTCTGGGTAACATCAGTGCCGCCCCCAACCTGTGGTGGAGAAGCGGTCTGGAGTCTATCCTGGTCGGCCAGTGGAATTTACTGCCACTTTAACAGTTGCTTTGAATCAGGTGCCGTCTGTCTCGCTGTCTCGCTTCCTCTTCTCCTATAAAACGGCCCTTTTAAAGCCTTCAGCTCTAACTACCTCTTCTTAAAGCAACCAAACCCATAGGAAAGAAATAGCTTTCCTCTGGATAGCATTGAGGTGAAATGGAAAGCAAATGGATGGAAGTCGTTTTAGATTTTCCTCCAAAGCAAAATTATCTTAGTCAAAATTGAGCTCAATAATGCAACAAATTTGCTTAGATATCGACCCAGAAGAAAACAAACTGATCAATAACTTGATCTTGGATGACTTTTTATCTCAAAATTTCAACTTTTCATCTGTTTATGAATTCTTATGTCACAATTTCAGCTTTTTATTTCATTATCTTGACTTTTTGAGTCATAAATATGATTTTTCTCACAATTTCAACGTTTTATATAACGACTTAGTATCTCACAGTTTTTAAGTTATTTCGTAATTATTAATTAGTATCTCATATTTTCACCTTTTTGTCCCATAATTATGGCAATTTTATCTCAGTTTATCTAATTTATCTCAATTTTGCCAAGTCTAAAGAAATCTTAATGCAACAAATTAGCTTAGATGCCAACCCAGACAACGTGATCTTGGATTACTTTTTATTTTTAATCTCATTATGATTTAGTATTTCACAATTTTTACTTTTATCTCATAATTATGACTTAGTATGTCACAATTTGGACTTTTTATTTACATTTTTATTAACTAATTTGTCTTTTAAAAATAATTTGAGGAAAAACACTTAAAGCTTGTAATTCTGCACAATGCATTTAGACTATCTAGTCTACACACTACCATTCAAAAGTGTGAGGTCAGTAATATATATGTATATATATATATATATACTGTATATATATATATATCTATCCCTCTACAGTACGGAATATGATATCAATGAGGAAAAAATATTTTGATGTTTTTCCTACTTAAAATTGGACACTATAACAATATCAATAAACATTTTCATTATTTTTTTTATTTTTACATTTTTTTAAAGTTTGTTGCCTCAAGGCAACATTGTACCACAACGGAAAAATTTAAACATTTGACATTTTCATGCAGAAAAAAGAAATATATTTATTGAAAACATCAATTTCTTTAACCAAATAGAATTATCTAGTTTTTTGTAGGCAATTGTTGGATGGAAATAGATGAAAAATGCACTTTTCATCACGGAGTCATGTGAGATGTGCACATGTCCTGAAAGTGGAAACAAAATGGACCTCTGTGGGTCATGTGACCACTTTTGTGTATGTTCATTTATTAGTACTTGACTTCTACTTCCCTGAGACAGCATTGATCAATTAAATGAGTGCCTCATTTTATTAAAAAAAACAAAAATATGTTGTGTTGCCTGGAGGCAACACGGTACCATAGAGGATATATATATATATATATATATATATATATATATATATATAGTATATTTCTGTTTAGCAAGGATGCATTAAATTAATCAAAACTGACAGTAAAGTATAATGGCACAAAACATTCTGCAAAAATCCAGGAAAAAAGTACAGACCCCAAACTTCTGAATGGTAGTGTATTATAATAATTATATATTTGTCCAGAATATAGTGTCAGATGACTATACTGAACTGGTGGCAGCTGTAAAACATCATGTTCAATACTGACTCAAGTGCTGTTCTCAATTCTTCTTCCATCTCTTACATAGATCCCAAAAGCAGGTGTGAAACTTAAACTAGCTTAATAAGAGTCCCTGCGTGGCACTTTTTTAATTGTAAGCACAGATAATCTATTAAAAAAAAAAAAAAAAAAACATTTAATCTTACAAAACTCTACAGCAGACCATAATTAACCATAACCAATCATCTGGGAAGCTGTTCCATTTGTTATTTGTTAAAAAATCACTGCCATTCACTCTGCATAGCAGAATAGCAATTTTCCATTTATACGTTCAATTTAATGGTTAGATGCATGTTATTTTTATTGTGAATTGAAGTCCTGGGATGAATGAAAGACAGAAAGCAGCATCATCAGAGTTTCACTGACATCAAGGTGATCTCGAGCGACTGGTGAAAGCGTGTGAATAATGCGGTGAGTGAACACAGACTTTGTCGTCCTGCGAGAGGTCAGTTGAACGAGCAACAGAAGGGGAAAATCCCTCGCACGTTTGAGATTGAGGGCTCACGCCACACGAGTTTCTGCCCAGCAACTAACCCTTTCATTGCCACGCCTCCTCCATTACCGTACGGTCAGCTGTAGTGACAGGCAGGCCGCAGACACTGTACCGCAGCGGGAGGCATGTCCCGAGGTGGAGGAGGAGGAGGTGGAGGAGGAGGAAGAGACTGTTTTTGGTGTGTTCAGAAGCATGAACTAATAAGCAGTAAGAGTGGCCGCTCATGCATGCATGCTCCCCATGACTGCGATTTACACACACACAATGCACTCATGCAGTGGCGGTATGCATGGCAGGCTTGAGTGTGCGGGGCAGCCGGCCAAGTGGAGTAATAGAAGCGGACTTTGATGGGATGACCCACTGCTAGAGGATACTAAGAACCACTATGTGAAGAACTTAATTTAGAACAAAAACAGACACAAATCTTAACAAACACCGTTGTGGAGTGGGTTGTGCATGTGCTTGTGCTTCAGAGGGTTTAATTCTGACCTGTGTCACACCCTGTTCCTGCTTATACTTGATAATTACTGTGAACCAAATATAGTTCAAAATATTGATTAAAAACTATAATAGCAAAATACCAAAAACTAGGCCAACCAAAGTATACCAAAGTTTTCTAGAGTCAAATGTAAGGCCATCCATCTGAGAGCTAAAGTTTGGCCAAGATTTGGTCATGCAAAAAGAAAAGAATCAAGGTAGGGCTGGGCAGTATATCGAACACGATATTCATGCGCATCTCGTCAGTAAAGTCGGTTCCGTGATTAGTGCTAAATCTCCATCACCTGTTTTCAAATAGAGCGCCATTTAATACACAGAGCCGTAGTTCACTGACAAGCTACGCAATATCGCATTCATTATCGCAGATGAATTGCCTTCGATAATGAACGCGATATTGCGTAGCTTGTCAGTATTGTTGGTGCTGATATTTGTTCCCTCATAAAATCTGAGCACTGGTATGGTCCCTGATAGCTTAAAACACGCAACTATTACTACAGTTCTAAAGACACCAAATTCAGATACATTTATTTTATCTAATTTTAGACTTATTTCGAATCTTCCTTTTATGTAAAAAAATTTGGAGAAATTGTGGTGTTAATTCAGTTACAAACTTTCTTGTCTTCCAATCACATATGAAACTTTTCAATCTGGTTTCAGGGAGTTGCATAGAACAGAATCTGCCCTCTTTTTTAAATGACATTTTATTAGCCACAAATTCTGGAAATGCTGTTGATTTGATTTGATTTGTTCTCAGCTCAGCTTTTGACTTGGTTAATCATAACATACTTATCTCTCATTAAAAAAATTGTATTGGCCTGCGAGGCACTACATTAGAATGGTTCCGGTCCTTTTTAACAAACCGAAAGATTTCTGTATGTATTGGACAAAACACTTCTTCCACTGCCCCTCTGTCTTGTGGTATTCCTCAGGGCTCCATTTTGGCTCCGACTCTTTTTATGTTATATATATTACCTTTGGGGTTGATTTTCAAGAAATATGGCATCTCTTTCCATGTATGTGCTGATGATATACAGTTGTATCTTTCTTTTAAACCAAATGGAGTAAATGCACTAGGAGATCTGTATGCATGTATCCAGGAACTAAAAATATGGCTTACAGAAAATTTTCTGATGTTAAATGAAGGTAAAACCAAAGTAACTTTGTTTGGACACAGTGATGCTTTTAATACTAGTAATTATAACCTTGGTCATTTGCATCGGTGGGTTATTACTCCTTGTGCAAAAAACTTAAGCTTTTGATTTGACTCGGGCCTAAAGTTTGACAAACAGATAAATGGTGTAGTTAAGTCGTGTTTTTTTCATCTTTGTCGCCTGGCTAAAGTGAAATCGTTCTTATCAACAAAGAATTTTGAAAAAGTAATTCATGCATTTGTCATTTCTCGGTTGGACTATTGTAATTCTCTTTATTATGGGATTAATTGTTCATGTATGGAGCGGTTACAATTGGTCCAAAATGCAGCAGCCAGGCAACTGACTGGAACTCATAAATATCAGCACATCTCTCCTATTTTGATCTCATTGCCGTGGTTACCTATAAAATTGAGAGTTGAATTAAAAATACTAATTCTGGTTTTTAAATCACTAAATAATCTTGCACCGGTTTATCTCATTGAGTTGTTGCTTTCACACAAACCAGTGAGATCACTAAGGTCGGAGCATTTAAAAATGCTATCCGTTCCTAGGTCCAGACTGAAACATCGTGGTGATCGAGCTTTTGCTGTTACCGGGCCAACTCTTTAGCTATCTGTAGCTATCCGAACAGCACCTTCTCTATATACTTTTAAATCTATGCTCAAATCTTATTTATTTTAAAAAAATATGATGGGTTAAAAATTATTTTTTATTGTGCTGTTTTTTGTATATTGTCTATATTTTGATTACTGTTTTATTGTTTCAGTTTCCTGTATAGTACTTTGGTCAAACTTTTGTTTGTTTTAAAATGTGCTTTATAAAGAAAGAAAGAAATATATATATATATATATATATATATATATATAAGAGAGCGTGGCTCATCTTACCCCATTCTCTGCTATATTCTTCTTTTCATCATTTGCATTGAATTTTCTGCAAATTATGCAGATTTCTCTTGTTAAAGGTGGTTTCTTTGTGTAATATGGAGGCTTGGTGTAACAGTCCTCCACACGAGCTGAAGCAGTGATATTTACATCAGTGTGTGTGGGAGAGCGAAGGTAGCGTTTGAAAAGCAGGAAGGCTTGTGTGCGTTTGTATGTGCGCTACACTGCACCTCGTCTCATTTTTGCTTTCTTTCCTCCTGTTTGTGTGGCTTCCTGGGGTTTTTGTCTGTGCTCAAGTGAGCATGTGTATCCAACACATACATTTACCGCGGTACCAACTGTCATTCACATGTGTGTTGAGTGTCACAAACATATTGGAATCTGCTGTTCATTTGGCCTGGAGTTGCACAGGTCCGCTGCTCCTCATTAGGCACGTCGAGACACTGACCTCTTGACAGCCGCCACAAGTACCTATAAGGCCTGTCTCTTCTTTTTATAGAATTCTGGGTAATTTGCTGCCCTCCACACAGTCTGTTTACCACAAGGAACATTGCAGTGGAGGAAACAGCATCGGTTAGATGGCGTCACTGGTGCGAGAAACAAACAACCTTGAGTAATTTGCACATGGTTTTACTGAGAAAAATCTGATTGTAGTGGCTATGTTAGACACCAGAGCCCGTCTCAGAGCTTCTTAAAGGGACAGTTCACTAACAAATTACAATTCTGTCATCATTTACTCAAAAAATGATGTCATCCTCATGTAATTCCAAACCTGTAGGATGTTGCTCCCTCTGAACACCACAAATGGACGTTTGGCTGGAGGATCATGCTGTTATTTTCCATATAATGATGACAGTAAAAGGCCACCCAACTTAAAAATACCCCAAATACACACACACACACACACATATGTTCGTTTTTGTGAAAAGTGGGGACATTCCATAGGCGTAATGGTTTTTATAGTGTACTTACTGTATGTGCTATTGCGCTACACCAACCCTACACCTAAACCTACCCCTTACAGGAGACTGTGCATTTCAACTTTCCCCAAAAAAACCTCACTCTGTATGATTTATAAGCGTTTTGAAAAGTGGGGACATGGGTCAATGTCCTGAAAAGTCACCTTCACCTTGTAATACCTGTGTCATACCTTTGTCATTATACAAATCTATGTCCTGACTTTTCACAAAAACTCGCACACACACACACACACACACACACCTATCTATCTATCCATCTATCTATAGAATGTAAAATTATTTTCCATTTATTTGATTGATGTTAAATATTTATATATAAATATTGTGTATATATTTCTATGTTTTATTACTATACTTCTATCATAATTACTGATATTTGTAATGCATTTGTATATTTATTCATAAATAAATATAAATACACACACACACACACACACATATATATATATAATTTTTAGCAATTTTCAATTTATTTATTTGATAAATATTAAATATTTATACATAAATATTGAGTGTGTGTATATATTTATATATTTTTGTATTATAATACTGATATTATTATAATTATACTTATATTATTATAATTACTGATATTTGTAATGTATTTGTATATTTATATATAAATAAATATAAACACATTCATTCATGTATATTTATATTTATATTTACATTTATTTATTTATTTAGAATTTTAAGAATGTTTATTTTTTATTCGATACATATTAAATATGTATATATAAAATCTGAGTGTATGTATTATTGAAAGATGTTAAAAGTACCGATACTGATACTGATAAAGTATTTATATATTAATGTATTAATAAAAGCATACTTAAATTTATAAAACATAAAAATGTATCATTTTCAATAATCTGTTTATTTGATAAATATTATATATAAGTATGTATTATATACTATTTTAATATTTGTTGTATAATATGATTTTATTGTAGCATGATATTATTTTACTATAATTAATTGAAAAGCAATATGTAAATATGATAAATGTATAGATTAATTGAAATGTATAAATAATGTATTTGTATATTTATGTATATATAAAATTGAAAACATATAGAAATGTATTTATTTATTTATCATTCATTATATTATTTTAAAAGTAAAAACTGGCCCTTGAAAAGTTTTGCCAGGAGGCAAATATTGCCCCTAAGAAAAGAATCAGTTCTGATCCTAATGTCATGAAACATCACAAGAGGTAATTTCTATGATATTCTAATCTCTAAATATGGCACTGGTTCCTCCTTAATCTTTTATCCAGTTACACTGTTAGCACCTTACATAGGTTTGTTTCTACCATGTTTGAGAGCAAGGCATGATGGGCCGCACATTTGCTCAAGGTGAGCGCCACGAGTAATCTGTGTACTTTACAAACTGCGTCCATCTTCTGCCACCCACTTAGTCTTGTTTGTTTAGTTTAATCTCTCTTTATCTCTCTCCGCCTCATATTTATGCTTGTTTTCTCTGCGTCTCTTCCGCTCTGCATTCAGACGGCGTGCCGAGCGCGGTGGCATCACGAGCAGGGGAGTGGAGAGGTTGAACAGCAGTTTGAAATGTGAATTAGAGGGGAGAGGGGCGTGCGAGAGCTCTCCGAGGCCAGGAATCAGTAACC
The DNA here is from genome assembly GCF_012432095.1 of Onychostoma macrolepis. NCBI lineage: Eukaryota > Metazoa > Chordata > Actinopteri > Cypriniformes > Cyprinidae > Onychostoma > Onychostoma macrolepis. Next base: position 41,484,774 of record NC_081155.1, read on the forward strand.
ACGCTTTCATTTTATGACATTCTCTCGCTCGAGTGTGTCTGGTAAACACATGCACAGAATACAGCACCGCAGCACACCGCCGAACAAGAGCAGCCACGTTCACCAGAAAATCTCAGAAGGTTTACGAGAGGTTGAGGAATTGCTTACTTTGGAAAATGTGTCTCTTTGATGAAAACACACACGTTTACAACAAATGTTTTTGTTTAACAAACTCGATTCATTCATTGATTCTAAGCTGAAGATCCCTTACGCAAACTTTAATGTATATTGAAAATATACAGAATATACATATATATATATATATATATATATATATATATATATATATATATTACATTTTCTGAAGAAAAATGGTTCTGTCGTCCCATACAAATCCACTATACTGTAAGCACCACTAATTAATTACAGTGTGTCATGTTATCTTAATCCACGTTTCTCTTTTGTGTTTCTGTTTGTTCTGCAGGAGCTGAACACTGTTTCCGAAATTTCAGTGCTCCAACCGGAGTGATTGAGTCTCCTGGTTTCCCTGACAAGTACCCTCATAATTTGGAGTGCTCCTTCATCATCATCTCTCCTCCTCAGACGGAGGTCACACTCACCTTCCAGACCTTTGACCTGGAAAACGACCCTTTGCTGATGGGGGAAGGAGAATGCAAATATGACTGGCTGGATGTTTGGGACGGCCTGCCACAAGGTTAGTGCCTGTATTTTATTCGTATACTGTATACATACAAAAACTACTGTTCAAATGTTTGGGGTCAGTATGATTTTATTTATTTATTTTTTAAATAAATTAATACTTTTATTCAGCAAGGCTGCATTAAATTGATCAAAAGTGATGTTAGAAAAGATTTAAAATTTTAATAAATGCAGTTCTTACACTTTGTATTCATCAGAACCCTGACAAAAAGTTGTATCACATTTTCCAGAAAATTATTGAACAGCACAACTCTTTTCAATATTTATAAAAAATACTTGTTTCTTGAGCATCAAATCAACATATTAGAATGATTTCTGAAGAATCATGTGACACTGAAGACTGGAGTAACTACTGGAGTAGAAAACAGTCATTTTAAAAAAATATTTGACAATTTTAGTTTTACTGTATTTTTGATCAAATAAATGCAGCCTTGGTGAGTATAAGATATTTATTTCATTAAAAAAAATTACATTTAAACATTTTTTAATTCAGTCTATCAACTAACGTCTTTCTGAATTTAAAAAACTTTTGATCGGTAGTGTGTGATTTCTTACTTTTTCCCCACATATCTTTTATCAAATTGCACAAATAGTGTGTAGAAGATAGTGTTCATAGAATTGTGAACATCTCAACTATTCACACAGTAAGCCAAATTTCTTCGCTTCCCATCTCACACGCTATCAATCTGGGATCAAATTCAGCTCTTGTCGTGCTGACATCCGGGGATCACATGAGCAAAGGAGAGGGACAGTAAATCAGAGATAAGTAGGAGAGAAATCAGAGGAATACTGTGAGGAAAGCTCGTAATCCATGGAGCCGAGGGAATTTGAGGCACGCGATGCCTCACCAGATCCACTTTACACTGAGAACCGTTTCTAGCCTCTCTAACTGATCTCAGATCAGCTCATTTCCCTCCTTTCTTGTGTTTAGTGGGACCCCTGATCGGACGATACTGTGGGACGAAGATCCCTCCAGAGATCCAGTCTTCCACAGGCCTTCTGTCGCTTTCCTTCCACACTGACATGGCCGTGGCCAAAGATGGTTTCTCTGCCCGCTATAACATGACTCGCAAGGAAATTAGTGACAGTAAGTATCATTTTTTGTAGGTAAAGTGTATTATTTATTGTCTATCCCAGCAACTAAAAAGTAAACACTATGATGCAAAACATTATTTTGTTCGTTTGAGTCCCTACCAGCCTAACTTAACTGCATTAGGCCAATGGTGTTTGTTTGGAGGTGGGACTATCTGTTTAGTTGACCAATGACAGACGGGAGTGTTCAGCCTGCTTGAAATGTTGCTATTTTTGCAATTCTGTTTGACTGCACTAGTGGTGCAGAAATTACCCTTAGATGCATGAAATTTCATGTACAATGCATTTGATTTCCATAATGTGACATTTATGAGTAAAATGTATAATATATAAATAAAATAAACGTATGTCAATAAATAAATAAATATATGAATATATAATATATATAAAATAAATACATAAAGTTAAATGCATTTACATTTATTTATATATTAAAAAATAAAAATTGTATAATTTGAAAAAGAAATAAATCCATGTAAATAATAAGAAAAAGTAATGATAAGTATAATAAAAATACAGTTTAAAAAGTAAATGTATTTAGTTTGAATTAATACCTCTCTTTCTCTCTTATTTAGCATTTCACTGTAGCAATGCATTTGGAATGGAGTCTAGTAAGATCTCTGATGATCAGATTTCGGCCTCCAGCTCATTTTATGATGGTCGCTGGCAGCCCCGTCAGGCACGTCTGAACAACGAGGACAACGCTTGGACGCCTGGTGAGGACAGCAACAAGGAATACATACAGGTGAGCCAGTCACACACGAGAACTTATCGGTGCATTTGACATTCCTGCAACAGACTTTTGACTCATTTAAATGTTAATTTTTTTTTTGGTGATGAAAGTGTAATTTGTTTAATTTGCATCATTCATAAAATATTACCAGCACGAATTTGTATAATTTGTATATTAGCACATAATTTGCTGCATCAGTTTGAATGGTTTTAACGAGGCATACCTCAGTGTCAGTCAGTAATTTAATTTAATTAATGAATTTGTTTGTTTGTAATTCACATTCCTGTCTTACTGTACAGGAAAATTTGTTTTTGTAATCTTTTATCCAAATATACACTACCGTACACTACTGTTCAAAAGTTAAGATGTCTAGGTAAGACGTTTTTGAAAGTCTCATGTGCTGCATTTATCTGATCAAAAATACAGTAGAAACAATAATAATGTTAAATGTTAAATTACAATTTAAATGAACTGTTGTCTGTTTTTAATATATTTTAAAATTTAATTCATTCCTGTGATGCAAAGCTGAATTTTCAGCATCATTACTCCAGTCTGATCCTTCAGAAATCGGTCTAATATGCCGATTTGCTACTCAAAAACATTACTATTATTATCAGTGTTGAAAACAGTTGCTTAATATTTTTCTGGAATTTTCTGAAGTCCTTCTAAAAAAATAAATAACCATATTAATAAATTAATAAATCAGACATGCCCCAAACTGTAGCATATTTCATCTAGAAATATGCCATGTTATGAATGAAAAAAATGGGTTGCATTTGTTGACTTTAAGATATTAACACATATTAAACGATTCTGTCCCTCACAACCTCATTTGCGTCACATTAAAAAAAGCCATTTACCCTGTCCTTGATTTGTTCCCTTTAATCCACTGGGATTCTCAATCTCTCTTTCACACACACACACACACACACACACACACGTGTGGTATATTCCTACACACCACTACATTTCCAGAACCTTCTACACCCTCAATAGAGCACTCCATCTTGCCCGTCAGCATACGCCCCTCAGCTTGAGCGCTGCGTTTGTTGTGTTGGTGCAGACCGATGATGCACAGAAGGTTGCTGTGATGCTGACCGCTCGATGATGGATGAGGACAGTCTAGAGAAATCCGTAGTTAGCAACCTTCTCCAGTGCTATTGATTTCAGAGTTCGTAGCGTCTCTCCCCACACCCCTCACCTGCATCCAAACGCTCAGGATCTGGATAGCATTCCTTCTTATATTTGACAGATGAGCATTTGTGGAGGTCAGGGAGTTTTAATTAGACCAGTGATACATCATTTTGTTGAATTCTACTTTTATTGCAAATTACTTGAATACTGTGTCAAACCTGAATGTTTTATGAAACTAAAATAACACAGTATCGCTCAACAAAAATATTTGTTGACCGGTAGTGTATATAATACCACAGTTTAAAAAAATATATATATATATAAATTTTTTTAATTAAAGCAGCATAACTGTTTTCAGTATTGATAATAATTAGAAATGTTTCTTAAACAGAAAATCATGATATTAGAATGATTTCTGAAGGATCACGTGACACTGAAGACCGGAGTAATGATGCTGAAAATTTAGCTTTGCATCACAGGAATACATGCTAATTTATATATATTCAACTAGAAATTAGAAATAGACAATAATATTTCACAATATTTTAGTTTTACTGTATTGTTGATGATGTAATAAATGCAGATTTGATGAGCATTAGTCAAAATTAAAATTATTAAAATTATTCCAAATGGTAGTGTATACAATAAATAAAAAGTAAATAAATAAAATAAAAATAAATTAACACACTAAATTACTTGGTGAAATTGATTATAATGATTATTAGCATAAATAAATGTAATTATTTTTGCATTTTGCTGTTGCTGCCATTGGCATTCATGTCTGTAGATGGGTGGTAAAATGACTGTTGTTTTAAAATAGCACCCTTGTTTTTTCAGTCACAGATATGGCATCACTAGGAGAATAAACTTGTTTTCTATATACATGTTCAAAATAGATTTATTAACTGTAAAGGACCTGTTCATTACTCATATCAGAAATCCTCATTGATCGGCTGTCAAGAGAAGCTAAGTTTGGTCCGATCAGTCGGGCATTGTTACCGTTCCCTGTTTCCCACTTTCATCAATCACTCTCCTTTCCCAGGTGGATCTTCACTTCCTCAAGGTACTGACCGGGATCGCTACCCAAGGAGCCATTTCCAAGGAGACACATAAGTCCTACTACGTCACCACCTTCAAACTGGAAGTCAGCACTAATGGAGAGGACTGGATGATCTATCGGCACGGCAAAAACCATAAGGTAAGGACCATGCAATATGTGTTTACAACTGACAAAGAAAACATAACTACAAAGAAATAATCCATTTGTAGGAACAACACTTACAGAGCAAAGGCTGGATTCACAAGAATTAAGAGAAATTTGTAAGAATATTCATTTTTATTGCTTAAGAACAGCTTAATTTTATTCTTAGGAAAAAGTATTTATTTGTTTACTCGTGAAGTTTTCCTGTCTAATATAACAAATTCAATTCCCTGATAAATCTTTATGATTTTTAAGTAGCAAGTATGCCTATGTATCATTTGTAAACGACTTAAGGAAAGAAAATAAAAAAATAAAAAATACATAAACAAAATATTCGTACATTTTTAAACTAGAAAATAAAAATGTACATGTGATAATTTGCAAAGAAATGAAAATTCCTAAGAAGAAATTCCTCTTTTTTTTTTTTTTAGTAATAATAAAAAAAAAAATACTTATATTAATATATATATATTAAATGTTACATTTTAGAAACTTAATGTATTGTGAATCCAGCCAGGTCACATACTAATAAAATCTTATTTTGCCACCATACCTTTCCAAATCTATCATTAGACCTTTATTTTCAGTAAAAATGTGTGCTTAAATGGATTATTCTAATGAAATCAGAAGAGAGGTATTCAATTTTAGCACAAATCCATTGAATTTAATTAGCATAAGCTGCTGTAGGAGGCAGTTGAGCATCTGCAGGAAGAAGCAACTCAAGTTCCAGATGAACTTTGCTGGTCTGAACAGAGAAAGTGACATGGGAACAGATTGAGAGATGGTTATCTGGAGGTGGAGAACAATGAGGGCCTTTTTGCACCCTTATCTCCCTGGCCGTTCCTGTGAGCTACCTGCTGTAAACACACCTGCGTGACCGGTCACACCTGGACCAGCGTGGGATATGCTGATACGTGTTCGCACATTACCGGAAATTCAGGGATTTGACCCATTCGAAGATTGTGTTTTAAATCATTTTTTCCCTTTCCAGATAAGTTGAGACTGATCCTATCAAGACTTATATATGAATTTAGTTTTGAGGAAGGCAGGAATTTTCCAAATTCAATCACAGAGCTTTGGACAACCCTCAGTAACTCCATCAAAAAAACATTTAAGAAGGATATACAGCATTTGGGTTGTGAAGATTACTGCGGCAAAGTCAAATTATGATGAGGACACAACTGAGCAAACCTGACAGAAATGCTTTTGTTTGGCTAGCATTAGCACAGCTAGTAATTAAAGCATCAATCAAGCGCCATTGCTTCATTTACCCCGCCTGCCCAATGACATCCTAATCTCTATTTGTTTTGAAGCTGTCCGTCGCTTGAAAGATCGTCTTTCTCGTTTCGTGACAACTAATCCCACTGTAACCATGCTGGCCACAGTTTAATCAGCCTCGGAAAGATGCTTATGTATTTTAACTCTACGTTACGCCGAGGGACAACGTGTAATAAAAGTGCTAGGATTAACCTTTTGCTCGTCTTTTTAGTGGATCTGCTTTTGATTAAAAGATTAGTCTCCTGTTTGGGAATAAGTCGCACATGAAAGTAATATTGACCTACAGACGTGACTGGGATTAACGCTCTTCAAACCACTTTTATTATAGAGTTTGGGATGTAAATTGTTAAACTAGTTTGTAAACTTGTCTGAAAACTGAATCGTATTATTCTTAATCATTTTGAACATATAGGTAAAGATCAATTCTTGTGCTTGCCAGTCACAGAACAAGGAACAATTGTAACCTTATTCACAATATTTCACTTTTTTTTTTTTTACATATACAGTAAACTCATTGCAAATATATCATGAATATTTGATACCACATTCATGCAGTCACAAACTGGTAAAAAGGTCCCACAAGTGTGAAAAATTGCAACATACCCTGGTTATTATTGAAATTCCTATAAATCCCTCGTGGGCAGCAAGTAATAAATCTGTCACACACTCACTTGATATGTGATGAATATAGCATGTAAAGCCATTTAGCCTTTGTGTCAGAAAAGGGATGGGAGAGACACAAAGATGCAGGAAGATGGAAACCGAGAATTAAGAGGGGTGTTTTGTCTTTTCTTCCCCCCTTTGAGAGAAAGCTCACTGGAGGGGAGCAGGTATTGTTGAGTAGTGAACACTTCAGTGTTCATTCGCTGCCTCTCTCTCACACACATTGTCTGTTTTCCTTCTCTTCAAGACGTTGCTTAAGGCTGGTGAGCCACCAACCGGAACCAGCTTTAACTGTCAACATCTTCATCTAGAGATGAGTGAGGGAAAACAGGTGGACAGAGAGAGAGAGAGAAAAAAAAAGATTTGATTAGATTTGAGGAAAGACAGCTGAAAAGCATGAATTTATGAATTCATCTTGATGATTTCCTTTGTTGTTTTTTCCTGATTAGTGCTGGTTTAGCTGGATTTCTAGCATATTGTTTCCGGTGTAGCTGGTTGATCCAGTTAAGAAATCAGTTGAGGTAAAACAAAGGCTATTGGACCTTTTTATTTATTTAGTTAGTTTTAATTAAATTTATTTGATTATGTGGACTGGAGAGTATATTTTTTTCAGAGGACTTAAAGTAGTGCACAAGCATATTATTTAGTTAATTAATTAATTAATTTAGATGATTCTTTTTCATATATTTCATATATATATCATATATTTTATTTATTTAACAATAAACATATTATTAATTATATGAAGACATTTTTTATATATTTATTTAAATGATCAGGTACTCCATGTAAATAATATAGGTTAAAGGCACTGAACAAAAAAATAAGTTAATATACATGAATGTTAATAAAGAGTATTATAGGTTTTAATTTTTTTCATGTCTTAATAATTCTAATGTACATTTGATATTTACTCTGAAAACATTTGGTCCAATTCAGTTATCTAGCCTTTAAAAAAAGAGCCATGGTTTAACCAAAGTTGGGGATTTTATAGAAAAAGACTTGTTTACTATTTTCTCAACTTAGCTTCTCTGCTCATGTCTTTTGCTAGACATGCTCTTTCACGACTTTCATCAATACTTAAACAGCTCGAGACCTTTTGTCCCCTAGCAGTCTGCATAGGATGTCTGTTCTGACCGACCCAGGGGTGGAGACGGTCCCATGCAGGGTTTCACCTCCTAGCGTTGGAGGGACAGTGGAAAGGGTCTTTATAATTTCATGATCTATCACTCGTAGACACACAACATGGCAGGTTTAATTATTTAGTTACCCTAGCTAGCGCTCTACTTCAGCTGGATGGGCGGGACCATCCCGCCGTGGGTCGCCCCGCCGCCAACTCTCTTGTTGTCAGGCAGATTTTGGTCTTGTTTACGACACATAATAGCTTAAAGATTAAACAGCTTATAGCTCTATAGGTTGTTTAAAATGTGATCGTTTCAATATGAAACACCTCTTTAGGTCTTTAGACTGTACAAAAGATTTAGCTCTCATCTTTTAGTGCACCAAACTGCACAACCTTTTCACAGCAAAATACAACAGCTTACTCTAGATAGAAAGTTTTAAGCCATTGCTTAAGGCCAGTTCTAAAGAAATGATCTCCCGTTATCAAGTAAGAAAAATAGTCTTTGATTGTTTGTACAGGAAAACGTCATTATTCAAGATGAATTGGTCAGACGTCATGTGTGTCTCAGACCTCTTTATAATCTTAATTAACCTTTGAACTGTGTAACTAGGCTTATTGACAGGGGTCAAAGATCGCTGTTGAACCACTGATGGAATCTTTGATCGCTGCAGGTGAAGAAAACCTGAATGCATTAACCATAAGCAATTCGACCTCTGACCTTCCTTGACTGCTCTTAAACTGTACCATATTTCTTTTCCTTGTGTTTGATCTACACCTAATTCTTTTGTGTTTAATAGTCTTTAGTAGATGTCATTTGATGTGAAAAGAACAAAGCTTGTAAGACTGGAAATACAGTACAGTTAATTATGTCAGTCTTTCTTGAGGTTAGATCATATTTAATTTTTTACAAACCATTTTTTTCAGTTTTTTTTTTTTGGCAAGGAAAATGTGTGCAACTACATTATTTCAATAAGAGAAAGATACCTATCTATATAAAAATAAGTGCTTTCTTATTCTTGAAAAATAACAATTTACACAGAAATTTACAAACAAATGGTTTTACGGATAATTTTCAAATAAATTTGTTATGTAAATTAATGTAAGAATGCTTTTAAGCGCAACTGAAATTAATTTCAGAAAAAAATAAGTTTTTGTGTAAATTTGCTATAATTTCTTGTGTAATTTTTACATTTTTTTTTTTTACAAATTATATACACAGAAGTACACATATAATGTAAAAGAATATGATTTTATTCATTTTCATGCCGATGTGTTATGTAAATGTAAGTGTGAGTTTACAAACATTACCAGTTAAATTTGACAAATGCAAATATTGTACAGATGTTACAAATAATTAACAAAGATTTGTATAAACATTATTTTATGTATGATTTTCAAATACAAATAATTTACTCTGAAATTAGTTTCTTAAAAAAATTGTTGCATATATTTATTCAAGAATGCACTGTGATTTTTCAAAGTTGTAAATAAAACTACATTTTGTATAAAAATAAAATGAAAATACTATTTTAGTCTTTTTACCACAAAATTCCATGTTTCTTTGTATTATTTGTGTAATGTATTAGCAATTTCTGAGTGAAAATTGTTTCAAACTAAATCCTACAGCAGTTTTTGTTTCAGCGTGGTTACACAGAAATGAATGAGTTGCACTGAATGGACTCTACTTCCATCCTGCTCAGCCTCAGGTTCATTCCTGTCAAATTAAATATGCCATTTACTCTGATTGTGGGCCAGTCCATCTTTCTCATATTTTTCCAATTCATCTGGTATTTCTAATATTTCCCCCCCCCCATGCTTTTTCAGTCTTGTTGATTGGTCTATGTTATCATCTCTCAGACCCTGGTCTCCTCCTCTCCGTCTCTTTCGTTTAACCTCTGTCTACTCTTCCGTCGTTATCCGTGAACTCTGCGGAGCTGCCACGATGTTTTGCCACAGAGTTGGACGGCTGACTGCGTCCTATTGCAGCGTCTGGAAAGGGGTCATCCGTCTAGTCAACTGTCTGTCTGTCTGGCTTCAGCAGCCACAACACATTCGAGATCAGCATTTTAAAAAATAGGTTCGAGAAAACCTTCCCCCACCTCTCCACCCTTCCGTCACTGCATCATTGAAGCATTATGAGTGTGGTCCTTTGTGAGTGTGCCGAATTCCCCTACTGGGAATACACACACACACACACACACACACACATACACACTCACACAGAGTTGATAGAGCATTTGTAGCCTTGAGCGTATAGCACAGAAAAGGGATTCTTCCATATGGATTGCTCTGCACAGAGCCCGTAACTCTCGATGGGACATGACTTGTGGCCACTGGATGGAGAAGATGAGGCGAACAATGGGGATGAATGAGGTTTGGGCCTTGAGGATAAAAGGAATGGGGGAGAATTTAACGATGGTGAAAACAAGCTCAATAGACTCTTTGTTTGTCTTCGTCTAATCCATTACTTTTTCTAGTGCCACTTGACTTCATCAGCCGTTTCACTGCCTCTCTGGTGTTGGTCATAGTCACAGCTTTGTAAGTAAGCCAGGATACTTGTGTGTCTGTGTGTGTGTTCACTTTTGAAAGCCTTTACAGCCCATCTTGGCCCCTGTTACACTTGATCTCAGGTGTGGAATGTTTTCGGTTGGCTAAGACACATCCAGCGTTCAACCTCCCACATGGATGGAAGAACGTGGATGTGTGTGTGTGTGTGTGTGCGCAAGGTCTTGTGTTTTCAACTGTTTTAACAGTCATAAGTTACAATCTCCTGTGTATTTGTTTTTAAGCCCTATTTATGCATCAATGTGCCAGTAGGTGGCGACCAATTATCTCCCTTTATAAATGAGCCGTTAAATCATTTACAGCAAATCATTCATGAACAGAGGACATTTGCGTCATTGAATCATTCATTCAACCAATTCAAAGTGACTTTTCTTTAATTGCACTCATGCAGTTAAGTTCAAATGACTGTTGTTAGTTCAGTAACAAAACAAGGGATTCTTTACAAAAGAGTCATTACTAGACATTTTGTTTAAAACAGTCATTAATTCATGAAGAAAACAAGGTGACTGGTCTTAAAAATGCAGTCCCCTTTTCAAGTCACTAGCTTCATGAATCTAGATAGCTTTATGAAGTCATTGTCTGCGTCCCAATGTGCATACTATCCATCCTAAATTATATGCGATATTAGTCATTTTCAATACTCTTTAGGGCAGATAGGGTGGATGATATGCACATTGGGACGCAGGGATTGAATCATTCAACCAATTCTTTCTGGAACACTGATTCATTCAGGACTTAATCAAGTGCCGAGACCCTAAGAATGGGTCTTTGAATGATTTTCTCATCCAGTTCATTCAAAAGAACCTAACAATGAGTCAGTCATTAAAATATTGAATAATTCACTCATCCAGTTAGTTCAAAAACATTCAGGAAATAAATGTGAATTGAGTCATTGAAGGGACTGTATTCAAGTGAGTCACTGAATCGTCTGAATCACTGATTCATTCAGAAACACCAGACGCACGATGAATGATTCTGCCGTGGCTTTGTTTGGAGGTATTTTGATTGGCAGGACAAAAACAGACTAAATAACTTTCAATATTGTGTCAAAAATGCAAGTTACTCAATATTAACTTCTTGTTTATTGGACTGTTGTAACAGTTGTGCAGTTACGTTCATTAGCTTTAGAAATGTTTACTTCTTTAAATGTACATCTATGCAGTCATTATTCCTCTCCAGCTTTGATAGCTCATATCTTGTTGTAATACCATTATGTAACTTAAACTGCGAACTACCAACCTCTCTTATGCTTAGAGATTTTTTCACTGGTGTTCAGTTTAATCTACCCCTTATCACGCTTTACAGAGAGACTGTATGATCTCTTGTGGTTCTGAGTTATGTGGATCAGTGTTTTATCTCAGCAGTTTATAATGTTCCCACCTTTAATTTGTAACATGTTTTAAGGGATGTCTTTGGGAAAAAAGATAACAGCAAAGAGAAAATTACATTTACTGAAGTAGGGTGACTCTATGCAACTAACAGTTGTTAAGACATAATTGCTATGGCTTGGATCCCTTCTTTAATGCACATGTATGGCTATGATCACACCTTTCTTCAACGAGCTACACAGTTTGACACATTATTGATGTTCAGAGCACAAACAAGTTCCATACCACAGTTTAATACTTAAGCTTAGGGCCTTGTTTGAGTGAGTATTGGCAATAATACTGGTGAGGCATGGATTAGCAAGCATCACCAGTAAGCTTCAAGCATGCTAATAGATCATTCCTAATGTACATATCAAACTAAGATGTCCTTCAGCTGAATACCTCTTAAAACGGGAGGAATAATATTTATTTTCATTGATACTATTTTGCATCCAGAAAAACACAAATCTAAATAGTAATATCATGAAAAAACATGTTTCCTTTGGGAAGAAACTCCTTCTAGTGTGGAAAAAAAAATTAAATAAAAAATAATAATCAGTGAATAGATTTCTTGATGCTTTGCAGCAAGTGTAATCAGTGCTGTTTTCTCTCTTTTGCAGACTTTCCATGCCAACACTGACCCATCTGAGGTGGTTTTGAATCGTATTCCTCAGCCTGTTCTGGCCCGGTTTGTTCGTATTCGACCACAGTCATGGAATAACGGCATTGCACTACGCTTTGAGCTTTATGGCTGCCAAATTACAGGTGAGTGTTTATAGTCACATGGCTTGTTTTCATCTAAACACACAATGTATCTTTATGAGGTCTTTATATAACTCTTGTCTGTTAAATTTTTTTTTAAAAACCTGAAAATGTTCCCCACTGTTGAAGATCTCAAATCTATGTTTGTGCACATTCATGCATTTTTTATGCATTTATACATTTTTGTAACCCCCTTTTTTTTTGGGACCTTTAGACAAAATCATTAAAAAAACAACAACAAAAAAAGAATATGGAGCTCAAATTCAAGGTAGAAATAAAAAAAGAGAGAGAGAACTGTATTAAGTATATTTTGAGACACTTTGGATAACAGTGTCTGCTACATGACCATTTCATCATTTGAAGGCTGAAGTAAGTGTGTACTTCTCTCTCAGATGCTCCGTGTTCGGAGCTCCAGGGAATGCTGTCCGGACTCCTCCCTGATTCCCAGATCTCAGCCTCCTCGGTGAGGGACCTTCACTGGGCTCCTGGAGCAGCACGTCTGGTGGCCAGCAGATCAGGTTGGTTTCCCGGCCCTGCCCAGCCTATAGCTGGAGAAGAATGGCTCCAAGTGGACCTCGGGACACTCAAGACAGTGCGAGGAGTGATAACCCAAGGAGCACGGAGCGGGGAAGGAGGAACCAGCTCAGAGAACCGGGCTTTCGTTCGGAAGTACCGTCTAGCACACAGCCTGAATGGGAAAGACTGGAACTTTGTAATGGATAGCAAGACTAGCATGCCCAAGGTATTTAATATCCCCAGAGAATAATATAAACATATGCAGAATGTGTATTTTATAAACATACACTACCATTCAAAGGTTTGGGGTAAATAATAATACTTTTATTCAGCAAGGATGCATTAAATTGCTCAAAAGTGACAGTAAAGACATTTATAATGCCGCTAAATATTTATATTTCAAATAAATACTGTTGTTTTTAATTTTCTATTCATCTAAGAATTGTGAAAAGTATCACCGATTCTATAAAATTATTAAGTAGCACAACTGTTTTCAACATTGATAATAATCAGAATTGTTTCTTGAGCAGCAAATCAGCATATTAGAATGATTTCTGAAGGATCACGTGACACTGAAGACTGGAGTAATGATGCTGAAAATTCAGCTTTGCTACCACAGGTTCTTTGAAATTGTAATAAAATTTCACAATGTAGCTCTTTTTTTTGCTTTTATTTATTTTCATTAAATAAATGCATCATTGGTGAGACTTATTTCCACCAATTAGAAATCTTACCAACCCCAAAGTTTTGAATGATAGTCTAAGTGATTTGTTACTGTTCTAAGAACAGCTTTAAACATCTTCACCAATATGGTTGACATTCCGGTTTGTTGCTACCAGTCCTTGATTAAGATGTTCTACAAGGTCAAAAACCAAGTCCATTAGATGGAAATCCAGTCGATCAATCATCTAGACCAGCTTGGATCAATGAATCATCATAAATGATGAGCCAACTAAACATGCTATTCTAATGATTTTACTAGCAGGTTAACCACGCCTGTGACACCTGTGATACCTGTTCAGATGCTTCCATTCAGTGTGTGTAAAACGTCTTTTCTTTCTGTAGCTCTTTGAGGGGAACACACACTATGACACCCCAGAGCTGAGGCGTTTTGAGGAACTGGCTGCACAGTTTATCCGCATCTATCCAGAGCGTTGGTCTCCCGCAGGGATCGGAATGAGAATGGAAGTCCTGGGCTGTAACCTGCCAGGTAGGACACGGCTCTCAAATACACCACTATCGTGAAATCATAAGCTAAATTACTTGGTGATGATTGGGCAGTTCCAGTTGTAGGGTGAAATTTATTCTCAGTCTCTACAACTGACACCGAGCAGCTGCCCAGAAGCGCACCGTCAGCTGAAAGCTTATTGCAGCTTGTACAATGTTTTTATTTTTTTCATTTTTGGTGGGGAGAAGTAATGGATAGACTGATGTGAAGAGAAAATAGAATCATGGAAACAGGCGAAGTGGATAGGAGAAAACAACCATTAAAAATTGGTGGAGGCTGGATGAATTTTGTAAGGCTTTAGTTTGACGTCTCAGTTGTGTGTGTGATCTCTTCTGAAAACTTATGAGAAAACACATGAAAGAGTCCTGAGATCTGTTTCTCAGGAGAAAAATATAAATGCTGACCATTTAAACACGTTACTGTCTAGAAGCTACTAATGAGAGATTAAAGACATTTTTGTTTCATGTTGGAGCAACTGCATGTTTATTATTATAATCAATTATGATTGTTTGTCTCAATCTGATCAGACTTACTAGAGCATCAACCTGGATGAATACATTCCCGTGTCTACAACATAAACATGAAAGCCACACTTACACACTCACGCAGCACTACTATAATCAGACGGCTACCCTCTGTGCCAATTATCCTCTGTGTTGTATAATTTATCGTAGAGCTGCTGGAGATACATCTGATTGAGTGTGTGTGTGTGTATATATATGCAAATGCACAGTATGCTCCACTTTTAGGTGCGAAATCCAAATTCTCAAAGTTCTAGAGACCTTCAACATGTATTTATATAGTTCTACAGACCTTCATATATATATATTTACTTTATTTGTATAGAACATAGTAAGGATAGATCTCATTATTAAATTAAATTGAATAGCATTTCCTGAGTGGATATTGTTTGAAAGTAAATCCTTTTCTACATTTCTTTTTTTTTTTTTTTTTTTTTCCAGTGTAGATTGTGAGGTATGGAAATTAATTCAGTTCAGGTCTAATTATTTTTTTTATATGAAGGTGAATAAATGAATGCAGAAATACTATCCCTTTAAGAAGCACAACCTGTCTCTGAATTCCATTCTTTTGTTTTAACTTTCTTGCTTTCTAGACAGTCTCTTTCCCTCTTTCCCACCATTTGTTTTCAGGGAGTGTTCTTGCAGTGTTCTCACTTCTCCTCCTCTTTCTGTTTCTAATCAGAGACCATATTATACTTTTTCCCATGTTCTCTCTCCCACACACACAAGCTCATATGTTATACATGTCCATCCCACGGAACAGCTGTTGTTGTGTATGCAAACATATACCTGCCCACACTGTGTTACTTAGTATGCACTTGGTTTAATCTCCCAATGACTTCTAGTGTTCTGTGTGGTTGCTTGATTCTTCAAAAAATGTAAAGTTACATTTAAATTTAATTCTTGTGTTTGTCAAAATAGTATCCGATAATTAATTAATCTTTTTGTATTTTATCTCAGCCATGTCGTCATTTTATATGCTTTGGTCATCATGAATGAAGCGATCAAACGTATATAATATATAGTACATTACATGAATCTGAGGTGAATTATGGGGCCCCAAAGGCAGCTATTTATTTTCCCAGCATGCACTATTGCTCTCTGCTGCCTTGCCAAGCTGTGATTGGCAGGCTGAAATATGGAGGAAAGCTTTATGCATAATTGAGGCTCTGTTATTTATTTATTTATATATATATATTTTATTATTGATTTATTATTTTTTTGCTGAATCAGGGTCTTTGGAGAACGATGTGACAGCTTTCCTGTAGAAAGGGTGAGAATATGATGAAAGCAGAAATGACAGGACAAGAGTAGAGGGAGAGAGAAGAGAATGATGGGATATGAGCTGAGAAAAGGGGAGCAGAATGGAACGGATGGAAGACAGATTACAGCTATCAATAATATGCTTTCATTTCTTTGCCTTACTTCCCATTACTTCCAACACACTCAGACATGCACACACACACACACACACACACACAGACTGGAGGCAATGATCTTCCCGCTAGTCTTAATCACATTAAGGCAACTATAGCCTGAGGTGAGGTGTACAGTTACACGTATGCTTTAAAGAGACGGATAACATACACAGCCATTTTGAAAACGCAATAACCTTCACTCTAGGAAATGATTATAAAAATAGGGCCCAATGTACTGTTAACTTGAAGGATTTTTCTGTATTGATTTTTCACAGTTGTTTTATCCATATTTTGAATTACACATTGCATTGTGTTGTGTTGAGTTAAACAAGATCACCATCATTTAGCGGATGATGTCCTGGCAGAAAATTACCTGTTTTTGTTTTGTTTTATTTATTTATTTATTTTTTTTTTTAATAGATTTTTTTCTTACTGTGTTTAAAATAAAAGTTATTAAAATTTGAATTATTGAAATTTGAGAATATGTTAAAGGCTACTAAATTTAACAGTTAATTCATGCAATGAACACACACACAAGCACACACACAAGAAGAAAATTCTGTCATATAATTTTAAAAATATGAAAAAAAGTCCATACAATAGTGTTGTTATTGTTAATTCATGAAAAATATTACAAATTATTTTTCGTAATTGAAATAAAGTTGAAATAATGGAAGATGGAAGTCTTAAACTTAATATATTAGTATGTATATATTATATACACACATACACGCATAACAAATTTATATAAATTATAATTTAATTAATTAATTAATTAAGCTAAATAGAAATATTTTAAAAAGACAAAAATTAATAAAAATGACAAAATTATTAAAAAAATACTTAAGCTTAAAATTAAAATTGGGAAAAAATAACTAAAAGCTGCTTCAAATGATTAATAAATAATATAATATATATATATTTTTATAATAGTATATAAGTAATACAAAAACAACACTGCCATGCCCATCGCACTTTTGCAGTGAAATCTACACGCAAAGCTGTCGTTGACTTAGAAGGATGCATAATTATGCTTCCTACCTTTTAGAACAGCCTTGTAGTGTGACGGTAGAAGTACAGCGCTTTGTGACAGCGTTCCCTATATTTGTCTTGTCTGTTGTGCTGACACAACTGTCACATCTCTGAAAGGTCAAAATCATTACACCGTGACACACAGCGACCTTTAAACACTGACAGAGCATCTTCAAGGCGTGGAGAGTGTTTGCACACTTGTGTACATGGGTCCCACACAGGTGATGATATTTATCCGTCATCCCTGCACTAATTGAATCAGAAGACAAAGAAAAACAAATGGACAGAGACTGCAGGTGCGGAGGCATATGAAAGAATGATTGAGGGAAAGAGGATGGCGTAGAGAGGGAGGCAGTTAGCGATAGGGCAGAGGAAGTGGTATTAGCTGGCTAATTGCTTCAGAAAAGGCCATGGCATTACAGTGACAAATATCACCAGCTGTGGCTCACCTTTTATGAATTCAAAATATTAATGTATGCACCGATTCGCTTCCTTTGCAGAAACTACTGTGAGTGACCGTTCGGTTTGTGTGCTAGATGTGCTTCTCTTCTTATTTAAGTCTAAAACCTTTTCACTTGATTCTGTTTGTTTGAATCTGAAAATCTGAATATATTTCTACAAGAAAAATCACGTCATTGCATAAATATTTCTTAATCTCTTAATATTGTACTAAATGAATACATACACACACACACAT
This sequence comes from Onychostoma macrolepis, assembly GCF_012432095.1. NCBI lineage: Eukaryota > Metazoa > Chordata > Actinopteri > Cypriniformes > Cyprinidae > Onychostoma > Onychostoma macrolepis. Next base: position 41,502,803 of record NC_081155.1, read on the forward strand.
TCAATTTATTTATTTAAAATGAGGATTATTTTCAAGAACTTTTTTTTGTTTTATTGTTTTATTTACTCTTGACAGATTATGTTTGTTCTTGTTTTTGTGGTGAAAATGTTTCAGGTCGTTATAGGAGGCATTTTGTTTTTTTTACACATAATGGATTGAAGGTCCTGTATATTCGTATGCATGTATGTATACATGTGTTGTTTTCCTTCAACGCCCCATGGCTTGTCTGGGTTTTATCCCTAAAGCAACGCCATCCATCAGTCTGATGTCATCATTTAAGACAGATGCAAAAACCTGCAGGCTATACGGGGACAAAATTATAGTTTTGCACAGGATTGCATACTGTGCACATAGTTTATGTTCGCCTCTGCGCTGGCATAAATTCAGAGATTGGAGCTTTATGATTTAATTTATGAGTGTCTGACTCATGGCTGGCTGCATAATTAAAATGAAAGGGAATCTCATTTGAAATGGAAAGAAAAAGACATTCGTTTGAATGGAAATGCATTCTGGTCTAGGTAAGATTGTTAATTATGTGTTTCCTCTGCAGAAACCTCCACACCAGCTGTAGAGACATCCAAACCAACTCAAGCCTCCTCTGTAGAAACCAGAACAACACAGAAACCCAGTCCAGGTTTGTTTAGATCTAAGCACAGAATGTGTGCATAATTTTCTTTTTTTTTTTTACAATACATGATTTAAGCCTGAATACATTTCACAAACACATTAAACCTCCAGAAATCAGCCACATTTGGGTTGATGTTGCATGCATATGTGAAATGGAAACTAATCAGTCTACCAATAATGCACAAATGTATTTTCACAAGGGAGACTTTGCTTAAGTGAAGTGCTTGTGTACAATATGCAATATAATATTTCAACATAAATATGTGCATGTGACCTGTAAGCACTTTATACCACATTTTTGTTCAATAAATATCTATATCCCTTTAACATAAGTTACACTATCAGCATTTTCCATGGCCTATTTGGCAGAGCTGTTGTGATATTTTATATTTTTGCACATTGATGCAGCTGAAGTTAAAGGTCAAAACTCAGTTTAGTTTAAAGTGCCGTTAGCCGTCCAATGTTTTGCCAGGGTTGATGAATATTAATGCAAATGTATTGATGTATTCTATCTGTCAGTTACCAATGCTGCCTTGCCGTCTCACAAAGGACTGTGTGATTTTGAGCAAGGATTGTGTGGTTGGACCCTTGACCCGGATTCTGACCTCAGCTGGGCGCTACACAGCTCCAGCAAAAGCACCGCCTTGGGTCAGAGTCAAGATCTCTCCATGGGTTCAAACAGTGAGTATTACACACACACACACACACACGTACATTCACATGCATACAGAGGTTGTCATGCCTGTAGGCTCTAGTCTGCGTTCATGCTTGAAAACACAAAGCATTTACAAAAACAATCTTCTACTCAAATGTCATATATTATATTATGATGTGTGAATTGTGTGATTTTTTTTTATTTATTAATTTTTTTCAGTTTAACGCATTACAAAAATTAACGCAGCATCCATTTTTTTTCTGGCATCATTTGGCTTGCATTACAGTAGACTGTATGAAAACACTATCAAGCACATTAAAAAGCAAAAAGAGAAGTTAATTCGGTACTGGTGTGCTGTCTGTGAAGCAGATCTTTGTCAACACGTATATAAAATATGCAATCTTTATATTGTTTCTACATTAATTTGGAGATTCAATGTGAAATTATGACAATGTAAATATATTATATGAATATGCGATTAATCGCGATTAATTCCAAAAATGTGTGATTAATTAGTTGATTTTAAATTGATTGACAGCCCTAATTATTATATTATATTACAGTGGGTACGGAAAGTATTCAGACCCCCTTAAATTTTTCACTCTTTGTTATATTGCAGGCATTTGCTAAAATCATTTAAGTTCATTTTTTTCCTCATTAATGTACACACAGCACCCCATATTGACAGAAAAACACAGAATTGTTGACATTTTTGCAGATTTATTAAAAAAGAAAAACTTTTCAGACCCTTTGCTCAGTTTTTAGTAGAAGCACCCTTTTGGTCTAATACAGCCATGAGTCTTTTTGGGAAAGATGCAACACGTTTTTCACACCTGGATTTGGGGATCCTCTGCCATTCCTCCTTGCAGATCCTCTCCAGTTCTGTCAGGTTGGATGGTAAACGTTGGTGGACAGCCATTTTTAGGTCTCTCCAGAGATGCTCAATTGGGTTTATGTCAGGGCTCTGGCTGGGCCATTCAAGAACAGTCACGGAGTTGTTGTGAAGCCACTCCTTCGTTATTTTAGCTGTGTGATATCCCTGTACTTGGCCGCATTCATCTTTCCCTCGATTGCAACCAGTCGTCCTGTCCCTGCAGCTGAAAAACACCCCCACAGCATGATGCTGCCACCACCATGCTTCACTGTTGGGACTGTATTGGACAGGTGATGAGCAGTGCCTGGTTTTCTCCACACATAACGCTTAGAATTAAGGCCAAAAAGTTCTATCTTGGTCTCATCAGACCAGAGAATCTTATTCAGGTGTTTTTTAGCAAATTCCATGCATGCTTTCATGTGTCTTGCACTGAGGAGAGGCTTCCGTCGGGCCACTCTGCCATAAAGCCCAGACTGGTGGAGGGCTGCAGTGATGGTTGACTTTCTACAACTTTCTCCCATCTCCCGACTGCATCTCTGGAGCTCAGCCACAGTGATCTTTGGGTTCTTCTTTACCTCTCTCACCAAGGCTCTTCTCCCCCGATAGCTCAGTTTGGCCGGACGGCCAGCTCTAGGAAGGGTTCTGGTCGTCCCAAACGTCTTCCATTTAAGGATTATGGAGGCCACTGTGCTCTTACCTTAAGTGCAGCAGAAATTTTTGTAACCTTGGCCAGATCTGTGCCTTGCCACAATTCTGTCTCTGAGCTCTTCAGGCAGTTCCTTTGACCTCATGATTCTCATTTGCTCTGACATGCACTGTGAGCTGTAAGGTCTTATATAGACAGGTGTGTGGCTTTCCTAATCAAGTCCAATCAGTATAATCAAACACAGCTGGACTCAAATGAAGGTGTAGAACCATCTCAAGGATGATCAGAAGAAATGGACAGCACCTGAGTTAAATATATGAGTGTCACAGCAAAGGGTCTGAATACTTAGGACCATGTGATATTTCAGTTTTTCTTTTTAATAAATCTGCAAAATGTCAACAATTCTGTGTTTTTCTGTCAATATGGGGTGCTGTGTGTACATTAATGAGGAAAAAATGAACTTAAATGATTTTAGCAAATGGCTGCAATATAACAAAGAGTGAAAAATTTAAGGGGGTCTGAATACTTTCCGTTCCCACTGTATATTACATTACATTGTATTATATTATAAAAGAACACAAACAGTTCAACAGTTTACACGTATTATACAAAAAGACATAATATAATATTATATTAATATATTTATTATATTTAATAATTATATTTAAATAAATTATAATTACTTAATTGATCCCTTTTTTGTTTATTTTGTTAAACAGATATTATATAGCATTGTTATTTAATTATAGATTTATTTTTTATGGCAATATTCAATCAGCTTTTCCACAAAAGATCATGTTGGCAAAGTTTTGGGATTGCATCAAACCAGTACTAACCAACATAAACCAGCCAGGACGCACATAGAAACTGATGCCAGTGTAAACTCAGCAGGGTATCTTGTGCCCTGTTTTTCATGTAATGTGACTTAATTCTGACTCCGAATCAGTTTCCCATAATCATTTTGCCACCTCACTCAGATGAGAGGCACCTTGACTGTTTCCAGAACAGCCTTTTAGTTTTCTAACTTCAGTACGTGTTCTTGTAAACTCCTGTGACCTCATTCCCTCTGTACACGGCGGTCTGCTTTCCACATGTCAGCCACTGGCATGAGATCTAGAAGAGGAAAACAGGATGAATGCTCGGCATGCTTTCTCTCCTCCTTTCTCCCTCCCAAACACTGTCACACTCCCTCTATTTCTATCCCATGACACATCGCAATTAGAAGCGTACACCAGGAACAAAGCATGCATGGCAGTGAAGACAGAAATAATCTCGGAATGCCGAAACAATCATTGTTTGATTGAAAGCTGGGAATCCGTGGGCTGCAGATTACTACATATTTGTCAATATGAAAACAAGATTTGCGTTCCTGGTACACCTTTCTGGTGAATGACTGTGAAAGAAAGAAATGACGTCATGCAAAACTTTGCTTTTAACATTGCATCAGCCTCCCTTGTAGTTTTCGAGTTTGGCTTAATTCCACATTTTTTTTTTTTTCTTCATTACTATTTTGTTTTATTCTGAAATGCATCAGATTATGAAAGTAAAATAGGTCACCATTTCACATTGCCTTTAATAAAGCAATATGCCACTCTAGGGCATGTGTTGCAGTCATTTCACCACATTTAAGAGTGAAGTGTTGACATGGTAAAATCATCGTAATGCTTGGTCTCGACTGACTTATTGCTTTTATAAAAAGGCAGCAACAGCAATATGATTAGGATGGCATTGTTCAATAAATAATGACATCAATTATTAACAATAAACACAATTAATAATTCTTTGGCATAGTACTATAACTGCAGGCTGTCTAAGTTTGCCAAACATTAATATAGTATTCAATTGATGTGAGGTCACTTCCACTGGTTTGCATATTTTGGCTGTTTTACAGCATTTTCAAATGTGGCTCATTCTGTCAGATTTTAGAGCTTTTTTCATTAGTTTGTGTTCATGTTATACTGTAGATTTGGCTTTTCCGGTATATTTTAATTATACACTACCATTTAAAAGTTTGGGGTCGGTAACATTTTTCTAATGTTTTTGAAGTCTCTTACGCTCAGCAAGGCTGCATTTATTTGATCAAAATACATTAAAAACTGTTATATTGTGAAATATTATTACAATTTAAAAAAACTGTTTTCTATATTAAAATATTTTCAAATGTGATTTATTGTCATATGATCCTTTAGAAATATAATTTACTGATCAATATTTTATTATTATTATTATTATTATCCATGTTAAAAACAGGAGTGCTGTGTAATATTTTTTGTGAACAAAAAAATCTTTTTGTAACATTATTAATGTCTTTACTGTCACCTTTGAACAATTAAATGCATCCTTGCTGAATAAAAGTATAACTTTTATTAAAAAAAAAAAAAAAAAATACTAACCCCAAACTTTTGAACAGTAACGTATATCATTACATATCATACAATTATATATGTGTTGTAGATGGTGCTAAGCAATATTGTTTAATGATTTATTTTGTTCCAAAACCATTTAAAAGTGTAAGAAGCATTGCAATTTCCCAGGCCTCCTTTCTGGAAGTTCAAAAAACCCTTATTTCAGTCTTTTCCAGCTGCCGTGTGGCAAAGAGTTGAATCTGAGTATCTTTAATTGACTTCAGAGGCACAGATTCTTGTGGAAAACTGCATTTCCAACCATGTATTCCAGTCCTTCACCTGCCTTCCAGGCGGATTTTTGCATAGACTTCCATGTACTTAAAGCCTCTTTCAAGAGATCATTATTCGTTTCCCCTTATAAATATAGTACTTACGATCAAAAGGGGGACTTTTTTCACATAAATTAAAGATATTCGCTCCCCACCCCTTCACATCTTCTCATATATGCATTCCCAGTGAAGTTAAGGGGATTGTTATCCTAAACCTATTTTAAATTCATTGCCTTGGAATATTTTAAATGCTCTCTCTGAAAGACTTAACAAGCCGTGCCGACAGCTGCAAGGTGTTATAGGCGCTTTCTGACAGTTCTCAAAATGTTTAAGACTCCAATAGGTCACATGTTTCCTCCTCGTCCAATCAGATGGCTCAGAGAGATGCCGGGCTGCCACCACATGAGCTTTTTTTGAGATCCTTTTGACCTTGAAACGTCTGGAAAGATTATTCACAAATATATAGAGAGATAAAAGAGTGTGCACCTGTCTCTCTGCTCTTTCTTCACTGTGGGGGTCGTGCCTTGCTCCCACTTAACGCTCTTTCACTCTCGGCTTAGCAAACAGACACCTGCCGTCACCTAAAGTGCCTACAGTAGAGCCTAGTGGGCTACTGTCGCTCACGAACGACTCTAATACTAATGACGAAGTGCTTGACTTTTCCCACAATGACACACTTGACTTTTCCGTATAATCACACAGCATGACGTTTAGACGGGCGGGACAAGAGAAACGTGTTGCTTGGAAACACAGTTTGGGATGAGGAAGTGCTCACTGGCTGTTTGATAGATCGGACCCGCGGTGACACAAACCAGACTGCTAAAATGTCATGTGCTGAATGGCACGTTTTGCCCAGTGGGGAATAAACAAGATTACATGCGACTAACCAAAAGGCTGTAACATTTTCATCTGTCGCTCTGTGTGATACACCTTGCTGTGTTTGTTCTCTCAGGTTTGGGAAACTACTTGTACATTGAGGCCAGTCCTGAGACGCAAGGCCAGAAAGCCCGGCTGTTCAGTCCCAGTGTGGACCCCGACACCGGACCCCTCTGCCTGATGTTCTCCTATCAGCTGGAGGATCAGGGAACCCTGAGGGTCCTGCTGCAGAACAAACACCAAGAGGAAACCCTGCTCTGGTCCCTCCGTGGAGACCAGGAGCCCATCTGGAAAGAAGGACGGACCATCATACCTCGATCTCCCAATGAATTTCAGGTAAGCAGATTAGACGAGATATACAGTAAAATGTGATTATATTAAAAATGTAATGTATGGTAAATAGTGTTGGTAAACTTTACAATATAATTTGACTGGTTTTCATAGATTTGCACAAAACTTTTGTGATATTTTATACATTTCGATAAAAAAACGACTGCGAAATGACAGCATTTCCATTAACTGATGTTATATGTCTAAAACGTAATTTTTTCCTCTTGCGATAAGTCATGGCAACAGATATTGGTAGGTTTACGTATATTGCAGCCAATCTAAAACTGAGAAAACTTAAAAGTTTAAGGCAACCGGCTTCAGGAGTTTTTTGAGTCTTCTTAACTTGTTTTTGTAGGACGTTTCTGAGTTTTCTCAACTTTTTGTTGTATAAACTGAATACAATAAGTTGAGAAAACTCAAAAAATGTCCTGAAGCTTGTTGCCTTAAACTTTGAAGTTTTCTCAACTATTGATTTTTTAGAGTATGTTGCTGTTGAAATTTTCTTTACCAGGCTTCTAGTTTTACTAGTTAACTAGTTTTCAGTTGACTGCCATGTTCATCTAACTTTTTCCTTGAAGAACATGTCGCTGGTCTTGTTTTCTTTCTTATTTTCTCTTTTTTTTGTTGTTGTTGTAAGCTAAATAACTTAAGTTGAGATCACAAGGAAAATATGTTTTAGTCTTGAGAAAGCAAAATAAATTGTAATAGTTGTGTTCAAAATGTGAGATTAATCTAGCCAATCGCATACATTTCATCCCAAATTCACAAGAAAAAGTCTATTTTGTGTATTTTTATCCAAATTTCCATTTGTCCATCACTGTAATAAAAATATATCAATTATTTCTAATAATTGTTGTTGTTAATATTTAAAAAAGAAAAAAAAAGATCTATAAAACAGTCAAAAATGTGAATCTAATAAGGGAATTTCAAACAACTAAAAAGCAAACTGAAAAAATGTAACACTATAAAAATCTTTATGGTCCCAAAATGGGCCTCATTTTCTTTATGCATCATTCATATGCATCAAATGTGACAGAAAGCTATTAGTTAAATTCACTGTAAAAACACACAAGCATGATATTTACTTGAATCTATTGACAGCCCAAATGATTACTCATTTTGAATCGTCATTAATTGTTTATTTGACAGCCTGTCAGAAATCATGGTGACATTTTACTATGTGCTCATATTTCATCACACAGGTGGTAATCGAAGGATTTTTTGAGGGTACCAAAGGCCACATCTGGATCGATAACATCCACATGAGTGTGAACACACCACTGGAGGAGTGTACTCGTAAGTGTGCATGTTTCATCTTTTTCTTCCATCATTGGTTTTGTCCTTTTGTTGTCATTCATAGCAACAATTTAAGCCAAAGCCTTGCATTATCTCTACCAGATGTTTCTCCCTGCCACGCTCTTTCTGGTTTCCTGTGAAGTTCACCTTTATCTCTTCATTACAGACGGCACATATTCCAGTTCCACCATTTCACCATAATTCGCTGAGAATCTCACTCCATAAACCTCTCTATTTACTGTGATCAAACCTTAGCCATCACAGCCACTATCTCAAAGAGCTTCTCAAAATAGAATTTATTAACATGAAAGGAGGACACACACAAAAAAATACTGCGGCTCGTTGTTTGCCATCAAATGCAAAATGTAGAATCAAATCTAGGCCACAAATGCCCCTGGGCCCCGATGCTAATCTATGTTTCATTATTTCCTTTGCGCTTCTCCTTCCATGTTTGTAAACAGAGATTTTTAACGGAATTAGCTGATAGCCAGAGCTTTTTGAGGATGGATCTCGCACAGAAGCTTTGTGGTTTATGGTCTTAAAGACATCAGAATGTGACCATGTGCTCGCCGCTGCTACGATTCCCAGTCCATAACTGGAAACCCTGATTTAGTCATTTTTGGCTCGCAGCGTCGCCGCTTGGCTCGCTCCGAGGCTACGGGACTTGGTGGTTCATTTCGAATCCAAAAATTGGAAGCCTCCTGAGCTCGTGTTCCACCATGCGCCTGCTGTGATTCTTCCCAAAGCATGCTGGGAGAATTCTTATCGACCCGTGCAGTTGGACTCGCAGTTCCCTCCAAAAAGAGATCCCCGAGCCACTGGCCCCAACGATAGTTTCTCGTCTTTTTCTAATTGTTTGCGTTTCAAGAATTCAAGCAATCTTCTCTGTCCCTCCATGTTCGCTCCCCAAAACAAAACCTTCACTACATGAAAACATCTTGAAAACATGCCTCTGTGCCAACAAACTGAGAGTCAAATGCCTTATCTGAACACTGAATAGGGGTTCGGGAGAGACAATTTAGCTAAAGGAAAAATGTTTTTAATAATAGCAATTGGAAACAGCACCTGGATAAATCTCAAAACCTGTTAAGAACATATCCAGGTCATAACTCATTCCAGAAAATCAAGGATTGTGAAGATTTTTTGCATTGTTACATTATTTTCATGACCATTAAGCACTTCATAGAATATTTATACTTTTAAAAATTCATTAGCAACAGAAGGACCATTTAAAATGATTCAGTGATATATATAATGATTCAGTATATATATATATAGGTTTTAATTGGAAAAAACAGGGTACTGGATTTGTTTGTATTATAATAAATTAATAATAATAATAATAATAAGCATTAATAATTGCGGATAACAGATTATTATTATTATTATAGTAGTAGTAGTAGTAGTAGTAGTAGTAGTAATAGTAGCCTTGTTCATATTTGAAAATAATGGGAATAATGATAATAAAGAAAAATAATAATTGATGATAAAATTTGTAATAAACGAGAATAATGATAAAAAAAAAAAAACTCAAAAGTAAACTTTGAGATAATAATGAGAGTTTTTGGGTTAATTATCATGGAAATAATGCCACAAGGTCCTGTTTCCTTTTGATTTGAGAGTTAAATATTTCACACACCATCTTAGATTGATTTCCTTTGTGGACTCTGATGTAGGTTATTCATAATTTTATGAAATTCAGTGCATGTTTTCTGAGTCATTAGCATCTGATATAGTAATGCATGGATGTACCCCACTGTTAACCTTACATTACAGATTAACATTTTGCTCTGTTTGTCTTTCTCTCTTTCTCTGCCTCTCCCATCTTTCTCTTCCTCATCTAGAACTTTTTGCCGCGTTCCCTCCAGACATAACCGGTGAGTTTAAACTCTCTGCCTCGGGTGTGAATGTTTGCACTTCCTGCTCTTTGCCCTGCTCAGCAGTTATTGTATACAGCGATGATCTAGGGTTCGTTTTACTTCCTAGCATGCGGTATTTATGCAGTGAGTTGAGGAGCCTGGGGTTGGGTCGGTTATTTGAGGTGACCAATCCGTTTTTGGTGAATTTAAGGTCCCAGTTGGGAAAGATGCTCAAACATGGGCTGTCAGGCTGCTGAACCCATGAGGCTGATCTGCCACAACGTGACACAATTTGGCATTCAAGGAATAGTTCCTCAGAAATAACAGAAACTTCACCTTCATGTCGCTTCAAAATTGTATGACTTTCTTTCTTGCATGAAATATTCCAGTCATTATTCGCTGAACATCATCCCTTCTGTCATAGCTCTCAAATCTCATTGAGGTTGTGTCAATACTGTATCATTTGATGTCGTTGACTATTCGTAGCAGTCCAAACCAGATGGGTATCCTGTCAGTCTATTTTTGAGACATCTTCTCCATTCAGCCATGCTAACACTATGGAAAACCTTGGAAATATTTTAGGGTTTAACCGTTTGGTCAGACTTTAGTTTGCGGACCAGTTCTCACTTTGAACTATTAACTATGACTACTGCCTCAATAAACTCCTAATTTCCTGCATATTAATTGTTAGTAGTTAAGTTTAAGTAGGGTAAGATTAAGTGATCTAAAATATAAGGCATTAGTATGTGCTTTATAAGTACTAATAAACAGCCAATATGCTAGTAATGTGCAAGCAACTAGTTAATAGTGACAACTGGTCCCTAAACTAAAATGTTACCAAACATTTTTAAAGAAACTGATACTATATTCAAAGTCTATAGGACATCTGTTAAAGGGACTCTTTTGTGACTCATTGGATGGCATAGATTCATATGTAAATGCATGCCTGTTTTGTTTTATTGGAGACATTTGAACTCTAAAACGCACATTTTATTTTTATGAATAGCTGATCATGCACACTGCTGATCCTTGTGTCAAAAATGTATGTTAGACATAACATGGAGAGCTATAAATTACTTGATGAAAAGCAGTCACCTGTATGCTTCTAGCATGCATTCATTTCAAAATTGGTACCTGACAGAAAAAAATTAAATCATCAATCTAATGATTTTTCTAATGAAAAATCCTTATCTGTAATCACAAACGACTAGAAAAGCCATGGGAATTGTAAGAAAGGTGTAGGATCCTTCGTGAACAGAATATTTGTCAGTGTGTATGGACACATAGATATGGACTGCAGTCCAACACTGGACACCGAAGCAGTATGATGGTTTTTATATTTGGCACTCCATTTCTTTTTATTACAAAATTGTATTTTTAAAAAACTTGTATTCTTGCATTGGCAAGAATACCCAAACAAGCTACCGGCATATTAGCACCTCCACTTTCTTTTGTGAAATGAGTGTCAATAAAAGACACAGGCAGAGCCAAGTCGCTCTCCCTAATGAGTGGCTCAGTCATGCTCCGTGGCTGAATATAGCATAACAAGATGTCTGCCTGTGCCGGGTTCTGCTCAGATGGCAGCATTGCATCAGAGACTCAGGGTATGTCTCGTTGGAGTCCCTGGAGAACTGTTTTTTTTTTTTTGGTGTCATTCTTTTCTCGAATGTTCGCTTCTCACACGGTGCTTACTAATCTGTGAGATAGACAAAGCAAAGCTGACAAGAACCTCTGCTTCCACTTGTTGTGTGATTGTAATATTTGTTACTATTTTGGTTGTTTTTGTCGAGATGTAGGGTTGTTTTTATTTTCAGTGTGTCAGAAATTGCTCAAAGCTGTTTCAATTTAAAGTCAACATGCGGTGTTTCACGTTGGTTTTCCAGACCAGCTGAACTCATCCAGTAGCTTTGTGGTGGGTGTGAAAATTAGCCTATCACAAGTCTTGGAGTGTTACACTAGGTGGTTTAATGGTTGTAATTTAACTTACAAACTGAATGTATGCATATTCAGCCATAAATCTATAGTGACCTTTTTCCCCAAGATATTGCATCTGTAATTTAGTTCCCTATATTACTTTTTTATTATTATTTATTTATCTGTTTATTTATTTATTAACTTTTTAAATGTATTTATGTATTTTTCAATGTTAATTTATTTTCTTTTTTACATTTATTTAAGTTTTTATTTTTTAGTTAGCTATTTTTGCATTTATATACATTATTATCATTCAGTTTACAATAATCAGTGATCATCAAAGTAGTCATTATAAATTTTCAGTTAAAAAAATTAAAATAAACTAAAAAACTGAAAATATTTTATTGCACTTTTCAGCCACTAAATTTAATTACTGATAAAGAAAACTGAATAGAAATGTCATATTGATGGAAGTTACACATGAATGCATGTCGTAATAATTTAAAACATGGCATGCTTGACAAAATTGAAGCAAGACGATGCAAAAAATATTATTCCACATTATCAGTCTTTCACACAGTCACATTGGGTCTTTCTCAATCTCAGTTGTGATCTATTTCTGATATAGTGGTGCATCACGATGTATTGACGAAGTTGCCCAGCCTTATTACAAACTCCTGCAGTGATCAGTTATCTGTCAGCATTCTGCAAGAACCAGAAGACCGAATTGAGGGAGAACAGAATGCATGTGCCTCTGCTTGGCAAAACAGCCTCTTGTTTTGAATGCAGCCCCAATGTACCCCTAAGAAATAACGGTTTGGAGAACTATCAGCACTTGTAGTCATGTATCCACCTGCCCTTTGAGTAGTCCTGGAGAGAGACTTGTCCCAAAATCCAGCATGCAAAAAAAAAAAAAATCCAGTTCAATTTATAGTACGGCATTCCCACTCCCCAGGACTAGAGCAGGGCAGTCTTTATTTGCAACATGCTTGGAGTCTGACTCAGGTGCCTATTTGAAAGCACGTTACATAACAGCACTGCATTCACTTCCATTGTTTCACTGTACATGCCTCTATGCAAACCGAACGTAGATCCCTCAACAACTGTTCCTCTACTGGAAAGAGGTTATTTCATGGTGATTTCGAACAGTGAAACATGGAGCATGAAGCTTATGCCAAAACAGTCAATACAGCATCTTTCATGGCATTAGTGTGTTTGCATTTGAACCTAGCAGTAGTATGGCGTGTTTCACAGTTTGTATATCTCTCCACCAGGGGGAGCCCTACCAGGCAAGAGTGAGCCAACAATAGATACGCTGTCAGTACCACCCGTTTTGCCCAACTGGTATTACATAATGGCTGGTGGAGGAGCCATCTTGTTCCTGCTCATTGTCATTGTCATGGCCATTAGCTGTCGCCATCTTACGGCCAGGAGGAACCAACCCACAATGGCCTACTACGGCCCCCACAATGCACATTACCCGAATGGCGGCATGCACAGGGCTGGGGTGACGCCCAAGTTGACTGTATGGGTTGAGAAGGGCGATGGGAATTCCTACTGGTGAACACCTGGACTAAAGGTTTAGAGGTTTGCCTGCAAATGCTGACTTCGTGAAGGAAGTCCTTGACAAATGCAGATCTCAGACTGAAGAGTTGGAGGAGAACCTCAAAAAACGCTCTCAGATGCTTGGATTCGGATGCATCCAGATGAACCCAACACTTCGATTTTTCTGTTTCCTCGTTCTGTTCGTGTTCTTTTCTTTCTTGGATACTGACAACCCTGTCTTACTAGTGTGCTCAGCTTGTTTACAACATCTAGCCAGCTCGTACTCATCTGGAGGGAACTTCTCCAAGAGCGAATCTGTATCCAGCCTCTTGATGAACGCCAAGCCAAGAGGACCTCAATCGCTGATCCTGGCCTGACTTTGATCCAGTGTGCTGTACTTATGTTAAATCAATGTGATTGGACAAGGTCAGAACACCGGCGAGTTCAGAGCTGTTGTGGACATGCCACAATGTTTGCACTTTGACTAGTCCCTGAGATTGATTACGAGTACTTTACCTTATTATAGCAGAACATGGGAAGAGACCTTTGGTGAAAGAGAGAACATGAAGCTTTCAGATAAATTAAAGCATACGGGCGGAGGCTCCATTATTGAGAATGTGCTTCTTAGCACTTTTTGAATACAACGCAAGCATGATTTAATTAGTAATAAGGGAAGGCGAAGTATTGCTTAAAAGGTTTCTGCATGTAAACAACTTGAGTTAAGCCTGATAAATGGAGAGTCCACCTAAGATGATATAAACATATGCTGTCATGATGAACACTGCCTTTAAAGTCAACATGAAATCGAAATTGAGTAGCTTAATACATCTTCTTGGACTTATTGTGAAAAATTGATCAATGCATTGTTATTGCAAAGAGAAAAATGTTTGTGTAATGAGTTTCCTTTTTCCACTGATGTCGCTTAGATCATGCAAATGATTGGTTAATGTTATTGCTACCACTTGTTTTAAGCTGCGGTTGTAGGTAATGCAGCCTTTCTAAAACCTTGCCAATATTTACCACAATAGATTAACGGCGGTTGTCGATAACGTAATAAAGAGTGCTTCAGTAATTGCAAACAAAAATAGATTTGACTAGTAAACACTGACACTGAGTTTCCCAATTAAAAAGCCTCGCCAAAAGTGGCAGGAAGAATGTGCAATTCTCTATCGTTCTATGAAACACCAACTTTTCACCATCCAATCAATTCTCACTGAATAAGAGCATCTAACAGTTTTTCATTATGGAACTACAATGCATTGCAAATGTTCTTTCATGTTGACTTTAAACATTTTATTAGGCATGGTTTTATATCAACGATGTGCTCAACTTAAATGAAGGGATGGCGCCACCAATGAGATAAGAGAATTATGGGAAAGAGGGATTAAGCAAGGGAGTCTTCATGTTTTGTGTTTGTTTCTGTGTTCTCTGTGGCAGTATCTAGGCTATTCCTTTCTATCTCGCATTTCTCACATTTTTTTCCCAAAGATCACCCAAAACTGTGTTGGCGTGTGTTATTCTGAGCAAACGCTTGCTGGTGTGGAGGCTCCAAAAACAAGTCCCATAAACAAAGACAGCTGTTTCCTTTCTCCGTCTCCATGCTATGAGGAAGCACTGAGCGCTGGGGTGGAAGAGAACTTGTGCAGATATCAACACCTGGTAGCAATTTTGGTTCACTGAAGCATCGTGAAGCTTCAGGAGTGATTAGCAGTGAATGCTGTCCAAGATTGCCATATGCATTTTCATAGCCATGTTGAATCATTTACTGAATTGAGTTGTCATTCGGTTTTATAGGTTATATTAATCAGTTCTGTATTAGGACAGGGGGGAGTGTCACGAACATACGGTGGCAGTACCATTTGATTATCATAAATGCTACTCCAAGGTATTACCGGTAAGATGTAACCGTTTTAAAGGAATAGGTCTCCCCAAAATGAAAACTTACTCAGACTGTTATGGCTTCCTTTCTTCTGTGTAAGACAAAAGGAAATGTTTTCAAAAATGTTCATGCTGAACCTTTATGTAAGTGAAAATTACCTCACCAAATACGGTATCATA
Source organism: Onychostoma macrolepis (assembly GCF_012432095.1). Lineage (NCBI taxonomy): Eukaryota > Metazoa > Chordata > Actinopteri > Cypriniformes > Cyprinidae > Onychostoma > Onychostoma macrolepis. The sequence goes on from NC_081155.1 coordinate 41,518,157, forward strand.
AATGTAATTTGTATAGAACCATAGAATAGATTTATGTGAGCAAAAATAAAGTCATTATTTGCTCAAATCTCATTTGCATTAGCGTATAATCAAATAAGGTGGCAAATTTGACATTAGTGACAGCAAAAGGCATTGGTTTGGCCTTTACACTGTTCATCCCCTTTTGTGTTTTCATTTTATAGAAAAAGTGTAAACATTTCCTTTTGTCTTTCATATTTCAAAGAAAGGCATGCAGGTTTGGAACGACTTGAGTAAATGATGACCGAATTATCGTTTTCACGTAAACTGTGCCTTTAAGAACATTCAGCGGATCTAGAAAAAGCATTTCAAAAGGTCTTCATGTCGATATAAGAAGTATAGAGCTGTTCAAAATGGAAATAAAAAGATAAAGACCCTTGGCTCCTGAGGGGCTTTTTAATGCCATTTCCTGCTGTGAGGTGGTAAGAGATGTTTTGGCACCGTCATGCAATGTGCTTTTAAAGCAGCCACTTTATCGCTCTTTTCTTCCCTAAACCGTGTCCCCCCTTCTTTCTTCACTCTTAATATTTTTTAATTAGTTAATGGACCAGATACCATTTATTAAAGCTGCTAAAGGCGTTCCGTCTCCCGCCCCGTGTCTCTCGTCGACTCGGGAAACCACATTAATGAGTGCGAGCGCTCTCTCGAGAACGCCGTCAACACGTCACCCAGCGAGGCGTGATGCCAAACAGCCATTCTTCTCGGGCTCTTAAATGCATCGCGTATACTGAACCGCGAAGCTTCTAATAAAGCAAAACAGTCTATTTTTCAAAGAGCGGAGGATTGAGGTTGATGTTCACACCCCTGGCTGATGTCTGCTCGGATCCGAATGACTCATGCTAACTGTACTTTTGGACACGGGCATCTCAGGGGCTGTCGAACAGTCGACAGCATTCTCCTCAGAGGTGGGGAGTTGGGTAGAATAGATCGCTCACAATGGATCCAGTCAGGCTACCGCCTTCACATCCGTGGTGCGCTAGCTCTCACATTGATTTCTCTGCTTTTAGACACAACGGGCTCTGACTCGGACATTTTTGGAACAAAGCGACCTGATCCATAAAGCCATTTGAAAGTTATGGGCCTTTTATTGCACTGCAAAGCTAACTTAGGTGGTGGTGGTGATGCTTCTGATACAGACTATGAATTTAATCATAATAATGAGGATGATGATGATAATGCACTTTGCTTTATGAAAGTACCTTCTTACTGTGGTCAGCCTATACCTCAACTTTGAAATTAGTCAATTGTTTAAAATGCGAATGTGAACAGAATATTTTTGCTTGATGAATTTGTGTCTTGAAAACCTGCTTTTAAAATGTGACAATAAAATCTTATTTTTCTAATCCTCACTTCTTTTTATATCTATTTATATCAGAGCAGTAACAATAGACACTGGCCTATTTTTGCTGCTATATTTGTGTGTTCCCTTAATGTTTAAATGCTGGTGTGCTTCAATTAGTAATTATGCAGGTCACATGATGTTATTCTCTGTACTCTGTAATCATGTTACGTATCTTGCGACCCTTTAATAATTTATTACTTAGCCTCAAGTCTCAAAATATACTTATTTAGATCTCTGTCAATCCAAGTACATGAATGCAAACACTTAGAGCTGCACAAACTCTGTTTTACAAGTTATTGTATTATAGCTGGTATTACTGTAAATTAGCAAGTTTGTTGAAGTTAGTTACTGTGTATTGTTGACATGTTTATAGCTAGTTATCTGAATTCTGAATAATCAAATGTTATGATGTGAAGATAACTCTAATGCCCTATTGTATCCTGAAGTTTGTTAATTCAAGAATGCACACTTATATTCATTAATACATGTATCATTATAAATAATTTTGAGCACTTTTTGACCACAAAACACATTCTTTTGTGTCATATTATATATTTCAATACAATGTTTACATTTCTGTCCACAGTTAAAAAACCAGCGGTTGGAAATGGGCGTCTCTTCAATGGGAAGGACCACATAAATGCAGGTTAGTTCCCACTATTACATACATACAATATATGACTGCTTACTGGCAGGCTATTTATTCTAACTAAGTTCAAAGAAATGGAACCAGGAATGAGAAATCTTTCATCTATTGTTTTTTTTTTTTTTTCCTCAATGTTTTGAGATTAGTCAAAAACAGATGGTTTGCACATATTTGAAGTGAACATGAAATCAAAATTCACCCTAATTCAATAATGTTTTTTTTCTGGTCTAATTATGAATGATTTTTCTATGCACATTATCTGTCAAATCAATGTTTATTTGAAAATACACCACATTATGTAATTAAATGGGTTGTGAATGCTGCTTCCCATTCCATTATTTTTTTGTCACAAACTGTGGAGCTCCACAGTGCATCTGTGCATATGTTTGTATGGGTTGAGCTGACATTCTACAGTGTGTTTGTGTGGGTATGTACGTGTTTGTTCATACTCGCATCGCCCTCACCCCGCATTTCTGCAGAAAATCTCCGGTTATCAGACTTTCCGCCCTTCCCTTCCTGCTATCACACAGTTGGAATCCATCTAACTCATAAAGATGTCTTTGTTTTGGCTCTTAAATAAATAAATAAAAAAGACAAGGACGAGTTAATTACCCAACCGAAATCTGTTCATCCTTATAGACTGTCACCCCCCTCCGTCAGTCTTTCTTTCACTCTCCCTGACTTCCTTTATCGATGTCTTCCATCTTTTTCTCATTTTCCCCCTACTCTAATACAATGTAATGAAGTCTGTGTTTAGCTAACACTCTACACAAGCTGTCAATCACCTCAGAAGCCGTTTGTTGGAACTAAAAGGACAAAAGCTTTAACAAAATGCAACAGATATCAGTCAAAGTGCAAAAGCAGCTCAGCTGGTGCGAGTTTTGGCATCAGCTCACTGTCAAAAGCAACCTAATTAAGCCTAATGCAACCGCTAGCAAGGCACAGGGTGCCACAAAAGAGTTTACGGCTTAGTTTTGTCAGCTGAAAACAACCATGCCGACAGTATTCTCCCACAGACCAGGCCATTAGTTAGTATCTTCCTCCATAGGATACTGTGTGGGAAAACAAACACAAAAACTTCTGTTTAGCCTTCAAAGGCTGTAGTGTTAAACAAAACATTCTTACAAAAACATGTTGTATAAGTACAGTAATTTCACTGATTACTATATTAATTTACCAAGGATATACCATTGTATTCTTTTAAGTACTTTGGAGTACCACTATTTACTTCAAAATACTTAAAAAAATACTTTATAAACATGTTAATACCAGTGTCCTTTTTCACTTGCATGGCCCTGCTAAAAACAAAAAAACAAAAAAACAATAGAAGCCCAATAGAAACTATCACAGAAATTCCAATGGTTTCCATTAAAATACCATTATAAACCATTAGCTTTTTCAGTAAAACCATTACAAAATTCCTTTTTGTAGTGTGTTTTGGGCATTTTTCCAATAGGATTTAACATCCCACCAATAGAATCCATCACATACCAGTAGACACCATAATAGTTTCCATTAAAACCAATACAATTCCCATTATAACCATTAAAACCATTACATTTTCTATTGTGTTTTGGGCAGGGTTCTATTGTTTTTTTCAGCAGGGGGTACCACCATTGTGTCTTGAACATGTGCCATACTGTGGTATTCTTGAAAGCACCATGGTGTAGCATACAAAATGTGGTACATGAATTTCAATAGCATGGCATATCTCAAATTACCATGGTATTACTATATGATGCTATCACTGTACCATATCAACACAGTACTTTTTGTAACTATACCATCTGATACAATCACTATATATTTTGTGGGAGATGACATTCTTTTACAGAATACCATGGCCTTAACACCAAAACCATGGTAGTACCAAGGTACTTTTTCACTTACAAAAATGTTTTTTTGGACTTGGTAATCCTGTGATTTTTGGACATGTTAGTACAATGGTATCCTTCTAAAACTCTAAAAATACCTCAAAGAATACCATGTTAGTACCACAAATTCTGTGTACGTATTCACTTAATATTTGCCATGTTAGTACTGTGGTTTTATTGAAAAGTAGCATGGTTTACCATTTAAAACCATGGTAGCTGAATTTCAGTATCATGGTATAAAATAGTACCGTCTGATGCTTCACTGTACCATGGTACTGCCACCGCACTTTTTTTGGAAGGCTACCATCTACTACAGTGGTTTTCAAATCTCTCCATGAAGTACCCCCAGCACTGCACATTTTGTATGGGTCCCTATATCTGACACACCCACTTCAGGTCTTGCAGTCTCCACTAATGAGCTGATGAGTTGAATCAGGTGTGATAGATGAGGGAGACATACATAATGTGCAGGGCTGGGGGTACTCCAGGGCATGTTTGAGAACCACCGATCTAATATCATCAATATTTTAGGGGGGGGAGGTCATACTCCTTCAAAGACTACCATTGATATTACCATTGTATTAAGTCCAAAAACAAATGTTTATGTGATCAAGAACGTCCTCTTTATGTGCTCTCCCTTCCTCTTTGTTGGTGTAGGTTTCCAGTTTCCAGAGTGGAGCACAGTCGAAACGCCATCAGAGCCTCCGGTGACACGTGTGGTCGATAAGGACAACGCTTGGCTGTATTCTCTGGACCCCATTCTCCTGACCATCATCGTCATGAGCTCTCTGGGCGTTCTTCTAGGTGCCGTTTGCGCTGGCCTCCTTCTTTACTGCACCTGCTCGTACGGCGGCTTGACGTCACGCTCGTCCACCACTTTGGAGAACTACAACTTCGAGCTGTATGATGGGATTAAGCACAAAGTAAAGCTTAACCAACAGCGCTGCTGCTCCGAGGCTTGAGGAGAACAGATGGGGAGATATCAAGTATCCTAAAATGACCCCAAAGTAACCCGATTTTACTCTTTGAAGAGACGAGCCTCATCTCTTAGTATTCCTGGAATGCATGTCCATCTCAGCTGGAGAGCTCCTAGACTGAACTTCTCCTGGAGCTTATTTTCCGAGCAGTTGTGCTTATTCAGCTCTAACGCTGCTGCCAAGGACTTCCTCGTCTTTCACTGGATTACTGGATCAAAAGTGGAGAGTTTGGTGCCACAAGGATTGAAACCCTTTCCAGGGCTCAGCCTCAAAATAAATGTCGATACATATCAATGTTCTCCTATTTCAAAAAGATGAGAGTATATCAGTTTAGATTTCTAAGAGGTCTAGTTTTTAAAATGGGAGATCTGTGGCTGGACTTTAGAGCCACAAACGTCTGCCCACCATCATTCCCAAAAGTACATTTTGTGGCCTAGGATGTGGTGCATTGTTTTTAAAGGCTTTGATGGGTTTAATGTTGCTTTATTGTTTTTCCTCGCAGAGAAGTTCAGTAGCCCAGGGTGATTATATGTCATTATTATTGTGTGTTTACAACCCATTGCTTTCAGCCAACCATTTTGTTTCTCTTGTCAGTCTGACAGTTTGGAAATGGAAAAGTAAGACAGATCGAGGGTTTTTAGATTTAGTTTTCGGCAGTGTGTTTTGTGGATTGTGTTTTGAAAAAAAAAAAGGCACCACACTTGTTTGAAACGACTGAAGATTTTGTCAGTGCAACCTATGGATTGCTGTAACTGGGAGACACAGACTGACAAGCTAATGTGTGAGCTTTGAGCTAGCAAACAGGCATTAAATAATGTGAAATAGGGATTGAAAGGCTGACAGATACTGAAGCATGGGTTTGAAAAACAATTTCTTTTATTTTTACTCTGGGCATTAAAGAATGCTACCGTTATTGATTCAGAGAGGTTCAGGTCCACTGCTTGTATTTAAAAAAATAAAAAATAGACTAAAATCTATCCATGCAGTATATCTTGGCTCTTGGGTCAAACAAATATTTTTAGACCTCAAAATTAATGTTTAAAGGTTCTGTAAGAGGTAAAATATTTGGATTGATTTGAAGTTAAAAAGTGTATATGGAAATATTTAATATATTTTCTTGAAATCCTTTTTAAGATGCCTAAGATGAGTGTTAAAAAACCTGTCAGTGGTGACCAACATTAATTCACCTTAAAAAAAAAAAAAAAATTACAGTTGTTGTTCTTTTAGGTTGTGCGCAAACAATGTAGGACCTAACACGGAGGCTTGAGGAACACCAGTGCTTTCAAATGTACATCATACAGCAGTTCTTTCCTCTGTTTCATTCCCAATTTATATTTTTCTCTCTTTTACTCAGTTTTATGTTTCCATGCTTAGGCTTTATGTTAACAGGAGGCAGGTTTGGTTGTAAATCTGCTCCCCTGCGGTTTTCAAAGACTAGAAAAAGGTGGAAGACAGATGCCGTAAATCTTTACCTACTTGCTCAGATGGGATTTCTTACCCTCGTACATGCTCAAAAACGCATTGTTGGAGTTGGTGGAAATAAATGCACCCAAAGCACACTACACCTCTGCAGAATAAGACACATAATGAGAGTCTGGGATCTTTGATATGGAGTTTTGAGGCACTGATAGGTGAGCCTAGATGTTTCTACTGAACCCTGCTTGATCCATACACGTACTTCTTGAAGACTCTTGCTACTGGACCCCTGGACTTTTGCAAGTGCCTTGGAGCTACTCTGTTCCAGCCTCGGCTCTGGACCTGAAAAAGACTGCTTTGGAGCGTTCGTCTGTCTTAAACACTCAAAATACTTGAGAATCATAGCACTGGGTAGAATTCCAGTCTCTCTTTGGACACTTTGTACAGAAAATGTGCTTTTTATGATGATGATTATTGTTATTATTTAATAAAGGATTGTTAACATATTGGGTTGATATGGTTGATGTTTGATGTTTTTTACGATGGGTCTTGAGTTTTGAGGTTACAAGAGCAAGGGCTTATGGGATTGATAAATGAGTAGAATACTCATTGCTCAACATGCTCACACACATGCAACTGATATTACAAATACCAGACCAGCACATAACCTCCACTGACAACAAAAGGAGTCCATCGATAGAACCTTTGACTCTATTAAATATCAACACATTCGGTCATAAAACACATACAAACTTGCTCTCGCTTTCTCTTTCCAGCTATGTCTGCTACAGTTTCTCTCATCTCCCCATGGGCTCCCATTAGCACGGACCTTCAGTCGCCTTCATTTAGGGGCTCACAACATCAAAGCTTTGAAGTGCCTTACTGTTCCACCCCCTAAAGTTCCCTTCATCCCTCCACCTCATACAACCACCCAGTTGTATCCATTTAACTATTTCTCTACCTCAGCTTCCTCTCTGCTTCTTGTGTGCCTGCCTTTGCCTTTACCACTTTGGCTGTTTCACTGACTAATGATGGGAAGTGAAATACAGTCTAGTAAGGTCAATCAAATCAGCTTCGCTCAAGATCCCAAGAATAGTGTTGGAATTGGAATTGTGTGGCTTTTGCTACATGTCTGTTAATTTGAGGTAATCTATGTTGGTGTAGTCCTTTAAAAAATTGTTTATAATTCTCATATAATTAAATACACTAAATTAATATATTAAATAGACTGACACATAGGTAGGACATAGAAGCTTCCAAGAAAAAAGGGTCGCCCATATGGACATCATCAGACTCTGGACACGGACTGTAAACTTCAAATACCATGATGTAGATCTAGAGAAATATCATTTACTATTCTCATGCTTCATATTGCTCTCAAGATCAAAATTCAGACTAGCACATCAGTCATTTCTAATGTAGAGTGCCTAAAAGCCAATTTGAAGAAATACATCAGTGGTTTTGTTGACTGGAATAACATGATTTCCAAATATTTCTAAATGTTCTATTGGCTGATTCTTGATTAATGATGTTCTGTCTTTTAACTCAACACAAGGCATCTGGATGTGTGGCTTTGATCGGCAAGCTGGACTGAGTGATGGAGAACTAGGAAATTGCTCCGAGGAGCCCGGCCGTCGGGCTCTGCTTTTCCACCCAAATTATTCTAAACTTTTGTTTCGTAAATGTTGTTTTCCCTCCCTGTCAGATTGAAATCTAATTCTCCACTGGGGCCTTGCTAGTGAAGATCAGAGAGCTTTCCCTCTTTCTCAGTAAGCCGGACTTTCCATCAAAGCTCAGCCTTGCACGCTTGAAGCTTATAGGTGATCAGCTTTTGAAGGGGCCGCACTAAGAAATGCAAAGTGTGCACAGCTAATTCATCTTCAGAGAACTTGACGAATGATGGAGAACTAGAGACACGCAACTGTACTCCTCCATTCCCTGATGGTTATTGAGTCTAATGTCAGTTTCTGATGTAAAGGGTTTGGTGCGTTTGAATGACTCTGTTGAGGGAGGGCTTTCATGTTGCAGATTATTCATTTGCTTTAACGATTTTAGCAGATGCTGTTTTTCAGCAAGGTCACTATACGACCTCCTCGGTCTGGTTGGTTTCATATCAGAACAGATACAGACACATTTAAGATCAAGAGTTCATGGTTTCTATCTTTAAAAACAGCATATTGTGCCATTGAGTGTCAATAACAACACAACATGTTCTGCTGGTACTATTCATGCCAGCATAACTTCCTCTGCTCTGTCCTTGTACATCCAACTGATGGAATTATTTCCAAGTACTGGAGGTCAGAGAAAATATTTAAAAAAATGTTTTTTTTGTTGTTTTTTTTTTAAGAAAATTGATCTCAGTGACCCTCAGTAACTCTCGGTGGAAGCACTGGGTGGAAAAAGCTTATGATTTTGCCAAATTAAACATGATCTGCTAATCCTGCAAAAACAATTATAGATAAATACTAAATTGCAATTATAAATACATATAAATAATTATAACTACATATATTATACAGTATGTGCCATGCATATATCTGATTATTATTTTTATTCATAATTGTATTATTTATATGTGTATATATTATTATTATGTGTTTGGCATTGCTTCTTTTATGTCACCTGTACTGAAATATTTTATCGGTTCTGTTGCATTTTTAATTCTTGCAACATTTAGAATGTTCCAAATCAGTTAAGGTTCTGGTACAGTTAGGATGCTGTCTATGTAGGCAGAAGGAAAAAAAGACAGCTCTGGGTTTTGGAACAGAACAAAAATATGTTGATCTAAGAACACAAACTACCTGATTAGGGGATAAGACACGAATGTAATTCAGCATCTTTATTTATCAGATGAAAGTTGATATTGTCTGTCAAATAGTACAGATTCATTTCCCACATCCATACCTTTCCCTATCTCAAGCTCTGTTCGGGCCTTTGGCTCACTCAGCAGATTGTGGGACGTCCTCTCAGAGCAGCAGCCCTCCTCCATACTCCTCTCCCCTCAGCCAGCAGTTGAAGGCTCGTATCTGGGTCATTTGAGGGGGAAGCGGGGATCTGTGCTTCCACTGGAGCTGGTGACAGCAGCAGTCACTGCTTCAGACCTCCCGCTCTCCTGCATCTTCATTATTAGCCGCACAGGAAATCAGCTCTGGAAGTAAATAAACAGAAGAACTGAAGTAGAAAATCAGGTAGTCAATGGAAACAAATGAGGTCAAAACTGTTTTTATCAACAGTTTATTGTGGAAAGAAAAAAATCTTGGGAGAGGAAGTGTGGAGTGTTCCTTTTAGCAATAATATGTATGTGATATTCAACTTTTCTGAAATGAAAATAAGAACAGGACAATGCATTTATAAAAGTGTTTTATTAAGAACATCGTTCTGCCTGCTCTGTTCCTCTGGCAAAGCATTTTAATCATGGCTGTAAATGGAATGGACAGTAATGTGCAGTAGTTAAAAGTAACTAATCATACTGTGCTTTACTATGTCAGTTCCCATACATTTCTGATTTTAGTTGCTCTGCAGACTCTTTAAATAAAGTAATATATTGGAACAGACGTGAAAAGAATTACATGAAAATGTAGTGTTTATGTGAGTCGTGCTGGTGTTACAGCTCTGAATGATGTGTGGATTGAAATAAGTAAGACTCAAGGCACTCAGGAGACTCATGAGTTCTGCACACCTGTTTGAACGTCGATTCACCTTCACCAGACCACAATTAATGTCACTCAAACACATTTATTAGCTCTCATTCAGCTGTGGAAATAATATTTATATTTACTTTTTTAGTCATCCAAAATATATGTCTATGAATAAATAAATAAATAAAATGTATCAACTTTTTCCTTATTTTTTATTAAAATTTTTTTTTTATGGAAAAATATGGTGTTTTTACACCATCTACCAGCAGGCAGTAACTTGATGTACACTTAGTAGACGCTACAATCCAGCAGAGGGCAGAATATTCGCATCAACCACCAATTAACAACATCAACAGAAAAAAAGGAAAACAACCTAACTTATGATTCCAAAACACACACGGATAACACGGGCTACTTTTATGGTGCTATTTTTATTTATTTTTATTTATTTTTTTTATTCATTTTGGAGATTGTCAGCCTCTCGTCATTATGTTGTACAGAAGAAGGACCTGGATTTTGCTAAATATCTTGGTGGCCATACGGATTTGATTCATGCAGGTGAGTAAATGATGACAGATATTCATTTTGCATGAATTGTTACTTTCATGCCCGATATGTCCTGTTCTTGTATCACTCCGTATCCGTATCACTCCGTATTTGTATCACACTATATATATATATATATATATATATATATATATATATAGTAGGGCTGTCATCCATTAAAATATTTAATCGCGATTAATCACATGATTGTCATGAGTTAACTCGTGATTAATCGCAACTTAATCGCACATTTTTATTTGTTCTAAATGTACCTTAAATTAATACTTTTCAAGTTTTTAATACTCTAATCAACATAGGGATGCTTTATGCAAATGTATTTTTATTATTATTGAAACCATAGTCAACATAGGGCATGACGACTAGACATGTTTCAAAGGTCATAGATGTTTTTCAAAGAACTTGTTCATGTCTATTAGACACATGAAAAAAAGAAGTACCAGGTTCCCATTACTTCTCTTCCTTTGCACTGAGCAATACTTACACAAACCTTTTTGCATTTTTGCACGACAGGGCAGCTCTTCTTCTGAACATACAAAATGTACATATATTATTTATTATTACATTTGTTTCCCTCTCTGTGCCCACATACTGTATTTTGATGCAGCTAATTTCTCAATAAAACCGTTCTCATTTATATATTTGACTGTTTCTGTTGTCAGACAACTTAATATGAAATAGTGATTGAAACGCGACCCATTAAGACTACATAAAAAGCTCTCCCTTCTAAGATGTTAATCTGCACAAAAATCCTGATAGTCGAGCCATCGTCTGATGAAATCAAATACACATAAGATAATGACAATAGCTGTGCTGTGATTTCGGCTATACTTGCATGTAAAATTAGAGAAGCAACATAACTTCTGTGTTTAACTGAAAGCACTGCTCCTCTACGCCGCACACTGAACAGAAACTGAGCAGATGCAGAAAGAGAGAGAGAAAGAGAGGTTATTAACGCGTTAACTTTGACAGCCCTAATATATATATATATATATATATATATATAAATAAAGTCTGAAGTATTAATAGACTATTACTGTTGAAATTATCGTCTTTGCCAGACAGATTTCTTTGTACATTGATATTATTGTTATTATTATTATTATTATTTATAATTAACAGAGGATTTAAGATGTCCACTTTATTTATTTATTTATTTATTGTAAATATTAATTCATTTAAAAAATTAAAACAGTTCATAATGCTGTTTTGGATTTGTTAAACATTAAATTTAACTATTGACTTGACTATAACTCTAAAATGTGGGAAATAGTGTTAGTAAAGAAGCTTTTGACTGGCAGTGTATGTTTGTAAAGTAAAGAAAGTTGCCTTCATGGAGATCCATCATCCTGTGAACTGAATGAAAATGCAGGTAGTGAAAACTGCGGGCTCTGCAGATAGTGTATTGAAGTGTGGGAAGTTGTGAGATGGAAATCTCCGGATGAGCTCAGGGAGATTTGAATTTTCAGATTCTGCCTGCTGCCTATGAATCAAGATAAAGGCTTTTGTTAAGTAACAAAAAAATCTTTCCACAGCAAAACAAGATAGATAAAGACACAAGATATCTATTGAATGAGGGAAATCTGCAAATGAACAACAACAAAAAGAGGGAAATAGTCAGAAAATCTGTCATGCTTCACAGGACAAAAGCAAGTAATAATAAAATATGCAGTGGAAGAGAAGTTTTCATATTCACCAATGTGGTAAAATTAAAACTCTGGTCTTCCTAAAAACCTTATCTTTCAGAAGATAAGCAAACCACACATATGCAGTTCCTTTCTGCACAACCCACACACACACAACCTGAGCCAGGAATACACACAACAGCCATCTCCAACAATAAACAGCACAGTCCGCTACACAAATATTCTCAATATCCGCTCTTTATTTGGGGAAAGGCGTTGTCATGTGTCATATGTTGGATCCCACGGGGACTCAAACCAACATCTGCTGAACAAAATGGGATAATAAACATCTTCTTGCTCTCCTACTCATATATCTGTGATGCTATATTACACAAAGCAATATACAGTATAATTAATATACTGAAATATACAGAGGAAGATTTTAGTGCCCAGAGGTTGCATATTCATATATCTAAATCTATCTAATATTGATTTGATATTAAATTGGAGACATATATAAAATCTTCAGTCACTTATTGAGTTTTAGCTGACGTGTATTAAATGTATGTAATTCTTTAAATGTATTAAAATATATTTTAGTTATATTACTATTTAATATTTATGTTATGTATATATAATATGAATATTTGTTTTATTAGTAATAGGCCTATATTATTTTAAAATTAAATTTGTTTTTATATTTAGACTTTCATTTTAAAAATAAGCTCAAATAAAGAACAGACAATTACTTTCATCTGAGAAGCACAATATATAATATAATGCAGGCAACCCAATTCATTTCCATAATATTTTAAAAAAATTCTTGTACTTTTCTTTCTTTTTTCACTGTTTTTTTTTTTTTTTTGAATAACATGGGCCAATTAATTATTCACAATAAGATGTATTTAGAAAGCAACAGGCTCAAGTTGGATTTGACTTTCACTGACAATCTCCATTTGCTTTCCTATAGTCTTATTGGAGAAATAGTTGTAATATCATAAAGATCTAATTTGTATTTTGTCTTTCCTCTGGGTGGGCACATGGCTTCCTAAAGTCTGCCCTAGACGTGAGCCGCCGCCATTATATCAGCTGCTAACAAGGATCTTGCGAAATCAAACCGAATGAGCGGGTGGCTGATCATAGACCCCATCATCTGACAAAGTGGCGAGCCAAAAGTATCTTTGGGAGAACATGACAGAAAGCAGAATGTTTCAGGGTGGCAGAAACACGCCTCAGATCTGGTTAAAGCAGTCTTGGTGGCAGTTGTCATGGAAACAGAGGTGGGCGGCAGGGCTGTCACAGTCCCATTAGTCGAGGTGATGAGTGTATGGCACGTGGGCAGCGCCGAAGTGTTGCACTGCAATAATAAGGCATCATATACTGTATGATATGCCACATTAGCATTTCATAAAGGTTTTGTGCAAGACCTAGAAGTCCAACATCAAAACGTGTTTGCACTTGTTGTTCAATACATCGACTGGAAAAACAAAACGCATGCATCAACGAGGGAAGATATTTGAAAAGGAAAATTAAATTTAATAAATATATATTGTAACGTACTGCTGAGAGGTGGAAGGAGCAACAAAGACAAAAGCAGAAGTCACAATGGATAAAAACCCTCACTTGTTTCTCCTAGACAGCAATGAGATTAAATTGCAAATGAAGACATCAGGTTTTTCTAATTTTGCATGAAAATAAATAAATAAATAAACAATAGACACTGAAGTTGGAAATAAAAAGTCATTTTAGTATTATCTCCAACATTCTCATGAAAATATCTGAGAATATTTAATGCTATCCTCATTAATTTTATAAAGTTAATATTCACTACCATCCAAAAGTTTGAGGTCAGTAAGATTTTATTTTGAAAGAAATTGATACTTTTATTCAGCAAGTATGCACTAAATAAAGACTTTACACTGTTGCACAAGATTTTAAATTCAAATGAATTTTATATTTATCAAAGAATTCTGAAAAAAAAATCATGGTTTACACAAAAATATTAAGCAGCTCAACTGTTTTCAACATTGCTACTAATATAATAAAAAAAAATGTTTGTTTCTTGAGCAGAAAATCAGCATATTAGAATGATTTCTGAAGGATCGTGTGACTGGGGATGCTGAAAATTCAGGTTTGCATCACAGGAATACATTACATTTTACAATACATTGCAATAGAAAACAGTTATTTTAAATTGTATTAATATTTCACAATATTACTGTTTTTACTGTATTTTCAATTAAAAAAACAAATTAAAAAAATGCAGTGTTTGTGAGCATGAGGCTTCTTTCAAAAACATTTAAAAATCATACTGACCCCAAACTTTTGAACAGTATTGTAAATAATTATAATTGTAAATTTCTATATGTACTTTTGCTGTATGTCCGTGATTTTCTCATTTGTGTCTTTCAAAAAAACAAAAAAAAAAAAAACAATGTGGGTGACATCTGAGACCATACCGTAAAAACATGACTTAGCATCTCCATTAAGTCTCCTGAGATATAAAAGAGCAACTTCTGAGCAATAATATGTTCCTCAGGGGGTGATTTGAAGAGGATGGTCTCATATGAGGTAATAAAGAGGTTTAGTTACAGAGAATCCAAAAATCACATTCTTATGATCAGTAGATGCGTCATGACAAATGGCGTGTACTGAATGTTTTGACGTTGACTAATGAATATGTCTTAATGTTGCACATTTACGTATGGCACAAACCCGACCGACGGCAAATAAACACAGCAGCCGTAATCAAAAACAAACCAATGCTTTCTACAGCCCTCGAACGATCAGTGAAGTAAAACAACTCCAGCCCAGCTGTGCGTCTATCTCCAGACGTCAAGTCTGACTTCTATTTTCACCACTCCAGACGTCCTCTTCACAGGTCTGGCTGGAGCCCAGTAGGCGATCATATTACCTTCATGTCACAGCACACGGCTATGATGGATGGCCGTTGTTGGTACTGTAACGCACATGCACATTATTCACCAGCATTGCTGCTCCAAACAGATATTGTCTTTCTCATATGGGGCCACCATAGAGCAGGAATGGAGATTGAGAGGTCTCTGAGAGGGACTGTTTTCTCATGATGGACCAATGGCATGACTTGTTTTGGGAGTTCGAGTTCATGAGGGTATAGTGGTACCACGGTTCAATAGTTGCGGGTAAAGGTTGAAAGTCTTCTTCATGAGATCCCAGTCTTTTTTGTCCGCTGAAACTCTACGATATAAATGATTTACTTGAAGAATCTCTTGAGACTGCAACTAGTTAAGTTATATTTTTGTTTAATACATACAATGATTATCATAATTTTTTTTGTATTTTATATATATTTGTAAATATATTTTAAGCATTCAGTGTTTTGATTTTATTGACTTTTTACATTTTTTCTTTAATATTTTTAATCTTGTTATATTAAATACATTTTAAATATTTTTTATTCTTTTGTTCATTTTAGTGGATTTATTTTTTTTAATTTTTTTTTTGTATTTTAAAATTTAACAATTTCTTAATATTTACATTTATTATATACAGTATTAGGACTATGCTAGTTTTTTTTTTTTTCATTTATATAGGCTATCAGTGGACTATAAAGCACCTGTCCTAGACTTTATAATTTTAGAGATGCACCAATATTAAAATTATGTCTGAAGCCGATAAGATGATAATTATTTTAATTAAATTCAATTAAATTCAAGTTTATTTGTATAGCGCTTTTTACGATACAATCGTTGCAAAGCAGCTTTAAAGGAAATTAAGTTTCTACTATATATATGCATACACATACGCACACATGCACATATATATACACATACACGCAGAAGAAACCCAATATATTTAAGTTATGACAGACTTAACTTGGTAATTGTGTATGTTAATGTCATGGCCAATAACTGACAAATCAAAAAAAGTGATACATTTTTAATGTTTAATACATATAATAATTTGTGTAATAATAATAATTGTTATTCTTTACTTTCTACATTTATATATTATAAATATACTATAAAAATGTTTTAATAATTTATCATTTTATTATTGATTTTTGTCTTTAAAATTTTGATATTTTTAAATATGAGTATTTTAAATATATTTGTTAAATCTTTATTCATTTTAATGTTTATAATATTTTAATATATTTGTTTTAATTTTAGACTTTTGATATAACAATATAATGTAAATAATTTCTTACTGTTTAATTTTATCTTATTTCTATCACAGTCTCACAAACCACTGCAACTTTACTTTTAAACCCAATTTACATTCTTTTTTTTTTGTTTTGTTTTTTCCTTTACAGCATACAGTAATTAATATATTTGTTTGGAATGGCATACTACTATACTAACCATACTAAGTTTGTATGTAGCATATGCTTTGCACATTATGCATGTTTTTCACTAAATTGGATTTGAACTATTTATATGCAAAATGATAACGGAAAAACTCTCGCAAAATGTGACAACAAAAAAATAGCATACTACAAACTGCATACTGTGTCACATATGGGCAGTATATGTACTGTACAGTATTCAGTACACTGTGCACTAGTATTTCATTCCAGTGATAGCTAGAATGGAAATAAATAAATAAAACATAAAAAGTGTTGACCTTTGTTTCAGTCCCTTGGTTGAAATGAAGAGAGGTATATACTCAATATCTACCATCTTGATTTCTCTGGGAATTGTTAATATGACAAACAGGGCATATCTTGGTTTTCTTTGTCATCCAGTCAGTCAGTGATACATAGAGGAGGGCATCAGTGAGTCTAGAACAGGTTTTAGTGCGTACAGTAGGAGAAGCCTGACACGAGGGAGATCTTATCCTTCATTTCTCTGATATGTTTACCTTCTGTGCGGTGGAGGAAGAGTCGCCTGATCTTTCCCACGAGCAGTGATCTGTGGCCCTTTTTCTTTACTTATTATACCATTATTGTTTTATCTTATCTGTGGTTGCTGATGTTGACAGCAGTTTATACAGGCTTGCAAACATCTTCAATGATATCTGTGTATATACTGCCATCAGCTGGCCAAATGGAGCTCTGCAATCAATGCAGAGAAATTACAAATCACAGAAAATCATTCTCACTAATATAATATTTCATGAAATTTATAATAAGTAACCATTAATAATAAATTCTATTTAATTTTCTGTTTATTCGTTGTTTTGTTTATTAATTTAATAAACCATAATAATATCTATGGTTTTTATCACATTTAATTTTATTAAAATTAATCAATTAATAATAATTAACAATTAAAAATGGTTTTTAATTTAGTTGTTTGTTTATTAAATTATATTAATAAATATATTCAAATAATAAAAATAATAAACTGCTTATCATTTTCCCCATCTTTTCCTGATGTTTCTTGTTTTTGGAAGACAAGTTGGTTACAAGTTGTTTCTAAAATCAGTTTATTTTTAAACGGAGACATAATTCACACTTACATATGTCTGAATTTTATTGCATTAGACAGTAAAATATCAAACCAGGTGGTTTTTGTTACACAGTTCTTGTTTGAGCATTAAAGAAAACAAGCATGTTTGAATATAAAATCACATGCTCTGTTTTGATATAGTGGTCTAAAACACATTAGCGCTTGAGATCCATAAGGCGGTCAGTGTTGTCCACAGTGTGGCTGTGACTGTAATAGCTGCACTTTTGAAATTCTTATCATGGACATAGTTTATGATGGACATTGCACCCTGGTAAGCTTCTTCACATGCGGGCTGGATTTGATCCTCGGGTAGAATGAAGCCGTACT
Organism: Onychostoma macrolepis; assembly: GCF_012432095.1. Classification (NCBI taxonomy): domain Eukaryota; kingdom Metazoa; phylum Chordata; class Actinopteri; order Cypriniformes; family Cyprinidae; genus Onychostoma; species Onychostoma macrolepis. Next base: position 41,536,016 of record NC_081155.1, read on the forward strand.
TCCCTTCATCTCGTAACTCAAACGTAAAGGAGTATGGGATCCCTATGAGCCTCGCGAAATCACGTGAAGAGCCAGAGTTTGCATCTGTGAAGAATGTTTCAAAGTGATTAACTGTCATTCATTTGATTAAAAAATGCATGATTTCATACAGAAACACCTGGAGTTGCTAAAGATCTGAATGTTGGGCTTTGTTGTAATTATACTAAGTAAACTGAATATTATATAACATTAGGGCTGTCCTAATTTTTTAAAAGAGGTTTTAGACTTCATAATTTTAGAAATGCATTGCTACTTAAAATAATGTCCGATACTAATTTAAAAACTGATCAAATAAATAAAAATACAAAACTAAAATGATCATTTAAAATGTTTCAACTGAATTTCGGCATTACGTACAGTATGAAAAGTGGACATTACTTTTGAGATTTGCTAAAGGTTAAAGTTTTTAATAATTAACTTTAATTGAGCCTTAGATAGATATTCAATACTGATAGATATCTATAAATTAAAATATGTCTAAAATTGATGATAACTGATATGGAACTGTACTGACTGTGTTTTTGACAGGTTGAGGAAAAATGGCAAGATAGTATTTTAGAATATCAGTTATAGCTGAAGAAAAGGATTTTGGATTTTTCATGGATTAGTAGTTTTACAGAGGTGAAGAAAATGCAGTGACAAGTTTAGAGGTGGAAGAAAACTAAAGCAAAAGCCAACTTGAGAACATTCCTTTCTCAAATGATTCCGGCTGTTAAACATGTGTGAAGTCGCTCACGGTATGTTCAATGTCAGCAATTACTCTTTGACTCAAGAGGATAAATCATGACTTAGGTATATACACACTCAGGTGCATCTCAAAAAATTTGAATATCATGAAAAAGTTATTTTTTTGTAACTTATTTCAAAAAATGAAACTTCAATATATATTCTAGATTCATTACATGAAAAGTAAAACATTTCAAAAGTTTTTTGCTTTAATTTTGATGATTAAAGCTTACAGCTCATGAAAGTCAAAAATCCAGTATCTCAAAATATTAGAATATTTCCTAAGATCAATCAAAAAAAGGATTTACAAAACAGAAAAGTTACAGTTCTTTAAAGTATGTTCATTTCTGCACTCAATACTTGGTCAGCATCTCCATAAAGCTTGCCAGCAGATGGAAGCATAAAGTGCTCCAAAATCTCCTGGTAGACGGCTGCATTGACTTTGGACTTGATAAAACACAATGGACCAACACCAGCAGACATCTGGCACCCCAAATCATCACTGACTTCGGAAACTTCACACTGGACTTCAAGCAGCTTGGATTCTGTGCCTCTCCAGTCTTCCTCCAGACTCCAGACCTTTATTTCTAAATGAAATGCAAAATGTACTTTTATCTGAAAAGAGGACTTTGGACCACTGAGCAAGAGTCCAGTTATTTTTCTCCGTAGCCCAGGTAAGATGCTTCTGATGTTGTTTCTCTTTCAGTAGTGGCTTGGTAGCCCTTTTCCTGAAGATGTCTGAGCGTGGTGACTCTTGATGCACTGACTCCAGCTTCAGTCCACTCCTTGTGAAGCTCTCCCAAGTGTTTGAAGGGGCTTTGCTTGACAGTATTCTCAAGCTTGCGGTCATCCCTGTTGCTTGTGCACCTTTTCCTACCATTTTTTTTCCCTTCCAATCAACTTTGCATTTAATATGCGTTGATACAGCACTCTGTGAACAGCCACACCTTTCAGTAATGACCTTCTGTGACTTACCTCTTTGTGGAGGGTGTCAATGATTGTCTTCTGGACCATTGCCAAACCAGCAGTCTTCCTTATTGTGGTTTCAAAGAACAAGAGATACCCGGAATTTATACTGTAGGGATGGTCATTTAATGAAGCTCAAATGTAAATATTATAATATTTTGAGATACTGGATTTTTGACTTTCATGAGCTGTAAGCTCTAATCATCAAAATTAAAACAAAAAAACTTTTGAAATGTTTTACTTTATATGTAATGAATCTAGAATATATGAAAGTTTCACTTTTTGAAATAAGTTACAATACAAAAAAACCTTTCAGAATAACTTTTTCACAATATTCAATTTTTTTTAGATGCACCTGTATATATATATATCAGCATAATAATGTATTCCATGAGCGGAGTGATTTAAAATTATCAGTTTACAATTTGGCTATTTGTGTGATTTAAAAATGGCAGTCCACTCTTAGGCCTTTTTTCTAGACCTGATTGTCTTCAGGTCATGCGAGTGCACATTGGTTTAAAGTACTCACACAGTACATCAGGTGGAGTGCCCACTTTGTAGCTCTTCCCATGCACTGCTGTGATGGCTTTAGCTGCAGCAAGACCTACTTCCATCTGAAAACACATTCACAGATGTACATATTTCATTAAAAAATCTTACAGTATACTTGAAAGCTTCCAATCTTAACTTATCCCAAAGAATTTGCTCTTCTTCTTACCAGTTCATCGTAATTGGGTGCTGAGATGTTGGGGTGTCCATAGGGGACGAGGATCAGCTGACCGAACGAGTGGACGGTGAGATAACAGAGCAGTTGGTTTTGATGTGCTCCCAAAAAGTCAGTGACGGCTTTGGTCTCTGGCTCTGACAGAGCAGTCGGTCCGTTATATAAATCTGAACAGCAGTTCCTGGAGTTCCCCACCACTAGTGAACAAAAACAAATGGACTCGATGATCGTTTTATTAGCTCCTTTGATAATTTGCTACTTGATAATTGCTATATCATGCTCGACTCTGCAGAAGCACAGCAAATGTGAATGAGTTTTGTCGGGGTTATCCTTGCAGCTTTTTATTTGTTTACTACTACAACATTAGGTTGATCTCTGCCAGCTTAAACACACCTGCAATTTATGACCGGTAGAGGGTGGGATTGTAGGAAAATTGAGATTAATATAGTACACTGAGTGCTGTTAAGTCATCTGTTACTTCATTTTTATAACCCTTTTATATATATATATATATATATATATATATATATATATATATATATATATATATATATATATATATATATATATAGCTGATATTTGATATAATTTGCAAATGTAAAATTGCATCTATAATGGTTTAGTAGTATATTAAAGGTGGAAATGTCAGTAATGTAATACATCTGGGTTACAGGATTATTTATTTGTTTGTTTATTTATTTATGTAATACAGCTATGTTACAACTATTCAACTATTCAACTTTTCTGTTTTTGATTCATTTATATGGCATTGCACAAAATTGTATACACCTTTGAAAACTGTACTGTAAGCCTTTACGAACTCTATAACAAAGCGTAACTTTTACACATACTTTACATTTAGCCCATGAATGTGCTTAAATTGAGAAACTGATATTGATCTCTAATGAAAAGAAAAATGCTACTTACTCCCCCAGTTAGCATAGAAGTTGCTGTTAGGATCAGTGCCAAAACATGTGCAGTTTCCAGTGCCTGGTGATCTGGACTTCCTCCATAGTCGAGTCTTTAAAACATATCACATATATTTGCTAAACATTTAAAATGTGCAGATATTTTACCTTTATCAAATGTATGTTACGTGGAATGCTTTAAAAGATGCTTAAAAAAGAAACTCACTGTGTTATCCCTCCAGGAATAAATATATCCGTCCATGTTCAGCACTGGGGTGATGTAGAAGTCCAGGTTTTTAAACATCTTGTTCACTTTCGAGTCTGTTTTGTAGGAGCCCAGGATCTTTTCCAGCATTACAAACAATTCAATTCATTTTTAAATTAAATTAATTTAATTCAGATTAAATAATACAATTTATATTTGGAGAAACATATAAACACCTGTACAAAAACATTATTATCAAATTATTATCATATCCATAATGAATCTCAGGGTCAACAAGCTACAATAGGAGCACAACGCGGAGACGAGAAGACATATAACACCGGACGCTGGAAACTAAACTAAACTAAACACCGGACCGAAAGATGACAGTGGCTGAGGACAGGCTATGGAGTCTACGGCAGAGTGGTCGGACATTGGAGAGTTATGTGGAGGAATTCCTTGAGCTGTCCAAATGGGTGAGTTGGTACAACTCTGCACTTGGTGCTTGCTTTCAGTTGGGGCTGGATGACGAGACGAAGTGGAGGAAATAAAAGAGTATTTAAAGTCTCCTCATCCAGGCCTCTCTAGAGTGCACCATGTCTCACCAGCTCACCCCTCGCCAGTTTTGCTCATAGTCCAAAAATATTATTTAATACCATTAATAGTGTGTTAAATCCGATATCTAATTTATATCCAGATCCGTCTCCTATAGCCTGTGAAAACTTTACGTTTTTTACTGAAAAGACTTGATGTTATAAGATCATGTATTGTTCCTTCCTCTCTGGATTTTCCTCAGTCCACATCAATTTCTACATATTTATCTGAATTTACTCCAGTGTCTCATAGTTACTTGGTGCAAATTATTCATAAAATGAAGCCCACCTTTTGTTCTTTGGATGTCGTCCCTCCTTGTCTCTTATTAGAGACACTTGACGCTATTAGTCCTAGTTTACTGTCAATAATTAATAACAGTTTAATCAGTGGAAAAGTCCCATCTTATTTTAAGCATGCCATTGTGCAGCCGCTACTCAAAAACAAATCTTGATCCAACAGTTTTTAATAATTACCGTCCCATCTCTAAATTACCGTTTTTATCAAAAGTTTTGGAGAAGGTTGTGTTTAATCAGCTTTCCTGTTTCCTACAGGAAAATGGTAATTTTGATAAATATCAGTCTGGTTTTAGACCTCAACACAGTACAGAATCTGCATTGCTAAAATTATTAAATTACTTGTTGTTGATCGTCAATTCTGGCAATTGTGCTGTTTTAATTTTGCTGGATCTCAGCGTGGCATTCGACACTCTCGATCATGGCATTCTTTTACATCGCTTACATCAAATCGGGATTCAAGGTTGTGTTTTAAGTTGATTTGTATCCTATTTAAAGGATCGAACCTTCTCGGTAGAGACTGGCAAATCTTCTTCATCTTGTGCACCAGTTTTGTATGGGGTTCCACAGGGCTCAATTTTGGGTCCTGTTCTATTTTCTTTGTACATGCTTCCTTTGTATGCTATATTTAGGAAGCACAATGTCTCATACCACTGTTATGCAGATGATACTCAGTGTTATGTTCCCTTGCACCCAAAGGATGTCTCCAGTCTACAGTGTTTATTTGATTGTCTGAGAGATGTTAAACAGTGGATGTCTGCCAACTACCTCCAGTTAAATGAGACTAAGACTGAGGTCCTACTCTTTGGCTCCCCTGCTTCTACAGAGGTTGTGGCCAGTATAATGGGGCCTCTATCTGATAATCTTCATTCACATGTCAGAAACTTAGGCGTTACTTTTGACTCTGCTTTTACTTTTGATAAACAGATCAATGCTGTGGTTAGAAGTTGTTTTTATCAGCTAAAGAATATTGCAAAGATGAAGTCATTCTTAACATTAAGAGACATGGAGTCTGTAATACATGCTTTTATCTCATCCAGATTAGATTATTGTAATGGATTGTACTTGGGTGTTTCACAGTCCCTATTGTCACGTCTTCAACTTGTTCAAAATGCTGCCGCTATATTGTTAACTGGAACAAGGAAGAGGGAACATATTTCACCAGTGCTGATCTCTCTTCACTGGCTCCCAGTAAAATATCGTATCCATTTTAAAACATTGCTGTTTGTATATAAGGGTTTGCATGGACTGGCTCCGTCATATATCTCCGATCTTCTGTTTCACTGTAATGCTTCCAGGGAACTTCGATCAACCAGTAGTCTTTAGTTGACTGTTCCAAGGACACGCCTGAAATTGAAAGGTGACCGTGCCTTTTCAGTGGCTGCTCCACAGATTTGGAACAATTTGCCATTATATATAAGATCTGCTCCAACATATGCTGATTTTAAGTCTCTTCTTAAAACGTACTTATTTACTGTTGCATATGGTCTCAAGTAAGCACAGTGGCATAACTGTAGTGTACTATCTGTTGCTGTGATTTGTTTACTTTTGTATTTTGGTATATGTTTTAATTTTGTACAGCACTTTGGCCAACAGCTGCTGTTTTTAAATGTGCTTTATAAATAAATATGACTGACTGACTAATTCTCAACTGGCGCAAAATACAGTGCATCACAGATCACATCAGGTCATCTGTAATGTATCTGCTTGTTTTACACTCTTTGGCCACCAGGTGGTATTGTGAGCAAATGAAGCCTCGAGAAATTAACCCTTTTGTCAATCACTTGGCTGAAGAGCTTCAAAGGCAGGAACACAACACGGAGACGAGAAGACATACACCACCAGATGCTGGAAATTAAACTGAACATAGCTTAAGTATAGAACTAAACGAGGGAATTAACGAGGAACACCTGAAATCAATGAACACCCTATGAGCAGGAGCAGGAACAAGAAGATAACCAAATATGGGCATGACACACACGAGGGAAAACTAGGTCAAGGAGCACATTGGGAAGAAAACAAAGACAAAACAGGTCCCTAATCCTGACAACCATAACACAGCAAAAAACAACTCAAGAGTGGCATTGCATTTACAGACAGATGCAGTACATTATAAACAATGGCCTGTCATGTAATAAAATGGATGTGATATTTCTGGGAATAACACTTCAGGTGTATATCATCATGATTAAATACTTCATATTAATTTCAATGTAGTAAAGCCTCACCTCTTTAACAAAATGCTGGCAGAAAGCTGGAGCGATCCATTCCCTGGCATGAATCCCACAGTCCATCCAAATGGCTTTCTTGGGTGTGGTGCTGTTGAAGCCGATCTGCATATCAGATGCAAACAAACAAACAAGAAAGTATTATGGTAATATCATGGCATAATTTCAAGTACTTTTTTAGTAGGGGATGCAAATGTAATCTAAATTGAGTTGCAGTTTTATTGTAAAAAAGTGAAATGATGAGTAAGTCATGGCAACATGTTATTCCTTTACTTTACATGATCAAATTATTTAACCAATTTCAACATCATTTTCAAGTTATGAGAGATTTTAAGTTATAGAACTATAATTTAAGTTGAAGCTAACTTGAGACTTGAAATCCCCTTGGTGGGAAGATGTTTATGATGATAACAAGAATTGCACTAAACAGGTAGTACCTTTAGTAATGTAATGTTCCTGTTCTCATAAGTTTGTCCATATATCATGCTGGACACAACGTCTGGGTTTTCCCTTTCCATCTGATTCATCCAGGCTGAAATCTGTTTAGAGAGATTTACCAGGTCAATAAACGAATCAATCAATCATTATGAATTGCTAGTACAGGATAACCTCACCTCATCCATGGTGTGGTACTTTGTGTAGTCATATGATCTGTGTTCCAGTCCACCAGCCAATCTGTAATAAATTAAAACACTTTACTGAATCAAACGAGCAAAAATCTCTCAGATGTTATACTTGAAAAGACACTGATCTTATGCATCCAAGTCTATTTGTATTCAAAGGGCATCTATTTCCCAATGTCAGATATACTATTTAATAAAAACAGTTTTTCTATCTTTTTCCATTAATGCAAAGCTAGAATTATCTCAACTTTCCAAACTAAAATTAATGCTTTGTTCTGACTTAATTCAACCTCTAGAGACCATTAAGACAATTTCATAACCCCGAAATCTTACCTGTCCTGGGCCACCAGAGCAAAGACCACCAAAACAGATATTACTGAGCCCTTCATGGTTTGTTTGTTATCCAGGCTTGTTGAACCTGACAGTATGAACCTAGTACAGCCTGACAGTGACTTTTAAAGCAACTCTCATCTGATTGAGATACAGAGAAACCACCTCAACTGATAACTGTGTTAATATATAAACCAAAGACATTTATTTAGCATCCAAGTTATCATAAATCTGGTCTAACACATTGAGCTGTTATAAAGTGAATCCTCCTGTAATCAGGGCATGGTGACAATAAATATTAAAATATCCATTGATTAACCTTTACTGTGCAATCGGCTCAGTTACTTTAGCTGATGCTTAGATATTTCAGTAGTTTTGTTGTGTGTGAAAAGTTCAGACGGTGCACTATAACCACAAGCCATCAGCTCACGTCATCAGTAATGATATCTGAGATATTTAACATCATCAGCATAGACAATATGCAGTAATCACTTATCAGCAGTAATGTGTATTTCTCTTGGGCTGGGCAATATTAATTAGCATTGAAGATTGTCTTTTTTTTATGATTTACATCCAGACAGAAGCAGTCCAGTGGTCGAAGGGTCATGAGTGTTGCATTTATGACTTTTTTAATTATTATAGTATTACCAATTTGACTTTCCATTATTATATACACAGTAAATTGCCCAGTGTTAAATCAACACTGCTTGGTGTACATATGGGAACTGGTTGTTGATTTAACACCGGGAAATTTACTGTGTACTCTCAGAAAGAAAAGTACAAAAGCTGTCATTACTTGTTAGTACAATTTCTTTAATGCTTTAATATATATATATATATATATATATATATAAAGTGAAACTTTCATATATTCTAGATTCATTACATGTAAAGTAAAACAATTCAAAAGTTTTTTTTTTTTTTAATTTTTATGATTAGAGCTTACATGAAAGTCAAAAATCCAGTATCTCAAAATATTTGAATATTTCCTAAGATCAGTCAGAAAAAGGATTCTTTAAAGTATGTTGATTTCTGCACTCAATACTTGGTCGGGGCTGCTTTAGCACAAACTCCAGCATCAGTGAGGTGTGGCATGGAAGCGATCAGTCTGTGGCACTGCTGAGGCACTATTGAGCCTTCAGCTTGTCTGTACTGTTGGATCGACTGTTTCTCATCTTCCTTTTGGAAATATCCCATAGATTCCACATGGTGTTCAGGTCAGGCATGTTGGCTGGCCAATCAAGCACAGTAATATCATGGTCAGCAAACCATTTGGAAGTGGTTTTGGCACTGTGGGCAGGTGCTAAAGTCCTGCTGGAAAAGGAAATCAGCATCTCCATAAAGCTTGTCAGCAGATAGAAGAGTTAAAACTCCTGGTAGACGGCTGCATTGACTTTGGACTTGATAAAACACAATGGACCAACACCAGCAGACGTCACGGCACCCAAATCATCACTGACTTCGGAAACTTCACACTGGACTTCAAGCAGCTTGTATTCTGTGCCACTCCAGTCTTCCTCCAGACTCCAGATCTTGATTTCCTAATGAAATGCAAAATTTACTTTTATCTGAAAAGAGGACTTTGGATCGCTGAGCAACACGTTCTTTTTCTCCGTAGCCCAGATAAGATGATTCTGATGTTGTTTCTGTTTCAGAAGTGGCTTGGTAGCCCTTTTCCTGAAGACGTCTGAGCGTGGTGACTCTTGATGCACTGACTCCAGCTTCAGTCCACTCCTTGTGAAGCTCTCCCAAGTGTCTGAATGAGCTTTGCTTGACAGTATTCTCAAGCTTGCGGTCATCCCTGTTGCTTGTGCACCTTTTCCTACCCAATTTCTTCCTTCCAGTCAACTTTGCATTTGATATGCGTTGATACAGCACGCTGTGAACAGCCACCCTTTTCAGTAATGACCTTCTGTGACTTACCCTCTTTGTGGAGGGTGTCAAAGATTATCTTCTGGACCCAGGGCCGTCCCTGGCTGACGCAGGGCCCGGTGCAAGGTAGGGAGCTTATTATTAAATTAATAATAAGTAGCCATTAGTAATTAATTCAATCATCTGTATATTAATTGTTTTGTTTATTAATTTAATAAACCATAATAATAATACAAACCGAATTCTGGAAATGTTGGGACATTTTTTAAATTTGAATGAAATGAAAACTAAAATAATTTCAAATCACATGAGCCAATACTTTATTCACAATAGAACATAGATAACATAAATGTTTAAACTGAGAAATGTTACAATTTTATGCACAAAATGAGCTCATTTCAAATTTGATGCCTGCTACAGGTCTCAAAAGAGTTGGGAAGGGGCATGTTTACCATGGTGTAGCATCTCCTCTTCTTTTCAAAACAGTTTGAAGACGTCAGGGCATCGAAGTAATGAGTTTCTTGAGTTTTGTCGTTGGAATTTGAACCCATTCTTGCCTGATATACATTTCCAGCTGCTGAAGAGTTTGTGGTCGTCTTTGACGTATTTTTCGTTTAATAATGCGCCAAATGTTCTCTATAGGTGAAAGATATGGACTGCAGGCAGGCCAATTCAGCACCCTGACTCTTCTACTATAAAGCCATGCTGGTGTAATAGTTGCAGTATGTGGTTTTGCATTGTCCTGCTGAAATAGACGTCGTCTGGAGGAGAGCATATGTTGCTCTAAAACCTTTATATACCTTTCAGCGTTCATAGTGCTTCAAAACATGCAAGCTGCCCATACCGTATGCACTTATGCACCCCCATACCATCAGAGATGCTGGCTTTTGAACTGAACGCTGATAACACGCTGGAAGGTCTCCCTCCTCTTTAGCCCGGAGGTTTTAGTTGGCATCTGTAGATGGCACGGCGGATCGTGTTTACCAACAGTGGTTTCTGGAAGTATTCCTGGGCCAATTTAGTAATGTCAATGACAGAATCATGCTGATGAGTGATGCAGTGTCGTCTGAGGGCCCGAAGCAACAAAGGTCTTTGGTCAAAGGTCATCCAACAAAGGTCTTTGGCCTTGTCCCTTATGCGCAGAGATTTCTCCAGTTTCTCTGAATCTTTTGATGATGTTATGCACTGTAGATGATGAGATTTGCAAAGCCTTTGCAATTTGACGTTGAGGAACGTTGTTTTTAAAGTATTTCACAACCTTTCCATGCACTCTTTTACAGATTGGAGCGCCTCTGCCCATCTTTATTTCTGAGAGACTCTGCCTCTCTAAGACATCCCTTTCACAGCTAATCATGTTACAGACCTGATGTCAATTAACTTAATTAGTTGCTAGATGTTCTCCCAGCTGAATCTTTTCAAAATTTCTTGCTTTTTCAGCCCTTTGTTGCCCCCGTGCCAACTTTTTTGAGACCAGTAGCAGGCATCAAATTTGAAATGAGCTCATTTAGTGGATAAAATTGTAAAATTTCTCCATTTAAACATTTGTCATGTTCTCTGTGTTCTATTGTAAATAAAATATTGGCTCATGTGATTTGAAAGTCTTTTAGTTTTCATTTTATTCAAATTTAAAAAACGTCCCAACATTTCTGGAATTTCGGGTTGTAGTAATAATAATAATAATAATAAAAATTATGATTTTTTTTTCACATTTAATTTAATTGATCAGTTAATAATTAATAATAATTAGCATTCAATAATTATTTTTTAATTTAGTTGTCTTTTTATTAAATTATATTAATAAATATATTAAATAATAATAATAATAATAATTCCTTTTCCTGATGTTTCTTGTTTTTGGAAGACAGTTGGTTACAAGTTGTTTCTAATATCTATTTTAAAAAAATGGACACATAATTCACACTTACATATGTCTGAATTTTATTGCATTAGAGTAAAATATCAAACCAGGTGGTTTTTGTTACACAGTTCTTGTTTGAGCATTAAAGAAAACAAGCATGTTTGAATATAAAATCACATGCTCCGTTTTGATATAGTGGTCTAAAACACATTAGCGCTTGAGATCCATAAGGCGGTCAGTGTTGTCCACAGTGTGGCTGTGACTGTAATAGCTGCACTTTTGAAATTCTTATCATGGACATAGTTTATGATGGACATTGCACCCTGGTAAGCTTCTTCACATGTGGGCTGGATTTGATCCTCGGGTAGAATGAAGCCGTAGTTCCCTTCATCTCGTAACTCAAACGTAAAGGAGTATGGGATCCCTATGAGCCTCGCGAAATCACGTGAAGAGCCAGAATTTGCATCTGTGAAGAATGTTCCAAAGTGATTAACTGTCATTCATTTGACTAAAAATGCATTATCTCATACAGAAACACCTGGAGTTGCTAAAGATCTGAATAACTGACTTTGTTGTATTTATGCTAAATAAACTGAACAACATTAGAGCTGTGCAAGTCATTTTTTGTTTATGTATCTTTGGATAATACAGCAGTAATTTTAGACTTCATGATCTCTCAACTGATCATATAAATGAAAATACAAAACTAAAAACCAAAAATGATCATTTTAAATGTTACAAATGAATTTTGGCATCTTTACATTAGAATGCACAGTATGAAAAACAAACACTATTTTTAAGATGTATTAAAGGTTAAATTTTTAATGATTAACTTCAAGTGAGCCTAAAATAAAAAATAAAAATAAAAAAAATAATTCGATTCTGATGGATATCTATAAATTAAAATAGCCTATGTCTGATATTGTTGATAACCCATGTGTAACTGTATTGAATGAGTTTTTGACAGGTTGAGAAAAATAAAGCAAGGTATTTTTTTTTAGAATTCACTTATAGCTGAAGGAAAGAATTTTGTATTTTTTTTTTTTTTTTTGTAGTTTTACGGAGGTGAAGAAACTGCAGTGACATGTTTAGAGGTGGAAAAAACTAAAGCAAAAGTCAACTTGAGAACATTTCTTTCTCAAATTAGTCCAGCTGTTAAATGCGTGTGGTGTCACTCAATGTACACGGTAAAAAGTGATAAGTTGACTTAACTTAAAAAAAATTGAGGAAACCCGTTGCCTTAAAATGATTAAGTAAGTTTTTTTTAAGTAAAGTCAACTTATCACTTTTTACAGTGTATGTTTGACTCATGAGGATAACTTAGGTGTTTCTATTGTGCATCCCCTTAATAATTGATTCTGCTAACAAATTATTTACAGTGATAAAATTAGCAGTTTATTTAAAAAAAAAAAAAAAAAAAATTGGGCTATTCATGTGAATTCAAATTCCTTTTTTCTAGACCTGATTGTCTTCGGGTCATGCGAGTGTACATTGGTTTAAAGTACGGTACTCACACAGTACATCAGGTGAAGTGCCCACTTTGTAGCTCTTCCCATGCACTGCTACGATGGCTTTAGCTGCAGCGAGACCTACTTCCATCTGAAAACACATTCACAGATGTACATATTTCATTAAAAACTTACAGTATACTTGAAAGCTTCCAATCGTAACTTATCCCAAAGAATTTGCTCTTCTTCTTACCAGTTCATCGTAATTGGGTGCTGAGATGTTGGGGTGTCCATAGGGGACGAGGATCAGCTGACCGTACGAGTGGATGGTGAGATAACAGAGTAGTTGGTTTTGATGTGCTCCCAAAAAGTCAGTGACGGCTTTGGCCTCTGGCTCTGACAGAGCAGTCGGTCCGTTATAGATCTCTGAACAGCAGTTCCTGGAGATCCCCACCACTAGTGAACAAAAACAGATAAACTCGATGATCGTTTTATTAGCTCCTTTAGCCTTGATTGCATGTCTTCTCTTGATAACTGCTATATCATGCTTGACTCTGCAGAAGCACAGCAAATGTGAATGAGTTTTGTCGGGGTTATCCTTGCAGCTTTTTATTTGTTTACTACTACAAAATTAAGTTTATCTCTGCCAGTTTAAACACACCTGCAATTTATGACCGGTAGAGGGTGGGATTGTAGGAAAGTCGAGATTAACATAGTACACTGAGTGCTGTTAAGTCATCTGTTTCATGTTTATAACCCTTTATATCTTATATACACTGAACAAAATTATACAACACTTTTGTTTTTGCCCCCATTTTTCATGAGCTGAACTCAAAGATCAAAGACTTTTTCTATGGACACAAAAGGCCTATTTCTCTCAAATATTGTTCACAAATCTGTCTAAATCTGTGTTAGTGAACACTTCTTCTTTGCCGAGATACTCCATCCACCTCACATGTGTGGCATATCAAGATGCTGATTAGACAGCATGATTATTGCACAGGTGTGCCTTAGGCTGGCCACAATAAAAGACCACTCTAAAATGTGCAGTTTTATCACACAGCACAATGCCACAGATGTCGCAAGTTTTGAGGGAGCGTGCAATTGGCATGCTGACTGCAGGAATGTCCACCAGAGCTGTTGCCCGTGAATTCAATGTTCATTTCTCTACCATAAGCTGTCTCCAAAGGCGTTTCAGAGAATTTGGCAGTACATCCAACTGGCCTCACAACCTCAGACCACGTGTAACCACACCAGCCCAGGACCTCCACATCCAGCATCTTCACCTCCAAGATCGTCTGAGACCAGCCACCCGGACAGCTGCTGCAACAATCATGCATAACCATGCATAACCAAAGAATTTCTGCACAAACTGTCAGAAACCATCTCAGGGAAGCTCATCTGCATGCTCGTCATCCTCATCGGGGTCTCGACCTGACTGCAGTTCGTTGTCATAACTGACTTGAGTGAGCAAATGCTCATATTCGATGGCGTTTGGCATTTTGGAGAGGTGTTCTCTTCGTGGATAAATCCCGGTTTTCACTGTACAGGGCAGATGGCAGACAGCATGTATGGTGTTGTGTGGGTGAGCGGTTTGCTGATGTCAACGTTGTGGATCGAGTGGCCCACGGTGATGGTGGGGTTATGGTTTGGGCAGGCGTATGTTATGGACATCGAACACAGGTGCATTTTATTGATGGCATTTTGAATGAGATACCGTGACGAGATCCTGAGGCCCATTGCTGTGCCATTCATCCACGACCATCTCCTCATGTTGCAGCATGATAATGCACGGTCCCATGTTGCAAGGATCTGTACACAATTCCTGGACGCTGAAAACATCCCAGTTCTTAAATGGCCAGCATACTCACCGGACATGTCACCCATTGAGCATGTTCGACCAACATTCCACAGGCCACAATCAACAACCTGATCAATTCTATGAGAAGGAGATGTGTTGCACTGCGTGAGGCAAATGGTGGTCACACCAGATACTGACTGATTTTCGGACCCCCCCCAGACCCCCCCAGACCCCCCCAATACAGTAAAACTGCACATTTTAGAGTGGCCTTTTATTGTGGCCAGCCTAAGGCACACCTGTGCAATAATCATGCTGTCTAATCAGCATCTTGATATGCCACACCTGTGAGGTGGATGGAGTATCTCGCAAAGAAGAAGTGCACACTAACACAGATTTAGACAGATTTGTGAACAATATTTGAGAGAAATAGGCCTTTTGTGTACATAGAAAAAGTCTTAGATCTTTGAGTTCAGCTCATGAAAAATGGGGGCAAAAACAAAAGTGTTTATAATTTTGTTCAGTGTATATAGCTAATATTTGAATTAATTTTTAAATTATATTGTAATAATTTGCAAATATAAAAATTGCATCTATTTTGGTTTAGTAGCATATTAAAGGTGGAAATGTCAATAATGTAATACATCTGAGTTACAGGATTATTTATTTATTTATTTATGTAATACAGCTATGTCACAATTATTCAACCCCTATTCAGCTGTGCTGTTTTTAATTCATTTGTGTATATGGCATGGTACAAAATTGTAAGCCTTTAAAAAAAGCACTGTAAGCCCTTGCAAACTCTATAACAAAGCTTAACTTTATAGCTTTTACACATACTTGACATTTAGCCCATGAATGTGCTGAAATTGAAATTGAAATTGATCTCTAGTGAAAAGAAAAATGTTACTTACTCCCCCAGTTAGCATAAAAGTTGCGGTTAAGGTCAGTGCCAAAACATGTGCAGTTTCCAGTGCCTGGTGATCTGGACTTCCTCCATAGTCGAGTCTTTAAAACATATCACATATATTTGCTAAACATTTAAAATGTGCAGATATTTTACCTTTATCAAATGTATGTTATACAGTATAATACTTAAAAAGATGAAACTCACTGTGTTATCCCTCCAGGAATAAATATATCCGTCCATGTTCAGCACTGGGGTGATGTAGAAGTCCAGGTTTTTAAACATCTTGTTCACTTTCGAGTCTGTTTTGTAGGAGCCCAGGATCTTTTCCAGCATTACAAACAATTCAATTCATTTTTAGATTAAATTCATTTAATTCATATTAAATATAACATTTTATATTTGGAGAAACATATAAACACCTATACAAAAAGTTATCATATCCATATGAATCTCAGGGTCAACAAGCTACAATAGGAGCTTTACATCCATTATAATGGCAGGATCAATATTTGTGAACTCTGCACATCTATTCAAAATAGTATACCATAACATAATACCAAAAAACTCAGGAGTGGCATTGCATTTACAGACAGATGCAGTACATCATAAACAGTGGCTTGTCATGTAATAAAATGGATGTGATATTTCTGGAATACCAGGTGTATGTCATCATGACTAAATGCGTCATATAATGTAGTAAAGCCTCACCTCTTTAACAAAATGCTGGCAGAAAGCTGGAGCGATCCATTCCCTGGCATGAATCCCACAGTCCATCCAAATGGCTTTCTTGGGTGTGGTGCTGTTGAAGCCGATCTGCATATCAGATGCAAACAAACAAACAAGAAAGTACTATGGTAATATCATGGCATAATTTCAAGTACTTTGAAATATTATCACTGCACCATGGTACCACCACAGAACTTTTTAGTAGGGGATGCAAATGTAATCTAAATTGAGTTGCAGTTTTATTGTAAAAAAGTGAAATGATGAGTAAGTCATGGCAACATGTTATTCCTTTACTTTACATGATCAAATTATTTAACCAATTTTAACATCATTTTCAAGTTATGAGAGATTTTAAGTTATAGAACTATAATTTAAGTTGAAGCTAACTTGAGACTTGAAATCCCCTTGGTGGGAAGATGTTTATGATGATAACAAGAATTGCACTAAACAGGTAGTACCTTTAGTAATGTAATGTTCCTGTTCTCATAAGTTTGTCCATATATCATGCTGGACACAACGTCTGGGTTTTCCCTTTCCATCTGATTCATCCAGGCTGAAATCTGTTTAGAGAGATTTACCAGGTCAATAAACGAATCAATCAATCATTATGAATTGCTAGTACAGGATAACCTCACCTCATCCATGGTGTGGTACTTTGTGTAGTCATATGATCTGTGTTCCAGTCCACCAGCCAATCTGTAATAAATTAAAACACTTTACTGAATCAAACGAGGAAAAATCTCTCAGATGTTATACTTGAAAAGACACTGATCTTATGCATCCAAGTCTATTTGTATTCGAAGGGCATCCTATGTCCCAATGTCAGATATACTATTTAACCTCCTGAGACCCGAGAAAAAAGTCTTAGGAAATTTTTTTTTTTCACGTCTTTACATTGTAGAACATTAAAAAATAAAAAATAAATTATATTTCATTCATAAGCTATGCTATGTGCTCGGTAGAGGACATCGGGTGATTTTTTAAATCACCAATACATTTTTTAATTTTTTAACCAAACTTTGTATAAAGATGATTCTCAACTATGTTATAACAGAATGATTTGATATACCATTTTTCTTTCTGCAAAATGTGTGTAAAATGGCCATAAACAGGTTTTCTCATTATATGCAATGTATCTATAAACTAAATCTAATGTGCATATTAATGTGTTTTTGGGGCAACATGTAATGAAAAAAAGAAGTATAGTAATGGGAGTAATAATTTACAAGATTTTCGTAATAATATATAATATTTAATAGAATACTGAAATATAATTTCTTTCCCTATTCATTTGTTATGTCTCACAAAATGCGTAATAAACATGCTTTTAATCCCGGTGTCCTCATATGAGGACATCAACATCCTGTTTTGTAACAGAAAGGCATGTTTTGATTTGAAACCCCACAACATTTGTTGATGTATGACACACAATTTAAAAATTTGACAGATTTAAATGATAATTACAAAATATTATGATATATCCACAAGAGTGTCACTAAATTAATATCAGACACGTTTGAAGACCAAGTAGAGGGAGTGGTCATAGTGAAAAATCCAAACATTTAGTATCTCTGAAAAGTGTGGCATGTATAGAAATTCACTAAAATATAATGTCCTCATATGAGGATGCAGGGTCTCAGGAGGTTAATAAAAACAGTTTTTCTACCTTTTTCCATTAATGCAAAGCTAGAATTATCTCAACTTTCCAAACAAAACTTAATGCTTAAAGTCTTAATTCAACCTCTAGAGACCAATAAAACAAAGTCATAACCCTGAAATCTTACCTGTCCTGGGCCACCAGAGCCAAGACCACCAAAACAGATATTACTGAGCCCTTCATGGTTTGTTTGTTATCCAGGCTTGTTGAACCTGACAGTATGAACCTAGTACAGCCTGACAGTGACTTTTAAAGCAACTCTCATCTGATTGAGATACAGAGAAACCACCTCAACTGATAACTGTGTTAATATATAAACCAAAGACATTTATTTAGCATCCAAGTTATCATAAATCTGGTCTAACACATTGAGCTGTTATAAAGTGAATCCTCCTGTAATCAGGGCATGGTATTAAATTTTTAAATATCCATTGATTAACCTTTACTGTGCAATCGGCTCAGTTACTTTAGCTGATGCTTAGATATTTCAGTAGTTTTGTTGTGTGTGAAAAGTTCAGACGGTGCACTATAACCACAAGCCATCAGCTCACGTCATCAGTAATGATATCTGAGATATTTAACATCATCAGCATAGACAATATGCAGTAATCACTTATCAGCAGTAATGTGTATTTCCCATGGGCTGGGCAATATTAATTAGCATTGAATATTATGTCTTTTTATCATGATTTATTGCCATTTTATGACATCCGGACAGAAGCAGTCCAATGGTCTAAAGGTCATGAGTGTTGCATTTATGATTTTTTATATTATTATAGTATTGCCATTTTGATACATTATATACACACACAACAGTATTAATAATAATAATAATAATTCATATCCATTCATTCATTTTGATGTGCTTGCTGTCACTAAATCAGGAGGTCTATGCATTGGTATAATTCACAAATCATATTTAAAAAAAACTAAGCTACAGTATAAAAAGCCACAGTATATTGGAAATAAAAGATGTTCTTGGTAATTGAAACAGAAGTCATTGGTAATTATAGATTTCTGAGGATTGTATTCTAGATGGAGACAGAGGTGGCTGAAAGCATTTTACAGAAGGTATTTTTTTGATCCACGTCAAATTAGTCACACCATTACACTGAATAAAGAAAACAATTATTGAATTAAATTAAAAAAAGATATTATTGAATTAAAGGTTATAAAATTATTTTAATGAGACTTTTGTATAATTAAAATGAAGAATAGGTATATTATTTGCCTGATTAACGCACTTTCCATAAAACAAATCTAACAAGCCCTGCAAATTAAAAATAATAATAAAAAAAAAAATTATTATATATATTATATATACATATAATACAGACTCTTCCTATTTAATGGTATTAGATGATTTGTTAATTACATTTTATGTCTTACAATTTCAATAAAACATTTGCAGTTGGTCTGTAAAAAGGTGTTTTTAAGCATGAATGAGCTGAGTTTTAGTTGCATTTACACATTTTTGACCAACAGGTGTCACCAATGTATGGTGTTTTGAGTTCTTCAAAAAAGTGAATCATTTTGTGAAGCAATTGGTTGAATGGATACAATGAACTGGCACAGGACAGAGAATACAGGGAGCATAAATATGAAAGGAAATGAGGAGTGGAGGGAGACCAAGTGGGAAAAAATGAACTAATAATGAGGTAACAAGGGGGCAGGGTTGTCAGTTCCCAGAAATTGTCCAACCCAAAACTGACTCAAAACCTGCTGAAATGAAAATTAGTCTAATTTATACATATTATTTACAGAAATTTTCTCTGTAATTTTTCCCAAAACTGCATTTTCAAAATAGTATAATTGTCTGGAAAACCGCAACCCTGGCAACACTGCAAGGGGCGGGGCCAAGGCAAGAGACTGACAGAAGAGCACATGGCACACAAACAAACAAAAAGCCATGTGCAAAAAGCACATGGCAAACAAACATGACAGAAGCCATGTGATCACACAAGACAGAAGTGCATGTGACAAATTTTCATCCACCATGAGCTCAAACAGAAAATACAACACGCAATACTGACAAATGTACAGACTAATAAGTATAGACTGAAAACACCAACAGTGTACGATCAGGCCAACAATACCAAAACCACGCACATAAAGCGGTGGTTCTTAATCCTGGTCCTGGGGACCCCCGCTCTGCACATTTTGCATGCCTCCCTTATTTAACACATCAGATTCAGATCATCAGCTCATTAGGAGAGAGATCCACGAACTGAGCTGTGTCAGATAAGAGAGACATACAAAATGTGCAGAGCAGGGTGTCCCGAGGACCAGGATTAAGAAGCGCTGGCATAAAGCAAGTCTAATAAGGGTGTCAGGATCCCATCATAACTGATCCAGACAAAAAGTATAACAGAGCTGACAAAACCTTGACACAAAGTGAAAAAAGATGTGTACTGCTATTGGCTAGCATCCATTAGTGCAGTGTTGCACTGTAATTAACACTCATAAATTCTTTTTCTGAAGGTACAAATAAAGCCTTCGGCTGATTTTTTCATTGTGTTGCACGTTTTAGGCCCCGTGCTGCAGTTTGAACATGGTGTTGTTGGGTAGGATGACTAATAGATTACTGTTTATACACATAAATATAGACAGGAAACCACAAACATTTTAGCACCACTTGTGTAGAGAAAAGATAAAGGCTGAATACACAGTTTGAGCATGTGTTTTGGTGGATGTCTTTGTTAAATCCTCTTTGTGACCTCACAGGAAGTGTCTTGGTACAAGCTATTAATGGTAGTTTATTTTCAGATGATAATAGTTATTATCAAAGTTTTATGTCTTTGTGTCATGCCCCTGTACTGTTTTGTTGTGTTTTTGCTCCCCATGTGTTCCCTTGTGACCCAGTTTCTTCCCAGTCTGATTGTGTTAATTTGATTCCAGGTGTGTCTCCTTAGTTCCTTGATTGTCCTGTCTTTAAAACCCCCAGTCCTTTCAGTTAGTGTTTGTCTGTCTTTAAGTGACTACTCTACCTGTGATCTGTGTGCATATTAAACTCCCGTGTTGTTAATTTCTCGTTCCTGGTTCCCGTGCTCCCCGTGAGCTGTGACAGTTTGGAGTCCACAAACATGACTGAATTTGGTTTTAATTTTTGTAATTTATTTTGTTGCATCCTCTGCAGTGAATGGGTGCCGTCAGAATGAAAGAACAAACAGCTGATAAAAACGTCACAATCCACAAGTAATCCACACCACTCCAGTTCATCAATTAACATCTTCTGAAGTGAAAAGCTGCATGTTTGTAAGAAACAAATCCGTCATTAAGAAATTTTTACTTTAAACTGTTGCTTCTGGCTAAAATACGAGTCCATAATAACACTTCCTCCGGTAAGAACTGTTTACTTGCTGTGCATGATCTGTGCATATTTCTCTCCTGATTTAAGATGACTTTTTCCACTGGAAGGGAACTCATATTTTTTACTTCACAAAAGGAAATTGATGGATTGCATTACTTGTGGATTAGTGTGATGTTTTTATCAGCTGTTTGAACTCCATTCTCAGTCTGACGGCACCCATTCAATGCACATGTGATAAATACACAGTGTGAGCATGCATTTTGGTGGATGTCTTGGCATGTATTGTTTTAAGTAGTTATTTTGTTCAGAGACTTCATGCCCATTCAAAGTGAGGGGGCACGTGCCCCCTCAGATTTTTGAACCAAATGGATTTTGAATGCAGCTACCAAAAAAAGGCCGATTAATATTTTCTATATTTAATACAATCACACCGGCGTGATTAGAACTTTCAGTACATATCATCAGCTGCTTAATTCAAATCTGAGCGCCAGCCAGCGACACGCGTTTTAACAGCGCTGCGCATTCTAACCAATCACACACTATTCTGTTGAGCTTATGAATGCAACGACCAATCAGAGGCGTTCAGATGAGTCATCTCTAAAATGCCGCTTTCTTGCCGTTAAATGTTTTCTTCACTTGCTCGCTGACTGAATACCTCTTTCTGGCGAATTCTCTCGTCAGAAACAAAGTGCAAATGTGTGTACGAATATGTAAGATATTAATTTCATAGTGTAAACAGCTTCAGTGGTTTTAATGGGAGTTTTTGAGAGTGCTTGAACTCCAGACTGTCAGAAAAAAAATGTTCTTTGATAATGTAAATGTTCTTTGCTCTCTTTGTGTACAATGAAAGTGTTATGATTAGTAGCCTAACTTTTATTCACATTAACTTTCAATGTTACATTCACATTAAATATAAAGTCAGTCGTATTAAAATATGTTATGGCATGACACCCATATCTGTTAATTAAGTAAACAGACAGGTTTTTATGCATAGTTAATAGATTACATTATTAGGTTACTTTGACCATCGCCCACTTGATCAAATAACATAATCTATAAAGGTGAGAATCAAGCTATTTCATGATATAGTTAATGCGTTTGGGAATGTTTCAAATAAAAAGGAAAAAATACATAAAACATGAGTGCTGTGTGTCACATGACGAAACCCCTTCCCCTCCAAATCGTGCCCCCTCAAAAATAATGAGTGCATGACGCCATTGATTTTGTTAAATCCAGAGGAGAAAATGACTGACTCTTTGGGAACTCACAGGAAATGTCTTGTTACAAGTTCTCAATCTGCCATAAACAGTCCGATAATAGTTATGTTTTAATTGTTTAGAGTCCACATACAGTACATTACTGAATTTAGTGCCAGGAGCATATATTAGCTGGTATAATGTGTGTTGTATCATATCATTGAAAATAAAATACAATGAAAGAAAATGATCATTTAAAGAAATAAAACATATTTAGCACTTCTGCAAGCAGATCATATTGTCACAAGAATATTTATAAGTCATGGAATATGGAATATTAACAAGATGTAAAATTACATCTTGGACTGCAGCTGCAGTTTCAAACTGATTTGTAAATTAATTCTGTAATGCAATACTGAGCATCTGTCCAGTCTGTCATTTATTTTTTGCAGCAATTGCTCTTACACAAGCTGTGCATGGAAGTTATATCATGCCTGGTCAGCGTAATGTGTCTGGTATGTTGGGAAAAAGATCCACATTGCAGTTAGACAAGAAACAGAGCCACTCCTGCTGTTTTACTGTGTATGAGAGTGGTTCCTGTTAACAAGCTTTGTTAATGAGCATAGCTTGTTTGCATAGTTTAGTGCATTGTTTATGTAGTTTCCTCGTTGTCTTTTTGTGAAAATAAAGTCAAAAGTATGGTATTACCATGAAAGAACCATGGATATACCTATAAAGGTATTTAGGCTATTTTAGTACTTAGTAAATGTTCATAACCACTCTAGACATTGAGAGGGATATATATCCAGAATATTGATTCATTAATATGGGTTTTCAATGGGTTCAATGGGTTTTTAATATAATACAGCACAATATAATTGTTTGATGAAAGGCATCAGATTAGACGTGTTGAAATTAATGAAATCTTAAAAACTGAACGAATGTGGGAACTATATACGCTGATGGATGTTTCCACAGATAGCATAGAGGTTTATCGATATGACAAATAACAGTGGTAAAATATCACTTGGCTTGTCTTAATTCAAACAAGCACTTTTACCTATTAATGTCTTAATGCTGTGTTGTCCCTATGCATTCATCAGTGCATAGAAAAGGAAGAACATTTGTATATTATTGTTCTATTTCATATCTTTTATTTTGAAATTAGTTTTTTACAGCAACATTTAAAGCACTTACCCAAACAAATGGGTTGCAAAACAGACTGGGTTCTGAGAGAGAGAATAAACAACAAGAGCACTTTCTTCACCGGGAGCCATTTGTGTGAAGAGCCTTAACCCATCAAACAGTATTTATTACAATATGGGTGCCATTAGCCATCTGTGATCCCTAACAAATACAACAATTAATATCTGTGCAAACAGTTTCCTTATTGGTCTTGATTCTGATTGTTCTTTGTCTATAGTGAACTTAATTCTAGTGGTTTATTTTACTCTTTGAATATAAAAGAAATTAAAAAATTAAAAATAAATTAAAAAAATGTACACCCAAAAATTAAAACGTACCCACCCTTAGGCCATCCGAGATCAAAACAGATTTGGAGAAATGTAGCATTACATCACTTGTTCACTAATGGATCCTCTAGTCTACAGTGAATGGGTTCCATCATAATAAGAGTCCAAACAGCTGTAATGTGAAAAGCTGCATTTTTGAATCAAATCCATCATTAAGGCATATTAACTTAAACTGTTTCTTCTGGCCTGTGCATATTTCTCTCCTGATTCAGATGCGATTACTTTTTCACTGGAGAAAGCATTATTGATAATGGACTTGTATTTTAGCTGGAGACAGTGGTTCAGGTTAAAAATGGCTTAAAGTAGGCTTACAACTTAATGGCTTAAAATGAAACGATTAAAAAGAACCAAATCAGTTCTTATGAACATGTAGCTTTTAACTTCACAACAAGTTAATTGATGGATCTCCTACTGTGCCTAAGTATGTTTCCTGACTAGAAAAGCTCTTTTAGAAATATTGGTAAACAACTTTAACTGCATGTTTCATTTGCTGTTAACCTGTATTTATGGATATGCATATTAGCATTAAACTATCTCAAATCATCTGCTGCTAGCAATAGACAAACTCTTATCAGTCAGGTAGTTTTCAGACCATTGAGAATACATTTTTTTTTACCATCACCAATTCAAAAACAATCTGGCAAATCTGGCAAAACCCAACTGTCTGCATCATTCTTGGAAGGTAATAAGGGATCTTTTGGAATTATGTTTGCTGTATTTCTCTCCCTGAAAAACTGCATGAAAGGAAAAGTACAGGATTTGTGGATATGATCCTATCTGCTTTTAAACTATTTCTAAATCCTTATGTCCGATGAATAGATAAGAGTTTCAGCTAATTTCATAATTTAGTTTCATATAAGCATCAACTTTGTCTCCAAAGGTTCTTGTAAAATTCCTTAAAATATACAGAAATGAGACAATACAGTTAGAGTATCAGACTTATTCAAATCAGACCTTTTAAAGTAACAGTAAAATAAGCAGAAGACCTTAGTGTTCCTGTAAAAAATGTCTTTGTTTGCTTATCAACATCTCGAGTCATAAATCTCCACAGTGATCTCAAGCCCTGAGGAACAGGCAATTCTCTGAGCAGATGCTTTCTTAACATGGCTGGACTGGAACAACACAGCTGCTGATTGTCAGACATGATCACTGAGAAAGTTGGATGCAGAGGAAACTTGTATTGCTCAGCCATCTGTGAATGTTATCAATCATGGTTGATCTATCAACTTTGTTTTTAGATGTTTTTGTCTGACACAAATTGCTGACATACAGAGTACGAAGATAGAACATTGGATGGATAAAAAATATATCCATCTCCTGTTCGGATGATTTGGAGAGAAATGTGAGTTTGGCGAGTTCATTTGGTGGATCCCTCTTAATAAGAAGGAAGGGCATGGAGAAATGTTCTCTAAAAAAAAAGATTTTATTTTTGTCCTTATAAGTACTTAAGAAGTCAAAGACCACCTCTGACATCCTTGTACTGTGATGTCATGGGTAATCTGTCTCTTTACAAATTGAGGCCTGTAACTTTCAACCATGATTAAAGGATGAAGAACTCTTGTGGCTGGGGATTTTTAGATTCTACGCTCATTACATAATTGTGGTGGTCAAGGGTCTCCTTAAAGACCTGGAGACAGTCATTAAGCATCATTCAGTTTGTGAGGGGTAGAGCAATGTTTAAAGACAGAGAGACAAAAAGAGTACAGAAACAGCCTTCCAGATCTGTGGAGATTACATCATAGATTTTATTCATAATCTTTTATTTCCTCTATAATGGAAAGGACAGAATAAACATACAATCTCATGATTTTTCTGTCATCATTTCATTTGTTCCTCAAGACATAAGAAAAGTAATTGA
Source organism: Onychostoma macrolepis (assembly GCF_012432095.1). Lineage (NCBI taxonomy): Eukaryota > Metazoa > Chordata > Actinopteri > Cypriniformes > Cyprinidae > Onychostoma > Onychostoma macrolepis. The sequence goes on from NC_081155.1 coordinate 41,561,817, forward strand.
AAAAAGTATCATATATGGTAAATTGAGGTAAATTAGAACACTTTTTGGCATTAATGTCTATCACATACTAAGTTTAATATTTTATATACATAAATTGCCCTGTGAAGGGACAAATAAAGATATTACTAGTATAGATATTACTACTATTGTCTCAAATTATGTGATTAATTTGGTGCACAAAAGGTACTGTTTTCTGTCGTGACCCTAGTCAGTTCTGTTGTAATAAAGCGGTGCTGCTAATAGCTACTATATATATATATATATATATATATATATATATCAGTGGCGTTCCATCCATATATGCTGCGAATGCCCTTAAGGTCCTTAATCTTAGCACTCAGCATACCCGGTTAAAAAAGTCACCGCTCGCCACTGATATATATATATATATATATATATATATGTGTGTATGTATGTATCTGTTTATAGATTGGATGTCATGGTTGATCCAAGGAAGATGAAGGTAATCCACATAAATGCTTTTAATTAGAATCCACACAATACACGAAAGGTGAATACTCCAGGTTAAACAAACACATGTGACACTAAACAATAACCGACAGCAAACTGAACAGAAAGAAGATTTTAAATAGGGCAGATGATGAGGGGCAAACAGGTGATAGGAGTTAACTAATAATGACTAACAAGCAAACAAGCCGACGACTTCAGAGTGGAGGACTGCAGTCCCAAGGTGGAGGTAGGGGAACGACTGACCAAGGTGGAGCCGGAGGGACGAGAGAGCCCGGTGGAGCTGGTGGACAGATGGGCTCCGGTGGAGACGAGGGAGCTTGAAGTCATGGTGGAGCCGCTGGGGTCGCAGGACTGAGGTGGAGTCAGGGACTCGGAGGCTGGAGGTGGAGTTGAGGGATCCTCCAGACTCGATGCCAATGAAGCTGGAGATGGGCAGACCCTCAGTGAGCCCACGCCACAGATGGTGAGCTGAGGGTGAGCAGAGAGGCTGATAGGATTCAGCAGAATGAGCGTTTAGGAAGGGAACAGATCAATTAGAGGAGGCGGGAGAGGGAGGTTGGGTGGGATATATTGCCAATCAGACAGTTCAGATGAAGGTTGAGTGATGAGTATATGCGTATCCAAGTCGATTAAATGCCCAGAGTCCAGTGTAAGCTTACCCTCAGCGGTGGTGCAGTGGCTTTAATTCATCCAAAAACTCCCACGCATGTTCCTCCAGGTCTCGGCCATTTTGAAAGATACAGATAGTGACACCAGAAGGGCTATTGACTTAACCTCTCGGGGCCACATTGATGGAGGCCAATTCATACCTCCTGTTTCTCTTGTTTGGGTCGGTTATTATGTCACGGTTGATCCAAGAAAGGCAAGAAAGATGAAGGTAATCCACATAAATGTTGGTAATTAGAATCCACACGATAAACGAAAGGTAAATACTCCACAAACACATGTGACACTAAACAATAACCAACAGCAAACTGAACAGAAAGAAGACTTTAAATAGGGAAGATGACGATGGGCTTAACTAATAATGACTAATGAGCAAACAAACTATTGAGCTTAAACAGAACAGGAACAAAACCACACAAGGAAAAACAGGAACAGGCAGACATAGCAGAAAGACAAAACTAAAGTTCATAACCCTGACATTAGAATGGTGGCAAGCTGTTTAATCAATGCATTACATGCAGACAGCTTCACATTCACACTTGATGTTTAGTCTACAACCTCTCTGTTGGTATCCAAACACTCACCTCAAAATCAGTTTTGTAATGTACCACCATGCATACCATAAAGGTTCCCTTAAATATTCCCATAAAATCAAGTGTCTGAATGAACAAGTAGAATTTAACATTGAATTTGTCTCGGATGTTTTCCCTACAATTCTTTTGGAGGAGTAAAAATAGCCACAAATGAGACGTTCAATGGTTAAATGTTCTGCTGCATGGTACTTTTACTGCACAGACCCACGATGATGTCACACCTTCTGGAAATCTCGTGGCACTTCCCGTGTCTCTTCTCTGGGCTCGAGTTTGGCCGGGGAAACAAACTGTACCTCACATAACCACATTAAACAACAGGCTTATTTGGTCGGCCTTGCTCTGCCAGTTTACAGTCTTACCCAATGTTGTCGCAGTCTGAGGTTTGACCATCGCTCACTGTACGCACACATACTGTATGCTTTTAAAGAACCACGAAGAGACGGAAAGTATTTATTTCCTCCCTTGGCTCTCGTCTAACAAAACCAGACTTGTTTGCGCTCAGTCTGCTTATTAGGTTATGTAAGACTCACTTCCTTTAGAAAGCGGGAGTTATACACGCTACACAGCACCTGAGGGCTCTATATTATAAGGAGTGATCATAAACCAACGCCTTTCATTATTACCGCATCCAGTCTAGAATGAACTGGTTTTATACACAGACAAGAGGTTAATATTGATTAACGTACATTTTAGACAAAATATTGTTCTTGACTTATTTGTTTCTCCAACTAAAACAAAGTCAAAAAACAGCGTAGGCGTCCCTGGATGAATCACTGTTTCTGAGCAAATCGGTTAAATGATTGATTCAGTGAGTTACTCATAATGACAGTCACTTGTTTTTGTATGAATTACTGTTTTTGAACAAATTGGTTAAATGAATGATTTAATGTCTCACTAATAAAGACACTCACACTTGTTGAATCATTCCTGAGACAATCAGTGTTTTTAATGGTTCAGTTAAATGAATTATTTAATGACTCACTCACAAAGACAGTCATCATTTTTCTTCCTAAACAAATCTGTGTTTTTGAAAGAAGTTGATTCAATGACTTATGACTTGGCTCATAAAGACAGACACTTGTCAACACCTGATGTATATATATAAAATGTTGTGTTGCACATTTTTTACACTTGTTTTAAACATTAATTTGACGAACAGAGCTGGTAGATTACTTACAAATTGTAATCCGTTACTGATTCCAAATTACATGACAAAAATTGTAGTTAGTAATGTAATCCATTACATTACACATTTTAGGTACATAATCAGACTACTTTTAGATTACTTTTTGACCTTACTTATTTGATTTAAATAGGATAATCTTGTACCATATTGATATAAAAATACAAAGAGTAAGAAAATATATTCCATTTGTTGTAATTAACAATGTGAAGTGCCTTAAATATTACATTTATGTCAAGGTTTCCCAAACTGGGGTTCATAAAGGAACTGCAGGGGGTTTGTGAGTTCAATAAAAAGCTAATAATTAATTAGATCATAAAAATGTAACAGTTAGAATAACATCAATTTTTTTAAAAAGTAAATATTTTATTTTTTTCACCTTCATGTCAAGTGACCATTATCCAATGACAGATAACCGTGACCATGCAAATGTGACACTATTAAAGTATTTATTTTAAAATCGGAGGGTAAATATATCAGGTGAAAGAGGTTCAGATGACAAAACAGTTTGAGAATGTCTGCATTACAGGTAAACAGGAAATCCCATTAGATGTAACAATAACCGATTTGACATAAATCATGATAAATTTCCCCACGGTTATTACCGTTTCATATTTGAATTATCATTAAAACCATATTCGATTACCGCGATTTGAACAATTCGCGCCAAATAAATACTGTCCAGCATAAAGCAGTTTTCAGTAACAGTCTCACGTGCGCACAGCAGCAGAGTAGTTTTGTTTTGAGTGAAAATATAGGGTGGAAAAGCTGGGAGGTTTTAAAAGAGTGATAAAGGAATTATACAAATGAATATACGAATTAATTAATTATATGAATGTACCTCTTCTGACTGTCTTCAGAAATGATTCGATGGCATTTGTTTTCATCTTTGCTCCATGTAACACCTAAAGGAAGTGTTCTTAATAGCAATACTACTTTGTCCACGGAGTTTACGGGAAACAGCTGTAATTCACCTTTTCCATCAGTGCCACCTAGTGTCAGAGAGTGAATTTACAGAGACTTACATTCACATTTAGCCTGTGTGCAGTTTCTGTCTGGCCAAAAACGGACCGAATTTGCATGCCCTGCTGCAGCCTAAATATTGACCGGTTGATGAAAACCGAATTATTTATGGAGCAGATAAAATGCATATAACCATTTATTAATCAATTATCATTTTGACTTAACCCTTTTCTTTATTTAAAGGCTGAAATGTGAGGTTTCCCTTTTTATGAAACTTTTTCAAAGCTTTATTTGAACATTTACGTTATTTATTTGAACATGCTATTAAACTGTTGTCAGTCAAGTTGTCATTTAAAATCCGAACAAACATTATGCAAACAAAAAGTCATTTATTTGTTGATTTTTAAATATAAAACTTTATGTGATTTATGTGTCATATTTATTTTCTTACCGTTACATCCCTGCTTCCCACATGTACAGCTAAACACCGGTTCTCTCGCTCTCAGTTATGTTGGTCTACAGGCTGTTTATTGCTGTAGATATGCAATGCAGAGAGACATATGCGCGATGCCCTCTTCTGGAGACGGGGCGGGAATATGCAGCTCATTTGCATTTAAAGCAATACACTCTAAAACAGTTCTTTTTTAGACACACCCCAAAACTGACATATTACAGCTGTTATAATAAATGATCTGTTGGGTATTTTGGGCTGAAACTTAACAGACACATTCTGGGGACACCCACGACCAATATTACATTTTGTAAAAAGGGGCATAATAGGTGCCCTTTAACATTTATTATCAGTGAGTTTTCTATAATACCGCACACAGTTTTTGAACAGTTTTATGAAGATATAAAATACCATTTATCCAGTATACAGTTATGGACATTTTTTGGCAATGTGCTCATGCAAAATGCCAAACAAGTCCCCGCAGTTATTCCCTCCCAAAACAGGAGTTATGGTTGCTGGGAAATACCTTAATTAGCACCAAGTCTACGCCTCCGACAGGCAGACAGAGTCTGAGTCATGCAGAGGACAGCAGAAATGACTCGGCTCCAAACGAGAGAAAGTTTCACCCCACAGTTAGAGTCCAACAAAACCAGCGTGCTGACTGGTGTTTGCACTTCACCTTTTTAGTCCTTCTGGAGTTCCTGTGTTAAAAGGAGAGTCCAGGGTGCGGTTAATAACCGTCTTCATTTTAGAAGTGTGCGAATATACCACATTTGAATGGTTTAGATTCCTAAAATACTGTGATGAAGCTATGGTGAGATCTTGAACCCAGCTGAACCCAGCAGACAGGCCCATGTTAAATACTGTGTCCTGTTTAAAAAGCTTTGTTTTCAACATGCCTGTGACTCTCATGAGATGCAGTTATCGCTCAACGCAAATATGCTCTGCAACAAAACCTACTACATTTGTAATTCTAAGGCATTCACTGGACTCAGAGTGACCTGTGAGAGAAAATGGCACTGGAATGTGCATTTGACATTCACCAAAACTAGCCTGGCACCAGGGAGTAAACCAGTGCAAGACAGAGTATTTGAGTCTAGGTTTCATAAGAAAAAGTGCATTATTTTTTAGATATAGTACTATTGTAATAACATTTTTGGACATATACCATGGTTTTTGGACATGTGCAATGAAATGGATTACCTTGTAAATGCATGCATGCACATGGCTCTCAGTCAGTACCATGTTAAATAACCTGATAGTGTGGTAAAACCAGGTGGATGCTGCACACTGGTGGTGGATGAGGAGACTCCCCCCCACAATGTAAAGTGCTTTGAGTGCCTTGAAAAGCGCTATATAAATGTAAGGAATTATTTATTATTATTAAAACCATCTTGATACCATCTAGCCTACCACTGATGCAAGGATTTTTTTTTTTTTTTGGTGGGAATTGTCCCACTCAGTAAAGGCCAAGCTATTAGCAGCACTTCTGATAAATACTGAGAGACTGCTCCATTTCTCAGACAATTTTATTATGACATGACTTTAGTGTTAGAATGTGAGAATACCAACAGCTGCAAAAGTCTAAAATACATGATTTGTCATCAATGAATTAATAGCAATGACTTGTTGCTATTGTTCAAGGTATGTCTGTGACATTCTGTGGGAAAGAAAAAAAAAGTAAAAATCTTGTCTGTTTGTAAAAACAAACAAACAAATAAATAGTCCTGTCATGTAAAGCAAGTTAACATGTAATGTACCGGTAATTAACATTTTTTATTTATTCCTGTGAAGCAAAGCTGAATTTTCAGCAGCCATTATGCTAGTATTCAGTGTCGTATGATCCTTTAGAACTCATTCTAATATGCTGATTTATTATCAATGTTAAAAACAGTTGTGTTGCTTAATATCTTTGTAGAAACAAAGATATTTCTTTCAGGATCCTTTAGAACATTTAAAAGAACAGCATTTATTTGAAACAGAACTTTTATAACATTATAAATATCTTTACTGTCACTTTTGTTCAGTTGAATGTTTCCTCACTGAGAAAAAGTATTAATTTCAATCAATCAGTCGATCAATCAATAGCTATTACTTACGTCATAATACATTATTATGATGGTAAAACATAGCACTTAAATGCACTTAAATATCATCAGAAATCAAAATGCAATTCTTTTTTTTATTAAATTAAAGACAAAGCGATATTCATAGCAAAATTGTAGCCACTTGTGTATTGTGAAGAAGCATACACCCAGTACTCAGTATAGGACCCAAAGATGTAATCATGTTTGGGTGCTGGTTGCCCAAGAGTTAAAAGCTCTAAGCTGTTAACACAAAGATTATAGCTGTGAGTGACCTGTGATTTTAAAGAGCTACAGAGAGAGCCACTGAACCCTTGAGAAAGCAGCTCTATGCAGGGAGACTGTCCTTTAAGATGGTGTGCTGTAAGTAGGCTACTTGTTGTTTTCACTATTAGATGAATCACAGCCGAGCATGTGTTTGGTACAGATTGTTTCTTGTTTTTGGCTAGAAGAGATTCGGATGTCTAAACCTTACTTTCAAGCATTTTTGTGCGGTCCGTAAGTTAATATTTGCTTATTTCAAATTAGGCTTTTAGGAAGACTGGCTGTTTATCAGAGAAAATGTGCTTTTTGAAGGTTTGCTTCAAGGAGCAAATGTTTCATTTCCACCGGAGTCTTGGACTGATTCAGTGCTCTTGCATTAGGTCTAAATAAATGTTTACTATCTTTTTCATTTGGTTCTCTAGATAAACACGCTGAAGTTTTTGTGAACAGGATGAAGCTGGTTATCTTTCAGACAGTCTGAAAGCTTAAATACTAGGGCGTCAACAACACATACAGCTGTTGGGTTACGTCACCTTCAGATACTGCAGAAAGGAAATCTGAAACAAATTCTCCTCTGGCTCATTTGTTTTGGCTGACTGGATCTAATAATTTCTTGTTAACGTGCTAAGATTTTTTTGAGAATCATAATCTTACAGTATGTCGCTCTTATTCTTTTTTTTGGCAGCGCTAATATGTTTTTTAAGCTTAAAATGTTTTTGTTATTAGATTGAAAAAGTCAACTTGACTAAAACAGGTTATTCGAGATGATAAGCACTGATACAACTTCAACCAGACGACACGATAAAGCAAGAAAACAGCAGAACGACTGCATTTATTAACTTGCCTCGGGTTGGATGAAATGACTCAGGACATTTTTGCTCTTGGCTAGTAGAGAAAACACTTGCCCATTTTAGGCATGTCTCTTTCAACCCAAGCTTGTGTGTGTGTGTGTACATTTGGAGAACAGAGAACGCTATTACTACCAGCGGATGGTCAGGTCATACTATCATCACCCACTAAATCAACATCGCCTGGGTATGAAACTGTGGCCCGGTTTGGGCAAAAGGACCTGGATGTCTGGATGTTGCCATATAGAGAGACCACAGTCATCATAGACTGTACTGCTAACAAAGAATTGTTTGTAAAATAGGTTTCATCACCTATAGTATTCACATGGGATATTCAGAAGATATAATGATGAAATTCACGTTGCACTGGATTAGTTTTCTATTGCAAATTAAAATGAGGACATATGAAATATTTGAAAAATGTGTGTGGGAGGACTTGAATGCATGAGTCAAAACGTGAGGGGACAAACATAGACATTTCTAAAAGTTATAATCATTGCTACGCCCCTGAAAATGAGTATATATAGATATTGCTAATTGCTTTGCCTATATATAATAACAAAGTGGCCCTGAAAAGAATTTAGTTGCATGAACTGCACGTACAAACCAAAGTCATTGCATCAGAAACAAAACGGCATTTGCAATGGCATTTTTTCCTTCACTATCTTCACTTTTTTGAATCACTATTCAATGATTTTTAACCAAGTGGTCTCAAGGGCTGCATCCGAAATCTCATTCTTCCCTATACCATATAGTAGGTGAGTATGTGGAAAGAGTGTAATGTCCAAATTCACAGCATTAGCAAAACAGTACTTACTGCTTCCAGCGCAATTCTGAAGTTGACTCATAATTGTAAATCCTTGGCATAATTGGGCTGAATGTATTATTTATCTTTATTGTATTTTAAAGAATGTTTTTCTCAGCCAGTGGTTCTCAACTAGTTTGGCAACCAAACCCAATACCAAACTTGTTTATCATAAAAAAAAGCAAACAAAAATGTATTACCATGAACAGCATAGACCAAATAATGTGTATAAAATTATTCCCAAAAATTTCAATTGATTTTGCTTTCTAATTGTCTCATGAATTTTGATAATTCTTGTTGTCACCCAGTAATCTACCTCATAAACCACAAGATTTGACACAAAACTTGTTTTCAAGGATGTTAAGCTAATGTACCTTGCCATATCTGTATATGCCTACAGTACATGCATCTAAAGACAAATTAATCTACATACAGATTATGAACTTTTATTTGAAATTACAAAATTTGACATCAAAAAGATAAGGGAAACATTTTTTTCCACCCTTTTGAAAGATGATACGCCTTTAAAGTTTGTTATGATTAGTGGTGTTTCATTATTTGCATTTAGATGATCCCTTCTATTGTGGTTACATCTCAGGTAGCATTTTTGCTAAGATGTGTGGTTAAGATATTGCATTTCTGTGCAAATATAATGAGTATTTCACTGCGTTGGGTTCAGCAGAGAACAAAACTGCTTTAGAACCGAACCACAGTGTCATTCAGACATTTTAGTGGACACATGAGATGGAAAAAGAAACCAGTCAGACACCTTAGCAAACAGCACCTCTTGGGTCTTGTAGAGGCAGCTGTTTCACTTCTCTCACCCTGCACCTGCAGTGTGTGTGTGTGTGTGTGCGTGTGCTTTTGTGACAAATGAGGACATAAATTTGTATAATGACAGGTATCAAAACACTGTATTGAAAATCTGAAATAGCACAACGTTTCCTGTAAGGGGTAGGGTTAGGTGTAGGGTTGGTGTAGGGCAATAGCACATACAGTTTGTACAGTATAAAAACCATTACACCTATGGGATGTCCCCACTTTTCACAAAAACAAACGTGTGTGTGTGTGTGAGATCAAATCCCACCCTGCACTGCCAGTTTCCAGACACTGTTTAGACTTCACTAAGGTGTGCTGGCTGAAATCTGAAGTCTTGCAAGCACCTTAAAATGGAAACTTTTTGCACCCGAGTTCGAGCTATATATCAGTGTGCATGGTAATTATGTGATTTGTGGATTTATTATATATAAATATTCTCATTACTTTTGCATAAACAGAATGTCTATAAGAATATAAATCTACAGTATTTTTTTACTGTTTGTGGAGACTGCTTCATTTTCTTCAATTATTAAATTTCTTCCAATTTCAGATAAAACCTGAACTGACATGGCATGAAAAAAAAAAAAAAGATCTGTAGTTGGTCACTTTTACATGTTGGTTAAACAGTCTTGGTGGTGAAGAATAAGCTACAAAAGTGAAGAGACTTCATGCCGATAGTTGAAAGTCTGGCTCTGTGTGACTAGCAGACCCCCGGCCCACAGTCTAGACAGGAGCAACTAAGCAACCCATCAGGTTATTTGGGATATTGCATGGAAATAAACTACTTCTAATGAGTGGCTTTCCATATTCATTTGTAAAACTGCCATTGTTACAATCTATTCTCTTCTGTTTGTCTTATTATGGGACATTTATGGGATTTTTTTTTTCTTTTTTCTTTTTTCTTTTTTTCTATAGGACACATAACTTTATGTCTCATTCTGAACTGTTCATGTTAGAGACAGTAAATGGGATCATGTCAACAAAACACAGTGAGTTTGGATGAGCTTTGTGAAAACTTACTGAGGTGGTGCCATGATGGAATCAGATGGAAATAGCATGGTTCTGGATTACATTTACATTTATTAATTTAGCAGCTGCTCTTATGCAAAGTGCTTCCCAACTCAATTTCAACTGTGCACTAGAATAATACTATGGTACAGCTTAAGTGTAAATGCAGAACATTGGATTACCACATTCATACACCACATATATATATATATATATATATATATACCAAGGTACTTTAGAATAGAATACCATAGTACCATGAGCAAAACCATGGTGGATCTTTGCTATTGGTGAACTTACAGGTGACCCCTATGAAAGGTTTCATTATTTATCCCAGACATCATGGGAACACAGCAAACAGGACACATCAACGAACCAACAGTCCGCAGTCACAAGCACGGTCTGAAGACACGCCACAGACACTGCTGAGTGATTGAAACAACCATTACCATTCACACACCGTCAACAAACACACACTCACGTCCACCTGAGCAGCAACGCTGAGTCACTGAGTTTCCTTGAGGATAAGGTAGTCTCGCCGCCACTGGCCATTCACCGTAGAGTGTCCCGGCAAACAGGAACTGGTTCAGTGGAGCATCGTGTTTATGTGAAATCCAGCACGTTGTCAAAGCTCTGTCAGCCAAACATGAGCTGGACGAGGTGAAGTGACGTTCTGCGAGATTAGTATGCAGAAACCGGAATTCTGTGTGTGAATGTGAAACACTTTTCGCAAGAAGGTGAGGAGTGAGGAAGAGAGAAAGAATAAGTGACAGGAAGGAGAAAGGAGTTCATCGAGCCATTTTCAGCAGTCATTCCCTTATGAAAATTACACTACAAATAAAACCAAAAACCATGGTTAATATAGGTAAAACATAGTAGCCATGGTTTTGCTACACCAACCATATAACCATGGTATTTGTAGAAAACCATTGTTACTACAGTTTTACTATAATGAAACCATGGTATATTTTTGTAAGGGTTACATCTTTAGTGTCACATGATCCTTCATAAATCATTCTAATTTGCTGATTCACTGCTCAAGAAACATTTCTTATTATTGCCAATGTTGAAAACAGTTGTGCTGCTTCATATATTTGTGGAAACCATGATAACTTTTTTCAGGATTCTTTTTTAGGAAAGAACAGCCTTTATTTGGTATAGAAATATTTCTTGAAATCATTAATGTCTTTACTGTCAGCTAATTAATCAATTTAATGTGTCCTTGCTGATTGTAAGTATTCATTTCTTTTTCAAAAAATCTGACTGATCCCAAACATTTTAACAGTAGGTTGTTTTAAACGCTTTACAATCTAATCAGCATTAAGAGATAAATATGGTAGATGTGTCTTTTATTTTGAAGTGTTGGAAGTCCCTTGTGTTTCCTGTTTCCTCCCTGAATTTTATCTTCTTGTTTTTTATATTTTATATTTTTGTTTTTATTAAACTGCATTTGGGTTATATTACCTCACTTGGCTTCATTTTATCACTGCAACCAGAAAACCATTCATTCCTATCACGCAATGTCATAAAGTTTGACAAAATTATTTGTTAATCATAAGAAGTCCACTTGTCGACCATCTTAGAAAAACCCTAGAAACGCTATCCAGTCATACAAATAAAAGATTCTTTCTACCATCTACTTTAACAGAGAAATGACCCAAATATTCATGACTGTTTGTCAAGTTTATATCTGAAATGATCTGCCGAGTGTTGCAATTACACTCATTTATTTTTAAAGAAATGGACAGTCAGAACTGGATTTGAGAGACTATTAAAAAGTATATTGTGAAAAGATAATGTAAAAAAGACATATTTTAGACATATGGAAGAAGTTTTTGTCCTTTATGTACTAATTAGTAACATCTGCCATTTGAACAGTCCAATCTATGTGACTCAGCAGTTTTCTGGGCAAAAGATTGTGTTTGTCAAGAGGCTCCATGGAAACATATCTCTTATGTTTAAAAGAAAACTTGCACAAACATCCCCTTAAAAGGTTGACATTGTCTCTCAGGCTTTGTCTCTCTTACCAGTAAATGTACTCCCACCTGGTCCTGGAAGAACGTGAAAACATCTCAACCACAAGTTGCTACAAATGAGAAGCCCTGACAGAAGAGGTTGAAATCACTTTTACATAACTGTTTCATATTATGAAAATGAAGGTGAATTCACTGACCAGTGATTCAATGGTGAACAAATGCGTGAATGCTCCTTTGTCCGCCCAGGTGAGTGGATCTCTGTTCCTTCCTGCGAAAACATGGAAAATCACTCCACCTCACAGACACACGTGGGCACCGGACATGATTACACCTCACAAATCCAGTTCTGGATTGAAGCTCAAGCTGACCTAACACTTCAGTCCTGGAGCATCTGCCTTCACATTTAATGAAAAGCAAGCCCTTAGCTTGCCTAGATGCATGAAATCAAGCTGTAGAAAAAAAATCATATTTGTTAAATGTTTCCAAATAAATTATAATTGTGATAAATTTATGCGTTCTTTTTTGTCTTGCATAGCCCTGCCTTCGGCATAATGTCTGGTCCACTTTGCAGCGTCTTCTGACAAAGAATCACCAACCTAAACAAGAAGAGATCACCTGACCGACATGTACACATTCAAAAGACTGGGGTTGGTCAAATGTTTTATTTATTTATTTATTTTTTGTAATGTGAAATATTATTACAATTTAGAATAATTGTTTTCTATTGTGATACATTAAAATGTAATTTATTCCTGTGATGCAAAGCTGAATTTTCAGCACCTCATGATCGTTCAGAAATCATTCTAACATGCTGAATTGCTCTATACAAATTACTATTAACTCCATGATTCTTTGTCCGTGTTACAATATGTTGAACACAATGCTGCCAAAAGGGGGCGATGACGCAAACACTAGCGCTTTTGGGATGAACTCTGGGTGTTTGGGAGGAGATATTTCATCATGGAACTCTTGAGTTCTTGGGTTTGTACACTGCACTCACCATTATACTTAAGTACTCAAACTTTACCAACAGAATATGAAAAACGTGGAGACTAAAGCTGTTATGAAATGTTATGATAATTTTTCAGATGGCTTGGCGAATTCAACTGCAAAATGCTAGTTGTTATCTGCAGTATGCCATCTGTATATAATTTGAGTAGGCTTTAACTGAGAAATTATTTAAACAATGAGTTAATAATGCTCAAAGCAGTGAATAATTTGGAATAATGGTCAGCATGGGACGGTCAGTCTCATACAGTAGATTAAGACTGATTCAGTCTCTTACCACAGCATACTATCGGTTAAAATCATATTTGTGAATTTGATCTCAGGCAAGGTGAAAGAGTAATTTGAGGGCAAGTGAAGCATGTGAACCGTCTGGGAGTCTTAGAGAATGTCAGGTCATTTATCTGCAAAGTGGTCTGGGATATATCTGTGCCTGCACACTAACATCACTGTAAGAAAGAGAAAAGATGGTGTTACTGGAACATTTAAAGAACTAAATTGTTATATAGGAGATACAAACAATATTTAATACAACTTTAAATCTGTAACAACTGCTCCAACAACAAATACAAAGGTTTGTCAACACAAAATTTGAATGTTGGCATGCCAACATTAACTTTTTTTTTTTTTTTTAGAAGAAGAAACTAAAAAAAATCTGAAAACAATATATGCATATTTTTCAAAATACTTTGACAGCTCATATGGCCTCTACAGCAGTGGTCTACACCGGGGGCCGGGGCCGACTTACAATTATATATTATTATTAATGTAATTAATATAATAATTAATTTATATAATATTGCAATATATCATTTATTGATATAATTAACATTAACAATATATGAATAATTGTGATATCAATCAAAATTATAATAATTGATGTAATAATTTATATAATTAACATTAATAATAATGCTAACATGTATAAATTAATATTTATAAGTAATGTTGTTTTAAATGATCTAATTAAAATGCTACAAATAAATAAATAAAATCAAAGTAAACTGTGGTTAATAATTGAACACAATTATAATTTCAATCATTTATAATTAATTTATTGACAGTTTCTGTTATCAAAACATTATATAATATTAATAATTTTTGCATAAACTATTTTGGATCTTATATTTTTGGTTTTGCATCCACAACTATGGAAACCTCTAACTGTGCAGGGTTACAGTTTGTTCATTTTATAATCTCAAATTTTGATACAGTCAAGTAGATGCAAAAACTAAATGAACTGAGCTTGAATTCACAGAATCAATAAAGATGTCTATTGCAACATCTACAGTATGCATGAAAGAGAAGGCAAATGTCTTGTTGCACTGATAGAAGAAGAGGGCTTGTAAACCTTTGGAGAATGTTGAGCGGACCTGTCAGTGAAGTCCTGTTTTGCATCAGTTTTAAGGGGAAAAGTTCAGCAAAAGTGCTATGGAGTGGAAGTACACACCAATCACACTGACTTTATATTAAACTTACCCTATACAGATCCACTCTGTTATGCAACTATATGGATTTCTCAGTGACATTTTGTTTAAACAGCTAATCCTCTGTTGATTCTTCAGCATGTAAATGAAAAAATCTGATGAGACTGCAGTTTTGCACAGAATGTACAGGAAACAATATCTGGAGGCAAAAACGTGTAGAGGCCGCATCTCTTGTCTTGATGAGCTCACCTGTCTGTCGCTGAGTCACGGCCTGTTATGTCAGTTCACTTCTGAATCATTAGGTTTTTGAACTTGTCAGATGGTTAATGTACATTTGCTCCACGCCTGCGGTGTTTGTGTGAGTGCTTGTTTGCTTCTGATTCAGAAGGTCCCTCACAAACACTGCTGTACTGTAACTGGATATGGGGTGTGAGGCGACTTCATACAGAGAAGTGCTTGTGAGTATGCGCCATATACAGTCTTATGAAAAAGTATTTGGACAGCTAACAAGCACAGCATTGTACAAATTGTAATATTTCACAAGGGAAACCTGATTTTATTTTGTTCTTTAAGTTGAAATAATTCACACAGGCTCGTGTCACCTCTTGCGAACGTCTTCGTTGTATTGAAATGAACTGTAATGCGGCACTGATTTCTTGTTTTATGTCTAAGGGTGCGATTCATTTTCCCACAGGGATTTTAATTGGTGACTTTTTCTATTAAATAAATAAAAGTCAATAAAAGTTACAGTGTGAAGTCAAAATATTTCATTAAATTATATATACAATAGGAGACCACAAGTTGAAATGCTCTTATTTTGCAATTGCTTCAAACTTTTTTTTTTTATTACAAATTATATTAGCATAATTTTTGTGAAAACTTGCATTGCTTTATGCTTTACAATATGTCTAAATAGTAAGGAAACTTTAATATATTTTATATTCACACTGGGATCTACATGAGCTTCTCTGATGTTTGTAATAATTTTAGAATATATAAAAAGTATATTGAAATATCTAATTACAAACCATATATAAAATATTAATTCAGTAATATACTGAAGTAGGTACATATTTTTTAATAAATATAAAGTATTTCAATAATGTGTTTTAATACAAAAAATGATTTACGATAAATACACTTTTATAGAATAAATATTTAATAAAAACTTAGTCTGCTCTGTGGGATGCTTGATTCTGATTGGTCAATCGCAGCATTAAGTCATAAAGGTGTAAAATATGTCATGCTATAATGTTAAATGTTATGCAACCTTTTTATAACAAATTATATTAGAATATATTCTTAGTGAAAAGTTCAACTGAAAATGTATGTGAGTTTATGAATATCTTGGTCTTGTAGTACTTGGTTTGGACTCATGCTTTACTGACAGCAAGCTTACATGATCTTCTCAAATGATGACTAAAAATCTTCTGATGTGTTTTGCAGATGTGAAAAGGAAAGAGTTGGATGACAAAGTTGAGCAAACTTGCAGCAGTAGACTGCTGACATTGTGGGCAATGAGGTTTTGTACTGAGTCACACGCCTAGACATGGACACCAGGTACTGGACATCAGTTCCTGTAAGTGTTTGTTCGTGTGCCTTAGAGTACTAAATCATTATTTTTTTTTTTTTTGTCGCCAGCAGCTATTTCCCTTTCTACTCTGTGACTTCCAGAATCACCCAGGCTAGACAAAAACGTGCACCAGAAACACTGCATATTTTCCACCCATGAAAAAGAACACAAGGCATGATGGGTAAACAGCGTGCCCAGAATCGCTCTGCTCTCTTTCCACTTTATTCACCACGGAGGATAAATCTTAAGCTAAGCAAATAAAAATCATAAAGACTTTTGTAAGAAAAAAAGATAGCACATTTGTTACATGTGAATTTTGAGCTGACTATCATTTTGCTTTCTAAATTAACCCTGATTTTGTCATATCATGAGTTATTTTAATCAAAGGCTTTTTGGTTCTAAAACGGTTAGTTAATTATTTATTAAAACACTGTACATGACTGTAAATAAATACGTATACAAATAAAAGTATATTATTAATTTTTTTAACTGCTTTTTATTTTATTTATTTATCTTGGTTTAACATTTCTGTAATTAGTAGTAGAAATGTAATATATTTTCATATATTCATACTTTAATCTACATGTGCTGCTCTAATGTTTGAATTTTTTTTTAGCATGTATAAAGAGTATATAATTCTAATTGAAAAAGTACCATAAACCATATATAAAATATGAATATAATACAATAATTTGTGTTAAATACTAATAGCCTATGTTTATAATATTTATATTATGAATATTTTATTATTTTCATTACTGCATTCGTTAAAATCTATTTAGATAGGCCTGTTTTAAAATGTTTTTAAAATAAAAATATGCATCTATATAAATATATGGTTATATAATGTAAAATATATCTAATGTTAATAGAACTTGTTTAACTCTGAATAGCTGTGAACTCTAGATGACAGTTACCTGCGGGTGCATGACTACGCAGGTGATGCTTGCGTTGTGCCAGATTTCCCGAAACTGACGCAGAGACTGGAGAGGGTGAGAGATCCCTCCCCTCAAGCCCCCAAACTCTGTCCCTCACTCTCTCTCTCTCTCCACAGTGGGCTGGATAAAATCTCCCTTTAAAAGAGCACTCGTCCCACATCAGCTGGACGGCGGAGGTTCAGCACAGTCAGGGGAAGGCAGTTGAAATACAACCGTGCGCAAAGACAATCAGCCTCCGCGAACCTCTCCGCGCCTTCCTCTCCAGCGCGCCACAGAAAACACTGCACATTGACACACTTGTTCTCCGTAGCGGGTGAAAATGACCCGTATCTCAGTAAAGAGACTTCTGCTCCTGCTGTGCATCGGGGGATCTGTCCACTGTATGCCACAATCTGCAGGGAAAAGTAAAAGACAGACGCAGCAACAAGTCCGTCTGGACCCGGTCTACGAGGAAGCCAGAAGTTTAGCAATCCATGAAAGTAAGTTCATCAGTTTATTTATTTGGAGCGAAAAAAAAAAAAGAAAAAAAAAGACCATACTTAATTTCCAATTTCCAAAAGATCCAATTTTCACTTTTAACTAACTACTAACCATTAACTTTTGCCTCAGTAAACCCATAATTTTCTTAATAATTATTATTAATAATAAAATAATGATTTGCTAATTAATAGTTAGTAAGGTTGTTGTTAAATTTAGGTATGGGGTAGGATTATGGGATGTACAAGGAAAAGAGAGAAAGAAAGAGTGTTAAAAAGTGTGATTTTAACTTTAGATGCCTGCAACGACAACGGTCGATTTTATAAAAAGAACGATCAGTGGGAGCGTCAGTACATGGACAGCACTCTCATCTGCACTTGTGAGGGGGCTTCAGGGGTCAAGTGTAAATCCAAACCTGCAGGTGAGCGTTTTTATCATTCAGATATGTTTAAGTTTGCATTTATGATTTTCTGTGAGTGCGCAAGAATGCGCAATTACGCACGTACTGTATGCGCGCTGAACGAGTTGTTTGGTCATTTTCTGTATTTGATGTGAAGCTTTATTTAGGTGATGCATTTGCAGTATGATGTAGGTGGAGAGATACATATGGTTTATCTGCTCGTTTTTGTCACCTGTAGCCGAGGAGACGTGCTTTGACAAACTCAATTCGCGCTCCTACCGAGTCGGAGAGACTTACGAGCGACCGAAGGATGGCATGATATGGGACTGTACCTGCATTGGGTCCGGCAAAGGCAAAATTAGCTGCACCATTGCAAGTAAGTCCAAGAAAGGAGAAGAAGAATAAATAAATAAATAACGATTTGTACATTTACTAAACTACTAAACTATCCGATGTTTCTTGTTTACAGATCGCTGCCATGAAGGAGGAAATTCCTACAGAATCGGAGACACCTGGACACGACCACACGACACTGGAGACTACATGCTTGAATGCGTGTGCCTTGGCAATGGAAAGGGAGAGTGGACTTGCAAACCAGTTGGTGAGTCAGTGTTTACCTGTACTGTACATTTGTCTTTGCAAACATTCTGCAGACAAATAGCTATTCCTGTAAATATGTATAAACAGGCTATTCAAGTGGTTTGCAAACAGCTACAGAGCAGGTATACATACACTGAAAAAAAACAATAAGTAAATTTACTTAATTTTTATTTGGCAAGTTTTTGCACAAATAAATTTTAAGTAAAATGTAAGTATTGAATTAAGTAAAATCTACTTGGCTAAGTTAGGTCAAATTAGCAAAGGAAATAAGTCAAATTAACATGGCCAGTTAGAGTTTGATGAGTAAATTTTACTTGATTATTTTAAGTTAAATCTGCAATAATTAAGTACTTTTCGCTCAGTCATGGCTTCTAAAATGTACTCAAACGATGTAGTACTGGGAAACAACCATGCTATTAAAGCATGTGATTCACTTACAAACATGTAAGTAAGCAAGTAGACAGCTTATTATCCTTTTAAGATAATATATCCACTCAAAAGAGTTGTTACCCAAATGAACACAGAGACCTCAATACTTGGTACACCATACACAATGACGGTGACAATCAGTGGATAGTGTTTGAGTAAGAATGGGTCATTTTGAGTAGAAAATCAACTCCAGATGTCACAAAACAGTAAGTTACTAAACTTAACAACAAAAGCAACCATAAAACAGTGTAAATATAACTAAAAAACAGTGACAAATTTGATGGGAAAAACGGGATCATAACTTTGATATTTACTTAAAGAATCCTTGTAAACATAACAAACAATTCCAACAAATAAAATATACTTAGAAATTCAAACTTTAATTTCTGCAAGCTTAAATTGAGTACTAATATAGAATTTACTTTAAATAATTTAGTTCAGGCAAGAATTAAAAAATTAATGTAGAAATTACATTTGTTTTTATGTAGTATTTACTTCACCAAAAAATAATTTTTATCAGTGTATTTAACGATTTTTTAAAATCAATTTTAATACATTTTAATTTCTTTGAAATGTTATGCACATTTTTTTATGTATGTGTGTATTTAAATGTCCTGTTATTTGTTTGTTTGTTGCTTGGTTGGTTATGTGTATATGCACACCGAAATGAAATTACATGTGACTCTTTTCGGAAATTTGGCATGCCACACCCAAGTGGAAAGAACAAGATGCTAAATTTACTGTATCTTCACAGCGGAGCGTTGCTATGATGACTCGCTAGGATCTTCATATGTGGTTGGCCAGACATGGCAGAAACCCTATCAAGGCTGGATGATAGTCGACTGCACCTGTTTGGGAGAGGGCAACGGACGCATCACCTGCACCTCCAGAAGTAAGAGTTTGTTTTCAATATTGCATGTCTTCAGCATCAGTAGAAGCGCCTTTTTTATTGTGTTTGTTGCTCAGCAGACGCCTACTTATTTCTAAGGTCCTGTTTTTTTCTCCAAAGCACAGCAATTTTCCATGTCTCCTTTCATGACTTTGTAGTTATTTGCGTGACACACCCTTATTACATAATTACCAATGAGCTCTGCAGAGATGCAAGCTCCCTATAGCTGGATGGGAGCATGCACATGGAAAATTACAGTGTGCACTTTCCAGGGCTATTGAAGTAGAAGTCTTGCAGTGAAAGGAAGTGCAGTGGGTGAACAAACACTATTACGATCTTGACTTCCTTCACCTTCTCTGCTTGGAAAGTGTCGGAAAACACTTCATCAGGGTCATAAATAAAGACAACCTACTGAAGTGTGACGGTGTGGAGATGTTTCCTAAACAAGCTTGTGCCAAGCAAAAGTGGGAAAAAAAGGGTTGGATGAATAAATGTGAATGTATCTTAGTAAAGAGGCTTTTCCATGTTTGCTCTGTGCCATTTGTCACCTTAACTTATTTCATTGTCTTTTCCAGACCGCTGTAATGATCAGGATACTAAAACCTCATACCGTATTGGTGAGACCTGGACCAAAACTGACACCAATGGAAACACTCTGCAGTGTCTTTGCACAGGCAACGGTCGTGGAGAATGGAAGTGTGACAGACATACTGCTTCCCATGCAACACCCGCCATTGGTACGTGTACAAAATCTGCTGTCAGATAGATGGAAATGCATTATTTAATTCCAATTCTCCATGCTTTTGTGAGTTAATGTTCACGTGATTACACTAAAGCCAATGGAAGGTGCAACATTTGTTAAAGTGTAAAAATGGGAATTCCAAGGAATGACAAATAGCATAAAACTAAATCTAGATCCTAAGGCACATAGATCCCAAGTGGCCAATAAGTTGCTTAATAAACTTTTGAATGTATAGTCAAAAGTTTTTGGAAGGAATTTCAGGAGGACTATAGTTCCCATTATCGCAATGTGACTGATCAAAATATTTATTCCTACGGGGGATTTTTGTTCTAAGCTTCAACAGCTTGTCTCTGTTGTTTTTGTGACTAGGTTCTGGCTCTTCCGCGACTCATAGACTTTCACCGGTGATAAACCAAGTCAATGTCCTGGCTGAACTTCTTGAGGAGGGCGACTGTAAAACTGATTCTGGTGTGTACTATTCCAATGGCATGAGCTGGATCAGAAGTCAGGGAAGCAAGGAGATGCTTTGCACTTGTGTTGGAGGAGGAATCAGCTGCGAAGAGCAAGGTGACCTTTACCTATTTCAGCTTTTTTTTAGGGATTCAGGAAAATTTAGTACACTTGTTATGTTAACCAGTTCTTGGAAACATTGAAGGGCATGTGACCAATTTAGGTTTAAGCTGTTACCCATTTGTTGTCATTTTTCTACTACTTCGGTGCATAAAAAGGCAAAAACCTTTACATTTATGCATTTGGCAGATGCTTGATCCAAAGCGAATTACATTGCATGCAATTTATTTTTTACCAGTTCATGCAATTCTTGGGAATCAAACCCAGTTTTGCCATGCTCTGCTGTTTGAGCTACAGGAAAAAGGCTAAAAACAAACTGTTTTGGTGCAAAGTGGTTATCTCCCAAATGAGTATACAAGTTTTTAAATGTTGGCGTGACATAAACCCCCTCATTTTGAATATTTGAAACACCCCAGTGCCATTATTAATGCTGCCCTCTCCTTGATTTATGCAGACGGACAGTCCTTTGTTTACGGTGGCAACTCCGGTGGGCAGCCATGTGTGTTCCCATTTGTTTTTAGTGGGAACACCCACTACTCTTGCATCTCTGAGGGCCGAACAGATGGGCAGTTATGGTGCAGTACTACATCTGACTATGATAGCGACGGCTTGTACTCATTCTGTACCCGAAAGAACCGTAAGTGAATCTCAGAGGGGGCAAGGCCTTGGTCAAAACCAACAAACAAAATATTTTCACTTGGGTGCAGATTAATGTAATGAATCAAGATTCACTCTTGGTTTGTCTGATTGTTCCTTTTTTGGCCTTTCAGAGCTTGTGACGACTCGTGGAGGAAACTCAAATGGTGCTCTGTGCCAGTTTCCCTTCAAGTATAATGGACGCAACTACACCGACTGCACATCTGACGGCCGTAGTGACAGCATGAAGTGGTGTGGTACCACTACCGACTATGATTCAGATCGGAAATACGGATTCTGTCCCATGGCTGGTGAGCATGTTTAATCGTTGTAGATCTCCTACAGCAGTACTGGCTTTGCTCACTACATTATGAAGTTATTTCCTCTATGGATAACAGAGAAAATAGCTCATGGCAGTGGAAATACATTAATAGCTTAAAAAAAAAAAAAAAAAGAACTTTGAATACACTATAAAAACTGAAAGATTTCAGCACATTGCTGCATAAAGATAATTTTTATACAGTCACAATACAGTTTTCATTTACACAGTGTGTCAGTAGGAGTATAACTGTGTGTTGTTATCTGTTTAAATTATTGGTTCTTTTTAATGGATTCAGCTGAAGTCAGGTTTTATAGACAGTAATAGCTATTTTGGCCTTAATTGGACATTAATGTGCTCAGGCCATGAAACTCAGTGGCCTGCAAATGAGTTCTTGAGATATATTTAAGAGCCATTAAGGGAGTTGGAGTTTTTAAGGCCATGTAATGGGGTACTGATTTGTGGCTCCGCTGACTGAATCTATGGGGTCCGCCCTTGTCAAGGTTTTAAGCCTGGCTCCGGTCCAGACCAGACATAGTTCCTGGCTGAGTTCCAGGGAGAATGAGATCAGAATGGACATGGAACATTAGGTGCATTCAGAATAGACGTGCTTGTTGTAAGTATTTGGATGGATTTTATGCAATCATAAATTCCCTTTCTTCATATTAATCCAGCTCATGAGGAAGTCTGCACCATTAATGATGTCATGTACCGTGTGGGTGACGAGTGGGACAAACGCCATGACACGCTTGGTCACATGATGCGCTGCACGTGCCAAGGCAATGGACGCGGAGAGTGGAACTGCATTTCCCACACTCAGCTCAAAGGTCATTAGATGTTCCTAGACACAATTATCTTACAAATATACCACTGATAGATTATGACATGACATTATGAAATATAGTAAATACAAAATACATGAAATATATATACTTATGTATACTTTATTTTATTTACAATGAGATTTATGCTCATAAAGACTGCATTTATTTGATCAAAATTTTTAAAAATGTTATTACAGTTTAAAATAGTTGTTTTCTACCTAAATATATTTTTAAATGTAATTTATTCCTCTGGAAAATCTGAATTCTCAGTGTCATTACTCCAGTCTTCAGTGTGACATGATCCTTCAGAAGCTGATTTGCTGCTCAAGAAACATTTCTGTTCATGATCAAATGGTTGTGCTGCTTAATATTTATAGGAAACCCTGATGCACTTTTTAAGATTCTTTCAAAAGAACAGCATTTGTTTTGTTTGAAATAATATATATATTTTTTTTATTTTGTAAAATATTTTATTTTGGAGGTCTTTACTAGTCTTTAGATAGTGTCTAAAACTATGTAGGTTCTGCCTACAAATTGGGAGTATAGAGGATGCAGATTTCCCAAAATTCTTCCAGATCTCCCTTTTTGTCACTCATCGTAAAGTTACTGAAAAAAAAAAAAACTTCCCCATTTCAGACCAGTGCGTTGTGAATGGACAGACATATGATGTCAACGAGACCTTCGATAAGCGTCATGACCAGGGCTACATGATGAACTGCACATGCTTTGGCCAAGGTCGCGGCCGCTGGAAATGTGATGCCATCGGTAAGCCGGCACTCTCTAATTTCGCTGCTATGTTCAGTGTTTTGTTCTGTTTTCTTTTTCTAACCTTTTTCTCAAAATGCCAGAACTTCCTTTTATATGTTCAAAGTATTTTACAGCGTGAATGGCCCATGTTTCCTTCAATTCAGACTCGACTGAAACAATAGTTTTTGTCAACATGTCAGAGTTGCAACGAAAGAAAGACTATTTTTACTTTGTCTACAAAAACCATTTAATCTTTTTCTTTAGACCAGTGCCAGGAACCCGAGACCAAGGTGTTCTACCAGATTGGCGAGACATGGAACAAGGTCATCCAAGGCGTCCCGTATAGATGTTCCTGCTATGGTAACGGCATTGGAGAACTGGCCTGTGAACCTCTGCAGTCAACCGGTAAGAGATCTCACTACTTAAAAAAAAAAAAAAAAAGACCTAGCTAACAGAACTAAAAACAGTTACATTGACACCAATGGAAACACTCTGCAGTGTCTTTGCACAGGCAACGGTCGTGGAGAATGGAAGTGTGACAGAAACAGGACATCTGTTGTTGCCAACAGTCACTTTCCCGCAATTATCCTCCTTTAACTTGACTAACAGTTGATTATGCATGTTTGTTTTTCTTTTATAAGTCTCAAATGGTCCCACTGAAGGATTTCTCATCTGTCGTTTACTATCAACACTCTCTTTGAAATTCAGCAGATGTCAACCTCCTTCTAATGTCTCTACAGGGGGAACATTAACCATTTGAAGTTAGCCAGATGGGACAGGTGTTTATACATATTTTCTTTTCTTTTATTTATAAAGAAAGTAGATAAAGTAACTGGGGCTGTCACACTTCAGAAAGTACCATAAAAGTAGCCTTATGTTATCATGGTGTGAGAAACAGTTGTTTTTCATTGACAATCCTGCCTTTGAGCACCATTGTGTTAGATCCCTTGCAAAGTTTTATTTTTATGGTTATGGCGCAATTGTGCAAAATATCAAATGTGATTCTCAAATACCGTCTATAGCTTTTAATACCGTGGTCTGCTGTTCATTTGCGATTCTGTGCAACCAAATGGCCTGTAGTAATGTAAGACAGGTTGCTGTTTGTTAGCTTTTGGCCTTTTTTGAGGAAAGTGTGAGCTGTATTTTAACAACCTTCACAGAACCAAAAAAAAAGAAAAGCCGCACTCAGACCATCTGTAAATGCTTGTCTTTAGCACTGTATACTGAAGGTTGTACTTTTGAAGGGTCACTGTGAATTTGTATCTGGGTTACCATCTTACTGTTTTGTGTAATTTTGGTTTGACACCACAAAGGCTGATATATTTTCTGCCAGAGGTGAAGAGGACATTAGAATTGTTCAAAATGACCTCACTGCCTTGAATTGCATGCAGCTGTTAACCAAACTCTGTGAAGGCCCGGGGATGATAAAGGGTAAAGTGGGTGCAGAATGTTATGGCCGGGTGTGATTTTTAACACCGCACCCATGCAATCATCCTCCGGACTGTTTAACACCCCTCACTTGACAAACTGGGGTAATTTTGCTCCATTTTCAGACATCTGTCCAGACAGCAGATTCAACTGTCTTATCCAAACTTTTTTTCAAATACGAAACGCACTGTTTTCAAAGACTTTTCTCCTTTCTTTGAATGCCTTTCCTTCAGAGTGAGTTTAGTCTCATATGCTGTATTAAATACAGTTGCAAGGTAAATGCCCTTTACAATATGAAACTATCTAATCAGTTAACAATCATTAATTTTTATCCTCCTCCTCAAAAGCTCCTGTTCGGGTCATCATCACAGAAGCTGGAAATCAGCCGAATTCCCATCCCATCCAATGGAACGCTCCCCCGTCTGCCCACATTACGCAATATATCCTCAAGTGGAGAGTCGTAAGTCTTTGTGTTTTGCAGTCTCACGTTTCAGATCTGGATTTTTATAGTGACAATTTATGTCGATAAGGAACAGTACAAAAGCATCGACTGTAATCCAGATTCCTGGAAGGAGAGACATTTTGTCCCTTCATTGAATGTTTGTGTACCTCTGTCTGCAAGGGATGATCGCCTATGCTAAAAGCACAGGATGAGATTTCATCACACACAAACAAGCCACAGTCCTTGACCTTAAAAACACACATTTACTCTTCAGTCTGACACGATGAAACATTGACTTCAGTGCAAAGTTGCATTTAACTAAAAGAAAGAGGCTTTTCAGAATTGTTTTTTTTTTTCTTCTTTTTTTTCTGCCAGGGCGTTTTAAATTGCAATTTGTCTGAAGCTGTGTTTGGACAATATTTTATTTTTGCAGGCCAATGTACATTCAAAAATATTTTGGAATATACTTTCAATTTTCTTAATTTGAAATGTCAAGAGACTTTTAACAAACTGGCCTTTATCAAAATAACCGCTCTTTGTTACTCTGCAAGCTATTTCAAAACTAAACTAAACTAAAGCAGAATTGTTTAACATGTAAAGGCAAAACAAAATGTAAAAAAATTCATGCAACAGTTTTACCACAGATTTACCTCTTTCAACAAGATTGATGTTTTTAGTTTCTATATTTTTCAGTGTGTAATGTTCCCCTTTTACAGAAAAACACACGGACACCCTGGAAGGAGGTGACCATTCCTGGGCACATCAACTCGCACACTATTTCAGGGCTTAAACCAGGTTTCACCTATGAAGGTCAGCTGATCAGCATTCTACGCTACGGACCGAGAGAGGTCACTCGCTTTGACTTCACCACTACGTATGGCTCTCGTACGTAGATTATCTTATTATGTTCAATTCTTTTCTTTTTCTTTAGGAATTTCAAAATCTTTGCTATTGAAATAAAACATGAAATCTTCATCGAGCATATTTCCATTTCTGCAGTGGAAAAAACAGAGGGTGAGACCACCCAGCCTCCGCCTATAGTGGACACCTCAGAGTCCGTTACCGAAATCACCTCCAGCAGTTTCGTCATCTCCTGGGTATCTGCATCTGAGACAGTGTCTGGATTTAGAGTGCAATATGAACTCTCTGAGGAAGGAGCCTCACAAAATGTGGTTGGTAAGTATTGTAGGAGATATGCAACTTGTTCAGAAATGAATAGGAGAAATAGTAATGTTCAAATGGACAGCAGTGAGAAGGAAAGCGCCAACTCGAAAAAAAATTTTTAGCCTGATTCTGAGCTAAATTTATAATACCAATCTTGTCCAATTATAATTCATTCAAATTTGAAAGTGGCTTTGAAAAATTGTATTACCCTTGTTTTCCACAGACCTCCCAAGAACAGCTACATCAGTGAACATTCAAGATCTTCTGCCTGGCCGTAGGTACAACGTCCAAGTTTTTGAAGTCAATCCAGAAGGAGATACAAATCTCATCCTGACTACTACTCAGACCACTGGTAAGATATCCATCACTTTGCCAAACTTTATCATTTAACAGCCATGAAGATTTCCTACCAGGCATGAATCAGTTTCATAGCATTATTTTGTTGCTCAATTTGTTTTGTTGGTTTGATGCTAACATTGGCTTGCCACATGAAGTGGTTGGGTATGACAACAAAAGAAACCTTTCTTCTGTTCAAAACAAAATGTACTACATTTACATATTTAACATCCATCCACTAAAGTGATCAGATTGCATTGCACATTCAAATTAATCGTCTGTCTATTCACAGCACCTGATGCTCCAACTAATTATGAGGTCTCAAATGTACAGGAGTCAGCCATCACGATCAGATGGTCCAAACCCCAAGCACCTATAACTGGTGAGTAACATTTCTGTACCAACATTCATGCATTAAAGTTGCTTAAAGTTGCAATTATACTACATCTACAGATAATGTATGAATGCGGAATAGGTGTTAACAATTTTTTCATGTAATGTGTTTGCACAGGCTATCGTGTGGTGTACACACCCTCGGTCGAGGGCAGCAGTACTGAGCTCATCCTCCCTGAGACTCAAACATTTGTGACACTGGGTGACCTTCGACCTGGCCTGTCATACAATGTCAGTATTTACTCAGTGGAAGACAACATGGAGAGTAAACCTTTGGTCCTACAGGTCAGCACCACTGGAGAGCAGCAGCCTGGTAAGAGTTCAGATGATCCATTTTAGGATCCTTTTATTGGACAGATATTGTAGAAAAGGACAGGAAATATTGAGAAAGAGGTTGAGGCATGTTGCAGCCTGTACCTCCTGCTTTATTTTTATAGCTTATTGACGCATCTCGTTTATTTTTTTTGTTCAGAATTTGTATTCTAACCTCTCTTTGCATCAAAGTGTTTTTCTCTCACACACTTAGTATTTTATGTCTGTATTGGAGTTCAAACACCTTTATTAAGAGGCTGTTGCTCACTTCTCTCTAAGCTTGTGAAAGTGCCCAAGTTTCTTATTCACGTGTAAAGATATCTGCCAGTTCTGTGTCTCTTCTCGATGAGAGCTTACTCTAGCAAATGCCTGAGCTGGGAGATTTAGTGCTTTCTGAGAGCCAAAACAACCTTATAAGGATGGACTGGGAAGCTTTGAGCGTGTCTTTCCATTCTTGTCTTGCCAGTTGAGGTCTTTTTACCAAACACACACTTCCTTATGAGAACTGTGAAAACTCTTTTCTGCTTTGCATGATTTAGCTTTTCTCTCTTGAAGCTAACGGAGTGATCGTTTTGAACTCCATGAAAGCATGCATTGATGATATAGACATTCCTAATTAAATAAATATTTAACAGCTTTTACTTATGGTTAGGGATATGAACAGACTCCTAGCTTGCCCAAAGTGTTTACATGATCATTCCTATCTCCCCTTGTAGTAGAGCTCTGAGAGATTGTAATTTTGCTTTCCATCTCATTAACAGAGGAGGTCCAAGCTCCCACAGACCTGCAGTTTTATGAAGTTACCGATGCCAAGATCACCATCACCTGGACTGGTCCTCCTAATGAGGTCTCAGGATACCGCGTGACCTTTGCACCCGTAAGCACAGATGGCCGGGCCCAGAGACCCCTTCAGCTTCCCATGACACAGAATGCTTATGCCGAGCTCGCGTACCTGCAACCTGGCACACTTTACCGCTTCCATGTCTATGCAGTCAACAGAGGAGTGGAGAGTGAACCTTTGGTTGGGGAGCAATCTACAAGTGGGTGACATTCATGTTTGTCTTTGAGCTGATCATTTTCTAAACTGCAACTAACAAAAGAAGCTGAATCTGTTTATAGTTACGTTTATAATATACATAGCATCTTGGTCAACTTTTCACCACATTTTCTTCTCAGAGCCTGATGCCCCTACCGACCTGCGGTTCACTGACATCACTGATGACAGCGCTCTGGTCATCTGGTCTGTCCCCAAAGCTCAGGTCACAGGTTATCGTCTCTTCGTCAGCATGGGCAGCTCAAGCCCCAAACAGCTGAGGATCCCCAGCTCCGAGTCTCAATACAAGCTCACCGACCTTCAGCCTGACACAGAGTACATAGTCTCCCTGCACTCAGAGAAAGGGAGCACGCTCAGCGAGGGAGTCAATGATGTCTTCAGAACATGTGTGTATCTTTTCTCCTGAGGTGAAACAATAGAGTAATAGTGCTCTCCTGAGGCCATTTTGAAACCTCTTTGTTTTTTTGCTTTTGTTCTTCAGCTCAGCCAACAGGTAATGCTCCTCGATTCAGCACAGATGTCACTGATACAGCCATCATTGTTACCTGGACCCCAGTACCACGATTCAGCTATAGGGTATAAACACTGTATTTACAATTTTCTGGTTACCACATTATTAGTTTGTTGTTTAAAACAGGTGAAAAACCGAAACAATATTGTAAAAATTATCTATTGGATGGCACGTTAGAGATTGTGCATATTGTTCTCAGGAATTGTGGAAATCCATCACCTTACTTTAAAGGGGTCATGGCATGACAAATCAAATTTGCCTTGATCTTTTGGCATGTAAGTGGTCTTTGTACTATTAAAACATCCTGCAAGTTTCATAGCTTAAAACATCCTCATCAATGCAAACAAAGCATTTATTTAATCAAGCTCCAAAAACGGCTCGTTTTGGATCCATTGGGGTAAGGTAACGTCACCAAGGCGCAGTCGTTTGCAGAAACATTGCCTCCAGAGCAAGACATTGACGAATAGTCATCTTCTCACCATAGGCCCCGCCCACCAGCGTTCAGTCCCTAATGGCTGACAAAATTCGTCCAAGTTGGTAATTAATGGTCATAGATGGAACACTAGGTTGCCCTAGAGAACAGTTGTTGTTCAAGCTGATAAACCAACTTGGACCAGCTACCATATTTCACCATAAGCTGTTATCACCAGAGTTTTGCTTCTACATTTTCAGGAAAAAAAATAAAAATCTCAAGAACATGTGTCCTTCTCTCAGATGTCTGTGAGACCCAGCCAAGGAGGTGAGGCTCCCAGAGACGTGACCTCTGGAGAAGGCACTATTTACTTTTCTGGTCTGACACCAGGATCGGAGTATATCTACAGCTTGCAACCCTTGTTCAATGGCCGAAAGCATGGCAACCCTTTCACAAACAAAGCTGTGACATGTAAGTTACTGATAAGTCTAATTCAAGTAAATTTGACAATGTCCGAAAAGGTTTTAGAACTCAAATGCATAGTTTTTTTACTAGCTACAAAGACAAGAGGTCTGGTAGATCTGCTGAAAGATCTTAAACAAAATGTAGAGATTTCTAGCCTGTAATATACAGCTCAAAGTACTATATATATTTTCTAATGTTGGATTTCATTCCTCTTTGCTGTCACATTAGCCCTATCCCCACCAACTGACCTAAATGTGGTGTCTAACCCGGTCACCGGTGAACTTAATGTCAGATGGAGCAGGACCAAAAGTCCAGGTAAATATTGACTGTACACCCACTTCTTATCCTTGTTCACCCTTTCTTTGAAGCATGCTGGTGGACCTTGGCTATTTGTGTAGGCTGTGTGTATGTGATCATTTCAAATAATCACGTTAAATTCTTCCAGGAATGATCTGTTCTTCCAGTCATCATTTTTTCCCACTGTTCTTTGTCTGTTTATATATTTCATGTGTTTGTGATGATTGTTACATTTAATTCTAATTCTAGCATGTAATTTTATACATTGTTAATCATGGTATTACTAAAAAATATATACCACAGTTTATTGATCAGCACTATGTTATTCTTTTAAGAACCTTACATTCATAATACTATGATATATGAATATGGTAATCAGGATGGTAATACCATCTTTGGACTCTATTACAGTAGCTATACTATTTTGTAAGTGTCCATTTCTATTTTTATACTTGCAATATCTCCTTTATCCTCTCAGATATCACTGGCTACAGAGTAACATGCATACCAACCAATGGGCAGCGTGGAAATACTCTAGAGGAGAGTGTTCGAGGGCATGAAACCTCATGTACCCTTGAGAACCTCAGTCCTGGCGTTGAATACAATGTCAGCGTCTACACTGTTAAAAACCATCTGGAGAGTGAGCCTATCTCAACCACCGTAATACCAGGTAAGACCCCATCTATAGTTAACAAATAGAGGTAAGTTCAAGCCATGCTCTGCTGGATCAAAACCACCATGACTGATCCAGAGAATCACCTGATTATGGATCCATAGATTTAGAAATTCACCCTCTCAAGACACCCAGCCAACAAAAATGCCAATTGCTGCTTTTAAAGCATATCTGAATAATAGACTGTTGATCACAAGTATACTTCTGAAATGTCAAAAGTGAAGTCAATAGATCTATTAGTTAGCCATAATGGTGATAACTCATGGCTCACAACTTATATGGCTCCAACCTGCTACCAGTCTCCAGCCCAAAGATCAGTCTCCATTCTTGAGCTATATCTACTTCACCACATAATTCTGCTTCTGCTCTAGTAAGATGCTATCGATCCTTATAGATGCATCACACGAACCCTGCAAAGATCCATAAAGACAGTTGCATTTAATATATTAGAATATTAACTTCTGATCAAATCCAGTAATTTCTTCTTTCCAACAAGTCTTTGGTGTTGTTTAATCCTGGTGTTGTTTGTGCATCATGAAAATAATTGTGTAATTCTCAACAAGCATGGCTGTTTCACTTTTGGTTTTAAATGTTTGAAAATATCTATTGAATTTAATAGTTGCTAGATAAGAGATTGGTACTTTCTCTTTTTTTGTAGTATGACTAATTCAAATCAAAAGCCTTTTTATTTTCCATTATTGTGTGCATGTCTCTTCTGATGATTAATCATTTGTTAGCACTGATGGCATGAGAACAGTAATTTGCTGCTTGTCTTAATTAGTCATTGCTTCTGTGTGTCTTGTCTTCTCTCTCCCTTTCCGATAAATGCAACTTTGTAAACCAATTAAAGAAGTGCCCAAGGTGGGTGATCTCAGCTTTGTTGATTTCACGGATACCACAATCGGAATTAGATGGACCCCGCTAAATTACCCGGCAGTTACTGGATACCATATTACGGTTGTTACGGCCGGCCAGAGTTTTCCTATTTTGGAGGACGTGGTGAACTCCTCCGTCAGCTATTATACCATTCGTGGACTGGAGCCAGGCATCAATTATGACATCAGTGTGTCCACCATTACAGATGAGGCGGAGAGTGTGCCCTCGGTGATCACACAGCAAACCCAAACTGGTGAATTATCCTACATAGGTTTCTTATTACATTTCAATGGGGGTAAAAGAAGAGGGAAAGGAATGGAGAATATGGACAAACAAGAGGCTGAGACCCTCATCCCTCAAACATCATTCACTCAAGCCACTTCGTTTCATTACTTACAAGTCCGGCTAGCCAAGATTAACCATTTGCTATTTCCCAAACTCAGTGCAGCTTTTTGAATCAATCATATGCTTATCTCTGAATATTGATGCATTTCTACGTGTACGTTTGCATTTGCATTTCTGGGGAATGCATTATTATAACTTCCACTTGGTGGGGTATCATATTGTTTGTATATACTGTATTCCTGTTTCATGTTAATAAGAAAAGTGTTGACTTCATTTAGAAGTTCACTGTCTCTCGACCCCTTCTTGTTTAGCTGTTCCAGCCCCCACAAACCTGAACTTTGCTGAGGTGGGCTCAGACTCCATGCGTCTGTCATGGACTTCCCCTTCTGTTAAGCCATCTGAAATTAGCCGCTTTGTCATCCGCTACCATCCCACAAAAAATGATGACGACACTCAGGAAGTCAATGTAGGAGGTGGCATCAATAACTTCCTCCTTCAGAGTAAGGGTTTCCTGATGCTTTCATTTAAAGATCTTAATTTCAACCATGTGCTTACAGTCTAAACACATTTCACCTGCTGATTCTGATTTTTCTCAATTCAGACTTGCTGTCAAATACAGAGTATCTGGTAAAAGTAGTGTGCGTCTATGATGACAGAGAGAGTGAACCTGTAACTGGTATTCAGAAAACAAGTACGTATTTGGATATAAGAAATGGTGTTCAGTTCTTAGTTTTCTTACCACTCTCTGTTCTAGTCCGTTAATAACTCCTCCCATCATCCACACAGAATTGGACTCGCCGACAAATCTGGACTTCTCTGATGTCTCCACCAACTCATTTACCGTGCACTGGATGGCTCCACGTGCCGTCATTACAGGTTACCGTCTACGCTATCAGCCAACAAGTGGTGGGCGCTCTAAAGACGAGAGACTTCCCCCGACGAGAAATTACTTCACACTGGTGAACCTGGCTCCTGAGACAGAATACACTGTTTATATTTATGCTGTCAGTGGCAGTAAAGAGAGTCTACCACTTACTGGAACTCAAGCAACTGGTGAGAAGTTAAAAAAATTAAGGGTTTGTTTTGTCATATTTGTGAGGTATAATGACGCAACTCTTGTTTCTTCCTGTAGTCTCTGATGCTCCCACTGACCTGGCCGTGACGTCCTCCACTCCCACTAGCATCACCATGTCCTGGGATGCCCCTGCAGTCACTGTACGCTACTACAAGATCACACATGGTGAAACAGGTATGAAAAAGTGTTTTTTGTGGTGTTGTGTTTCGTTTCTGCAAGTTCACTTGAACTGGTAAATGCAGCTGATTCCTTCTCATTGACTCCTAGGTGAAAGAGATGCACCCAGAGAGTTCACTGTTCCAGGAACACAATCCACTGCCACCATCCAGGGCCTGCGTCCAGACACCGATTACACCATCACGCTGTATGCTGTGACAGGCAGAGGGGACAGCCCAGCCTCCAGCACACCAGTCATTATCACACACAGGACTGCAGGTGGAAGTAAGTACTCATGCTCAACAAGACACCTATAACTATTATAGTGTCTGACCATTAGCTTACCACACATTTCTTGTGACTGTATTGTTTTTTCTCCATTCTCAGGTGTTACATCCCCATCAGATTTAGATGTTTCTGATATTCAGGACAATACCTTAACTGTCCGCTGGAGCCCAGCAAGAGGTCCCATCACAGGCTACAGAGTAACAGGGTCGCCCAAGGGTGGGCAAGGTCCTACATTCTCTGAGCTGGTTGGACCTGGTGAGACACCACTTGCTCATTACCTTTTAATAACCTTTTATTACTACTCATAACCTTGAAGTTAATTTGGAAGAAGTGGTTCAGTACTTGGACTTGATGTAATAAATATTCTATTTCTGCCTTTTCAGAACGTACAGAAATGACCATCCGTGGCTTGGTGCCCACAGTGGAATATACAATTAATGTGATTGCTCTCAGCCAAGAAGGAGAGAGCGCCCCAGTGGTCCAGAAAGCTACAACAGGTTAGTGGTTTTTAGATTTCTTAACCTACCTAACCTTTTAACCTTTGAAATCATCAAGTTAAACTCCCTATTGGAACAACTTGGAGCTAAGGACTTTCTCAAGAGGTCAATGATTAGAGTTCATTGCTGTTCCTTACGGGGCTCGAACCAGCAACCTTCCAGTTAACAGTGCTGAGCTTTAGCCACTATGCAACGCCACCCAAAACATACTTTCTCCTTCCAACTCTCTAGCAAATTTGCAGCATCCAAGAGATCTGACCTTCTCTGATGTGGACTCCACCTCCATGCTTGTGACATGGGATGCTCCACGGGTTCCAGGAGTGACCTCCTACAGGGTTCTGTACTCTAGTCCAGAGGAGGGAGAAAGGGAGTACCAACCAGCTGTAAGTGGTCGTGATAACAGTGTGGTTCTCCGAGGTCTGCACCCAGGAACCATGTACAACATTAAAGTCATTCCCATGAAAGGACGTAACCCAGTCCGTGCTCTTGAGGGCATTCAGCAAACTACCCATGAGGAGACTCAGCCCACTGGTATGACCTGTCTGAATTCAACTTAGCTTTTCAAGCTAGTCAATTAGATAATAGGGTTGAGTACCTGTCCTAATCAGTCCTGATTCTTGTCCCTTTACCTTTCCCAGCTGTCCCTGCTCCCACCGATATACAGTTCTTCGACATTAGTCCATCTTCTTTTGTCGTGGCATGGCAAGCACCCAATGCTAGGCTTTCTGGCTATCGTGTGGTGGTATCACCGAAGAATGATTATGCCCCAGCCAAAGAAATGAATGTTGCACCAGACTCCACACAAGTCTTAGTGCCTGGACTTATGGTAATAGGTCTACCTTCTTGTAATTTACAAATACATTTAATCTTTGTAGGCACAAGTAAAAGTAGAAAAGTTTTTTATTGAATCATGACTTGGACATTTCTGCCCTAAATATTTGTTGTTTACTTCCAGGTGGCCACCGCTTATGAGGTTCATGTCTATGCACTGAGAGGTTCAGACCGCAGTTCTCCACTCACTGGAGAATGCACCACCGCTGACAGTAAGTGGTTTACCCATATATTGTATTACAGTTGAGTGATTTTTAGTAGTTTTCCTATATTAAATGGAAACTATAATCTCATTGACTACGCAGATATAACCCCTCCTCGTCGAGTTCGTATCACTGATGTGAAAGACACTTCATTCACTCTCACATGGCGTGTTGTCAATAATGAGCCAATGACAGGTTTCCTTATTGAAGCCACACCCAAAACTGGAGGTCACCCCACCTTCAGGCAGACTATTCCTGCTGACAGCCGTACCTACGTTGTCACTGGTAGGTTACCATACAGTCCATAAATAGCCCCTTATAGGCCATCTGTTTCAACATTAATGGTTAAGCACTGCTTGCTCAAAAAGTAAACTGACTCTGGTATTATAAACTTCCATGGTATTTATATTGCATTCAGAGTTGCTTTAAAGATTTTATACCACTTTATTACCATCACAGTAGTGTCTAAAATCTATGGGGTTTCCATGTTAGTTTATTGTTGATGTTGGTTTGTTTGGTATTGATAAACACAAAAATGTTTTTTATAACTTTTTTTTTTTAAACACGTTGGGAGTATTGCTGTTTATTGAAAGAAATGTATTCCATGCCTCAGGTTTGCAGCCAGGTGTCATGTATGTGGTCAACATGTACACACTAAATGGAAATACTCGAAGCCCTCCATTCACAATGACTGTAAACACAGGTACAACTAAGCAAATCTGCCAATGTGGAAAGAGTACTATACTGTATTAATGCTAATGCATTAAGTCTGAAAATGAACTGATTTAAATTTCCCAGTATGACCTTATTTTTGTCCTATATCGTCACAGCTCGGCCAGCTGTTCCTTCTCCGACTAACCTCCAGTTCACCTCGCTGACCCCCAATTCCATCTCCTTCACTTGGGAAGCCCCTCCAACACAAATTTCAGGATATTACATCACTTATGAAGAATCAGGTGGTTCGCCTCGTGAGCTTACACCCCGCCCTAATGCTGGCCAGAACTACGCCACCATCACTGGTAAGACCCAGAATACCAGATGTGGTTATACATAGATGTTGGTAAATTAGGCTCGTGAAACAAAATGAATAATGCACTATGCAACCATATTGTGATATTTTAATAACAGGTCTGAAACCAGGCACAGAATACATCATAAAGATTTATGTCCTACTGAATAGCCAGAGAAGTGCACCACTGGTTGGCACGGCCACAACTCGTAAGTATAAAAACATTGATTTTGCTAACTTGTAAGTCACTTTGGATAAAAGTGTCTGATTAATGGATAAATGTAAATACAGAATGTTAATACACATATTGAGACATAAGGTGTACTCCATTATGCTTTGTTTCTGAATGGTACAAGCTAGCAAAAAGTGTTTTGCAAGCATGATAGCAACTGCTGCAGTAGCAATTGAAATAGATACAGCACATTTTGTTGAACTAGCCTACACTGGATTTGATAAAATCTTGATATTGCGCTGGCTTGCATTTCAGTTGTATACTTGGCTAAGCCATATATTTTCTTAGTGCTTAGCTTTTTAATGATGAAATTCACTCGGAATTGAAATGCAAAATGAATGTAAAATGCATTTAACGTTGCTTAATTGATGCACCACGCTGACTGGACTGCTAGCTCATCACTACACTGTTTAATTTATTCAAACTAAGTGTTCCCTCAATGGACTACTATGATCAAAACCTTTGATAAGTGTTTAAAGGGCTGGTCCAGACTTTCACCAACGTTTTCACTCTGAGGAGAAGTGTATTCTTGGACTGAATCTTACACCATATCCAAACCAAACGTTATGCAAAAGTTTCCATTAACAATATTACAAAACCACAGCCAATGAGAACATATTGGATGTTTAATAAAGAGTTGAGTCTGGAATTTTTAACAAATGAGATTTCACAATGGGCAGGAAACAAACAGACAAACTGACAATAACCATCCAGCAGCTTGTCACAGCTGAAGACAGAAACTTGACTCTCAATCTGTTGGTTTAACTATATAATGCACATCATCCTCAATGTTAAATTGTAAAACATTGGTGAATTTTGAGAAAATTCTTGGACCAACTGTCCTTTAAAATTATATCAGCAACTACTGTCATTACTTGACTGAATCTTTAGTGCCTTACTGGCTGGTAGATGCAACTGTGGCTGCCTCTTTACCTGCTGCTTTGCTTTTAACACCTTTTTCCTGCCCAGAGCTGACCTCTGATCTGCCCAGTCTGCCCCACCACGGTGGCCCAGACAAGTTGGATGTGCCCGAGTCTGACAGAGTTCATGCAGTGGGTCCGACTGGGCATGACTCACCTGATGCACACGGGCAGCATGTGGAGTACACAGAATTCAATAAACAGCCCAGTCAACCCAACAGAGGCAACCAGCCTAACCATCATCAAACAAACCCTCAACCTAACCAACCCCGACCCCAGCCTTATGTGCCTCAAGTTGGGGAGACCCTAGTCTACATCCCCAATGTGGGACCCGATGGGCGTCGTGTGCCTCAAATTATTCAGGTTAGTGAAAGGCCTGGCGATGGCCATCCTTTTGGTTTTCCAGAAGACAAGACTGGAAGACCACAGGAGGCCCAGACCCAGACCACCATCTCATGGCAGCCCTACCAGCAAAGTTCTGCTTACCTGGTGTCCTGTCAGCCTATTACCCATCCAGATGAGAAGATGTTTCAGGTGAGGACCTAGGAAGGATTTACAGAAAATTTTAGATGAATGCAAAAGAAAAAGGTCCCAAATCTTCCTTTATCACCTTACCCTTCACCCTTTCTTGTTTTGCAGATGCGTGTCCCAGGAACAACCACAAGCGCCACCCTAATCGGTCTCACCTCTGGTGCCTCTTATAATGTCATTGTGGAGGCCTTGAAGGGAGCCCTCAAGCACAAAATTTTGGAGGAAATGGTCACCGCTGGAAACACAGGTCAAGGATCAACAAACTTTGATGAAGGCTTAAAAATGCAAATGCTTATGATGCTTGTCTTAACGTTTCTTTATTTTATTCCCATTAAAACCAACAGTTCCAGGAGACAGTTCATCTAGCAAGGACTCTTGTTATGACACCTTCACAGCCACTCACCATGATGTCGGAGAGGAATGGGAGCGTATGTCTGACACTGGCTTCAAACTCTGGTGCAAATGTCTCGGTTTGGGAAGTGGACATTTCAGATGTGACTCTTCCAGTGAGTAACTTGGACATCAAATGGTGGATTTTATCCTGTAGATGATCCTGTATGAGTGCAGAAATATTACTTTTTACACAGAATGGTGTCATGACAATGGAAACAACTACCGCATTGGTGAAAAGTGGGAGCGACAGGCAGAAAACGGTCACATGATGAGCTGCACTTGCTTGGGCAATGGCAAAGGAGAGTTCAAGTGCGAACCACGTACGTGCTTCCTCTAAACAGACAATGTATAGTCAAGTTTGTTCCAATCAGTGGAATTAAAAATCTTGCATTTCGTTATAGATGAGTCCATATGTTACGATGATGGAAAGATGTACCAGGTTGGAAACCAGTGGCAGAAAGAATACTTAGGGGCCATCTGCACTTGCACATGCTATGGAGGACAGCAGGTAAGACCAGAATGTGTTTTACGACAAAGTAGAGAAAGAAAATTTCAGAACATGTAATAAAATGCAATTCAGAGGGGGTGTTTCAAAGTCATATGCTTGAGTCTGGTGAAATGCATTGTATATGTGCTGCTCCTCAGGGCTGGCGATGTGAGAACTGCAGAAGGCCTGGTGCTGAGATAAGCTCTGACCTGCTCAAACCTGTCCGCTTAAACACTGGCCAGAGGATGGTGAGTATCGGCTTTCAATCATGCAAGCATTTCAAAAGGCAAAAGAGTTATATTTTTGGTAAATGTGCATTGACGATATACAGTATATCACATATATTTGAATGTATGTAGATAAATATTTCTGCTTTTCATTACATAACATATTCCCCTTTTTTCTTCCAGAACATTCAATGCCCCATTGAATGTCTCCGACCTGAGCTTCTTGCAGATGCTGTGGCCAATGCCAAACCCAGAGGGTAAAATTCTGACCAAACTGCACCATGACCTTCTGCCCCCCTCATGTATCATTTCATTGGGACACGTAATAAAGATGTGATTTTATATGAGAACATACTAATCACATACTGGCTTTAAAACCTCCCTGTTTGTTATGTTTCCACTGCCGTCCAGCTGCTGCTTTACAGCAGCTGTTGTGATGCCATAGCAACAGCTGCATTTATTCACAGCCTTTGATTGGCTGTTGTTTGGTTGAGGAATATAAATGGCTTTTACATTTTTGTTTGCTAGTGTGTTTTATACGTCAATTTAAAAATTTACTGCAATGATTTACAAAAGATTTTTCTTATTGCAGTCAGTTAAAACCATTTGTCAACATGTTGATACCAAAAGTATAACGGGAAAGTGCACTTTCTCTGTTAATATGTGATATATTATATATATACACACACACACACACACACATATACAGCTTTCTAACCAATTAAATTTACAATAAACTACCTTACCATTATTTTCAGAGGATTTCAGTCTTTATTAATTGATATAGTGGCAAATATGAGACAAAGTAGTAAAAATAAGCACTGTTTTAAAAGAATGTTAGAGCACCACTGGGGGTACACTGAGGTACCAAAAATCAAGTCTTAATGTGTCGTTTATATATATATATATATATATTTTTTTTTTTTTTCTCAACATGGCTCATTGATTATTTAGAGTCAGCACTGTTTTTACATTGATACAAATTTTAATTTTCTAAATTCTTTGACTATTTATCCCCTTCATTCAGAAGTTTTTGGATTGTATAGTATGTTATAGTTGTCTCATTTGATTGTCATTTCCCTACCGTCTACACCAGTTCTCACTACTGTTAAATCCATTTTCTGATATATTGCAAGACTCATGACAAATTGTATTTATAAAATGTCACTCAAAACAAATTATTTTGGAACTAGGTTCTAAAGTAAACAAACCTTGCAAAAAAAAAAAGAGTCAACAAATGCAAATAAACCCTTGATGGAATCTATGACAATCTGTTATATCTGATTTGTGTTTTTATTTTGTAATGCTCATGGACACTTAAAGGTAGCACAATGGAATGTATCAGGAAGAATTTCACATTGCAAATGTTTCATACAGCAGCTCTCAACAAGCACCACATGGCAGAAATTATGCAAAGAAAAGATATAAAAGAACAGTAGTGGATAGTCCTATTCTGAGCATATCAGCATTAAAGAAGCCATATATGAATAATGTTCCTAACTATTTAGCAATAATGTCACTTAGCTCTTGGCTTTAGGATATGAGTACAAAGAATAACTATTTGAATTTTGAAAAGTTTAACTACTGAGTTAATGTCAAAGTGGACAGGTAAGCTATTACACCAAGTTATGAAATATGGGTAGCAACTTGTAATCACAGTAAATGATGTGCATCTAAAAAGAAAGAAACCCTATACTTTCGTAACAGTGAAACTAGTTGGATATTTGTATTCAACTGGATGTTTTGTAGTGCTTTTCAGTGATGGAAAAGACGGATTTTGGTGTGCACCAGGGTAATACCCAGCTCATTGCAGGCGTTGATGACCACCTCATCTGCAGTAGAGCCAGAGGGGGCAGCAATATACTCCACACCGCTCTAAAAGCACACACAAATAGAAAACCACTTAAAAATCACAGACACTTTTATGCACCATTTATATGCCATCTTGTATAATGTATAATACAGTGGGGGAAAAAACGTTTCTTGTAGTTGGCCACCAGCTTTGAACACATCTCAGGAGGGATTTTTTCCCACTCCTCTCTGCAGATCCTCTCCAAGTCATTAAGGTTTCGAGGCTGACGTTTGGCAACTCGAACCTTCAGCTCCCTCCACAGATTTTCTATGGGATTAAGGTCTGGAGACTGGCTAGGCCACACCAGGACCTTAATGTGCTTCTTCTTGAGCCACTCTTTTGTTGCCTTGGCCATGTGTTTTGGGTCATTGTCCACCAATTGTTTTCTTGGTGACTATGGTCCCAGCTGCCTTGAGATCATTGACAATATTCTCCCGTGTAGTTCTGGGCTGATTCCTCACCGTTCTCATGATCATTGAAACTCCACAAGGTGAGATCTTGCATGGAGCCCCAGTCCGAGGGAGGTTGACGGTTATTTTGTGCTTCTTCCATTTGCGAATAATCGCAACATCTGTTGTCACCTTCTCACCAAGCTGCTTGGCGACGGTTTTGTAGCCCATTCCAGCCTTGTGTAGGTTTACAATCTTGTCCCTGACATCCTTGGACAGCTCTTTGGTCTTGGCCATGGTGGAGAGTTTGGAATCTGACTGATTGATTGATTGCTTCTGTGGACAGGTTGTTTTTTATACAGGTAACAAACTGAGATTAGGAGCACTCCCTTTAAGAGAACGCTCCTAATCTCAGCTCCTTACCTGGATAAAAGACACCTGGGAGCCAGAAATCTTGCTGATTGATAGGGGATCAAATGTTTATTTCACTCATTAAAATTCATTTTTTGAAATGGAATTTTCTGGATTTTTTGTTATTCTGTCTCTCACTGTTAAAATAAACCTACCACTAAAATTATAGACTGATCATTTCTTTGTCAGTGTGCAAACATACAAAATCAGCAGGGGATCAATTCCCCCCACTGTATAGCAACAAGCAAATTTGATGAGGTGTATACAAGTGTGCATAAAACATAAAACATGAATAATGAC
Source organism: Onychostoma macrolepis (assembly GCF_012432095.1). Taxonomy (NCBI): domain Eukaryota; kingdom Metazoa; phylum Chordata; class Actinopteri; order Cypriniformes; family Cyprinidae; genus Onychostoma; species Onychostoma macrolepis. The sequence goes on from NC_081155.1 coordinate 41,604,033, forward strand.
TTGAGCTTGATAACACTAGCAGAGGACGTTTACCCGTTTGGCACGGTCAACATTGTCCCGGAAGGGGAAGAAAGCATCTGAACTGAGGGCCACAGCCTGCAGAGAACTGATCCAGTTCTTCTTCTCAACCTCTGACAGAGTCTCAGGAACCTTGTCAAACAGACCCTTCCAAACCTCCATATCTGGACCCTAATGAACAAAAAACAAAACAAAAAAAACCATTCAATATCATTAGGAAAAACTCCATGGCCCAACAGTCTACAAAAATACCATGTGCATAAAATTAATTCTAAGATTTAATAAATTTCCTAGATTTGCCTGACAGTGTTATTTTCTTATTATTAATAATTTTATTTATTATACCACCCAAAGCATTACATGAAATAAAATGCTGTGCCATTTTCACAGGCACATTTTCTACCCAAATTCCCATTACATCATCTTTATATTTCATTTGGATTTTGGTGTGAAATAAGCCACACATTTCTTGACAGCTTTCATGAGATTTACCCAAAAATATTACACTTTCATGACCCCAAATGTCACAAAATGACAAATTAAATCAACATCACATTTGCACATCAAAACAGAAAATGTGCATTATTCATTAGAAGTACTGTAGCTTTTGGAACTAGTCAAGTATGGTTTTTGGCTGATGTAGATCTCAAAAATATTTGCTAAATATTCGTCAAGTTAACTAGGCTGGCCCATACATCCCTCCATGACCAGTACAAATAACTAATTTTTGAATACACTACCTCTCTAATTATTCCGCTGACATACTGATCAATGGCATTAGCCATCTCTGCACGTTTAACTCCGCTGCGGAATTTCATATTGAGCACTTGTGGATGGTGCCTGAGCCACCAGTTATCAGCCTTGTCTCCTGCCAGCCGAGTGCAGTGGATACGAGACTGCTGCCCAGCACCGATCCCAATCACCTAACAAACACAATTTTGTATAACTCATTTTCAACCATTTAGATGTTTTGACATTTAATTTAAATAAACTAAGTCTTTGGTTACCTGTCCATCCTTTGCATAACACACAGAGTTGGACTGAGTGTACTTCACTGCAATACTGGCTACAATGAGGTCTCGTTGGGCACTCTCAGAGAGCTTTCATGGGGAGAAGAGAAAAAAAAAACAACAACACTTAATCTGTTACTTTTTCTTTTTTTCTTTTTTACATATTAACAAACATCATAGCCCTCTTTCCACAGTCCAAACAAATCACAATTCAAAAATTTAATTTTTTACTATACAATATGGTTTTAAAAAGTATATTTCACAAGTGTTACAACAAAATCAATTGCATATTGAAAACAATGTGATCAATTTGCCTAATCAAAATCAGAAATTACCCAAATAAAACAACATTAGTGTTTCTCACCTTGCCCTTTGACACAATGTTGCTGAAGAGCTCTTTATCAATGACAGCTCCATTCCTCTTCTGTTTGAGGTACAAACCAAACAGCACTCTCACCTCCTCTTCATCAGGTTCATACTCCGGATCAATCTTAAAATAAATTAAAAAAAAATATACCATACATTACATTACATTATGCAGGCTTAGAGTAGAAGCATATGGGCTTTGGGTAAGTTTGGGGCCAGCAAGGTTTTTTTGTTTTGTTTTCTTAAAAATCATTAAAGTGATAGTAAAGACTTTTACACTGTAATGTAAAAATACTAAAAAAATCATAATCTTATTTATAAGAATAAGAAGTGTTTCTTGAGCAGCAAACCAGCATATTAGAGTGATTTCGGTTACACTTTATTTTGATAGTCCACTTTAGACATTCTACTAACTATAAGAAACTACATGTCAACTAATTCTCATTAATTTGCAACTACATGTCTACTAACTCTCAGTAGGGTAGGTTTAGGGTTAGTAGAATAAGTTGACATGTACTTGCAAAGTTTCTCATACTTAGTATGTTGTATGTTGTGGAGCCATCAAAATAAAGGTGTTAGAAGATATTAAACAGACAGTCTACTAATACTCTAATGATTGATAGTTACTTAGTAGAATGTCTAAAGTGGACTATCGAAATAAAGTGTTCCCGTGATTTCTAAAGAATCATGTGGCACTGGTCATGAGAGACTGGAGGAATGATGCTGAAAATTCAGGTTTGCTATAACATGAATGAATAATGTTTTAAAACATCTTAAAATAGAAAACAGCCATTTTAAATTGTAATAATATTCACAATAGTACTGTTTTCATGGTCAAGTAAATGAAGACCTGGTGAGCACGAGAGACTTATTTCGAGAACAAAAACAGAAAACAATTTTACTGACCCCAAACTTACTGTATGCATAATCACAAATGTATATATATTGACCAAAAAGAAAATGCTATGGGAAACGGTGGAGCAAACTTAGTCAAGTAACAATTCTTGCTTCTCTTTAAATCAATGAACAAGCATGGTTTACCCGAAGGACGCAATAGTTTCCATTCTTCTTTTTGGAGAGAATGCGCAGTGCTTCTTCATCATAACCAGGAGCAACGATACCATCTGACACCTAAAGAAATTAGGTAAAGTTTTATATAAAATGCACAAATAAATCCATTTGTAAAATAAGAGGCTAAAATGAACTCTTAGATGTGATTCAAAAAGTTCTCACACCTCTCTGGAGATGATCTTGGCAGTAGGGACGTCACAGATGTCAGACAAAGCAATGAAGTCTCCAAAGGAGGACATCCTGTCAGAACCTACAAGATATTTTTCAGATTTTTCCACACTTTAGACTTAAAAATGCCAAACAAGGCTACACACCTGATGATGCATTCTTCTCATTACTAAAGTGAAAAAAATGAAGACGCAGGGACAGAAGTTTCACCTCTGGCTCTGGCGTATGCAGTGGCGAGAGGGGTGAGATCCTGGAGCATGTCATTCACCATACACACCTTGGCCTCATCTTCGCTCAAAGGGACGCCAACTGCAGCTCCTGAAATGTGAAAATGTGTCTCAAGTCTAAGCCCTTTCCTGAAACTCTACAAGAAAGACATGAGCTTAACTTGCATCCGAGAAGCAAGTTTGCATGCATACCTGCAGGGCTGACATGTTTAAATGAAGTGGCTGCTGGCAACCCAAGAGCTTTCTTCAACTCTCTCACCAGCTGCCAGGCGTTCAGAGCGTCGCACAGGTTAATGAAGCCTGGAGATCCATTCAGCACTGAGACCAAGTCAGAAATGTAGAAGAATATTAATATTCTATGTTTTGTGGTTGAACTTTGATCTGGTAGAAATGTGTGTGATCCTATATACCGGTAAGAGGAAGTGTTGGGCGTAGAGTGTAGAGCTGAGCAGGTGCTTGATGGGGGTTCATGCCGTACCGCAGGGGCAGCTGGGAAATTCCTGGACTGTATTGACGTCTGAAGTAATCAGAAATGGCTTCGTCGTACCGAGCGGTGTGTGTGAAGGCCTGAGATATTAAAAATATAAATTCACACATACCTTCCAAGTTAACTAAAGTCACATTTGAACAACTGAAATTGGGGTTCTTGTTAATTGTTGATCAAAATAGAAACCTTAAGCCGACTGATGGGTTTATCAAGGATTAATGCAGATGTCTAAAGAGAAGGGGTGCTAATATATTATGTTAAGTTGATGATACATAGTTACATAAAAATTCTGACATTAAATGATACGTTTTTAAATTCTATACTGTTTTAAGTACATGCTGCTGTACTTAAACATTTTTTTATTCATACTTTAAGAAATCTTTAAATTGATAAAATGTTACAGGAAAGACGTGTAAAATGTTGTACAAGAACAAATGCTGTTCTTTTGAGCTTTCCATTTATCAAAGAAACCTGAAAAATTTAGCAGTTTCCACAAAAATATGAAGCAGCACTGCTTTTTTCAACTTTGATCATCATAAATGTTTCTTGAGCAGCAAATCAATATAATAGAATGATTTCTGAAGGATCGTGTGACACTGAAGAATTGATGTTGAAAATTCAGCTTTGCCATCACAGGAATAAATTACATTTTATAATATTTATACAAATAAAAAAATATTTGAAAAAGGTCATAAGAACAAATACTTTTATTTAACAATTTCCCAACTGATAACCTCAGATGCTTGAACTTTGGTTGCAACTTTCCCCATCTTCATCCAATCTGATCAAAAACATGCAAACGCCTCATGATCTCACAGCTGTATTGTTTATTTTAAAGGGTTATCAGCACAGTTAAACATGAGAAGCCAATGGGTCAGAACTTAAGCAGGGCAAAAATACCACTAAAAGTGTCCCCCCATAAAAATGCCCCTGCTGTTTAAACTGTGGGACCAGAAACTATTTCTATTCAATAAGTATGACTAACAAGCCAAGTTCACTGTTTGTTTCAGGTAAAAGGCCTGAAAGCATGAACTGGACACGAGTAAGCCTATTGCTCAATGCTAACAGCAAGTCTTTGTGCATGTCTGAACATGATTTACCACACATTTCAGAACACTAGCTATTCATGTCTTGCATCTAAAAAGGGTCTAATTCATTTAGAATTACAATGTAGTATATTATGTATTACAGTATATCATATTACACCATTTCATGCAAAAAGGCCTATGATATAGTTCAGTATTACATTAAAATGAATCTGTTCTGTTAAAGCTGCAGTCCGTAAGTTTTGCCTCTTTGTCGCCATCTGTTTGAAAACCTGGAAATTCTGCAAGCAGCCGCAATATCTCGCTTGCCTGGGTTGTGAGTTGGCATGGCTCCAGCGCGGATGAAACTAATGTTTTGAGGTGAACGTGTGGATGTTTACTGTACTCCACAATCACAGATTCCAGCCTACGTCTTGGAATATATGACCCAAATAAGATTTTTCACCGGATATTGTCATCTGAACAAGTAAGTAACAAGTCTACCACGTTTGTTCTGACCAACTGAGGAAAAAAGCATTACAATAAATAATACATTACAATAGAACCACCAATGGTAATTAAATCTAACGACTGGTTAGCTCATATCCCATCAAACCGTGCAAATCATTAATAATTTGAGAATAAAGTAGAACAATAATAATGTTAACAAGATCAGCATTGCGTGACTGAGTATAGTAAGTACTACCGTGTAGAACTCAATTTCTGTACAGTCTAATCTAATTGTCATGGCATTTGAATATTTCATATTAATAAAAAGGAAATTATGCTCCTTTCGAACTGTTTCGAACGCAGTGCCATGCTCAAATTTCCTGCGAAAACCTACCCATACCACTCAAATTTGAAAACATTATTATAAGCTAATCGTTGTGATTGGGGCTAAAGTAAGGTGATAGTTTTGAACACTGGTTGGTTATGCACTTGCTCAAATATTGATTTAGATCATTTTTAACCAAAACAAAGTTACGGACTGCAGCTTTAATGAAACAGTTAATCTGAACATTAATATAATTAGTAGAGAAAATCCTCCTCTGGAGTTCAGTGGGTTCAGATCACGTCAGGTGAGGTTCACAGAGTTTTGAATATGCAAAAGGCCAGTGGGTCTTCAAAGTTTAAATCAAACCTCCTTTCATATATGATTGTTATGGTTACCTTGAGTGCAAGAGTTTTGCGGGTTTCCATTGTGGTATCATGGTTGTCGGAGGATTCCATTTCCTTGGCAACAACATCGTAGTCAGACGGATCACAGACTACAGTGACTCTGGAGTGATTCTTAGCTGCCGCTCGAAGAAGAGTAACTCCACCTAAATATGATTGTGGGATTAATGGTGAAATTTGTTTACCGGGTGAATCTCACAAAGGCTATCGAGTAAAAAAAAAAGAAAAAAAAAAAAAAGAAAAAAAGTGCCAATTAAGCACATTTCCCAAAATTCAATACATAGTAATTAGCACCATAGACCAGTGTTGTTGTTTTTAACTAAAACTACTAAAAATTGTCTGTTAAATAAAATAAAGCTTAAATAACAAAAATATAAATATTAGATGAAAATTAGTATAAATGTATGTTTTGCATGCAAAAGTTAATGTGATATGCATTTCTTTCTTTTTTTTCAAATAACAACGAAGATTAATTTCAGAAGGAAAACTGGTTACTTGTTTTATTTCCTATTTGCAAAATATATTTTCTTATCATTTTTACAGAAAAATATATCCCGGACTTGTGCGGGACTTTCTTCGTAAGACACAACTAATAAGTTTAAATGCATAATTTCCTATTTTAGTTCACTCTTACACTTATAATATTGCTTATAATCGTTACTCTAAAGCACATTTAAAAGTTTTCCTCTATAGAAATGCATCATCAAATTTCTTAAACATACAAAAACCATTCAAAACAAATATTAAATAAGGAGTCAATTCTAAGCCCTTTAATCAAAACCTTGTGAACCATTAACAGTGCACTGACCGATGTCAATCTGCTCAACAGCGTCTTCCACAGTCACACTGGGGGATGCAACAGTCTTCACAAACGGGTAAAGGTTGCACACAGCCACTCTTGAAAAACATAAGTTCATATAAATATTAAGTACTACTGTCTTTTCTCTTGATTTACTCATTTAAAAATTATTTACTAATTACAATTAACAAAAATATGCAGACTAGAAGTCTAGCATGACATGATTGCAACATTACTATAATACATAATTCACTGTGATCATATGACCCTGTCAGCCGATCAAACTTCTCTCTAAATGGCTGAGAGTCAGTAAGTGAGATGAAGACTTTTGGTCACACCACAGCGGCACTATTTGAATTATCAACGATTAGATTACCCATGCTGAGTCTCCACTTCTAACAAAAAAGTCAATGTAAAGCATGTTAGCACCACTAAAACTGATTATATCCGTACTGGTGTCACATGACGATCATTCATGAAATAACATGACCTGGATTTAAAATCACTAAAGCAGAACTTGCAAAATAAGTGCCGTGGTTTTACCACTGTAACATAGATAGCATTGGAATGGTTTGCTTACTGAACAGTATTACCTGACAAGACTAAACCCTAGTTTTTCCATATCAGCCTTATCAGAGGGAGTTTGTCTGGCCAAAATACCACCATGGACAGCAGGATGAAGGGTCTTGACTCTTCCTCCAAGCATTTCAGGGAATCCAGTGAGATCAGATACATCCCTGTATGAAAAAATAAAGTTACATACACACACATATACATATAAACCCCCTTTAAAACAATGTTATACCTGCAAGATTTAGTACCGCTTTAGTATTAAACAAATCACAGCAGCTATAAATAAATTTAAATGAAATGCAGTAAAAAAAATAATAATAAAGTGTGACCTGACAGTGAGTCCAGCATCTCTGAGAGTTTTGGCAGTGCCGCCTGATGCCACTAATGACAGACCCACTGATACCAGACGCCTGGCAAACTCCACCAGTCCGGTTTTATCAGAAACACTCAGCAATGCTGAAAGAGATCATCAATCAGTCATATCAATTAAACTGCACATACACAAGAAAATGCATCTAACAACTTTTAACAAATGCAGCAGGATGGGTTACTTTAACTACTTCAACTGCATATGATGCATCACTTTTGCACAAATCCAGGCTTCATAAAGTAAAACAACGACGGAATCAGTTTGTTGATACCATGGTACTTCATTAAATACTGTAACAGTACTATTTCAGACAGCAAACTCTAAGGTACTTCCATATAATCAGTGGTACTACAATTCATGCAAAAAAGAAGATAAAAACTGAAATTCGTCCATCACAGCATAGGTAGTATTTCAAAGAAAACCATGGTATTACCATTATACCTTGTCCCAAAAACCATGGTACATATGGTGAGTGATACCAGGGTTTAGAAAACAGCAATACTTATAATATGATATAATATGGTGCTGTAGGACAGACCGATTCAAATATATTAGCATATATCATCACGGTAGTGTCAAAAAGCATAGTATTACCATTGTGTTTTTGGTATTGTTTACTGGTGACATCAGAGCAGTTTTCAGAATGAAAACCAAATACAAACTCTTTTCCAATTGAAATTGTCTATAAAGTTTCATTTTAATGTCAGTAAAGTGAGTTATGTGACGGACTGCTCGACAAGACATCTCCCAACAAAAACAAACACAACACAAAGTATTTGATTTGTAGGCAGCAACGTGCAGAAGGTAAAAAAGACACAAGATTACCTAGTTCGGATGCCATGCTGCAGGTAAAACAGAGTAAATCTGAGATTTGTGCTGTAGCGTCTCGTGCACCGCGCGATGTTAATCAAAACACGTGGATGCAATAGTTTTATCCGCGTGAATGCATGATGGGAAATGTAGTTTTTATGTCAAACGACACTCCCACTTTAACGTAAGACGAGAAAGTGTTTTATTTCGTTTTATTATTTACAGAAAAAAAAAAATTCATATATAATGCATATATATATAATACAAACGATAATGCATTAGCAAACTTATAAATATGCAGTTAAGCAATGAAAACACAAAAACATAAACGCAAAAGAAGGAGACAAAGTGTAGGATACAAGGCATGTAAATAGTATTATAGTTTATCTGAAATTTAATGAAAAAATCACTTATAATTGAGTGACATTACAAAGTTGACATTTGCCTGAACACACCAATAGATGGCGCCTCGAGCACACCTTGAGTTTGCACGCGTCGCATCATTTGTAAGCATTCAGGCTCCTTGTTTTGTCCTCTGTCCTCTTTTGAACCAGTAGAGCATGAGCAGTTCAGAGAGATTGACACGATGCTTATCTCAATAAATGGAGCCGAAAATCCCAGAACATCAAGCTCTTTTACAGTAGCATTTAATGGCACCAAATATCTGAATGCAAAGTATCTGATAACAATATATATATATATATATATAAACATTTATACCAATTAAGATAACACAAGCACATTTGTAAATAAACAACATTTCACTAAATGAAATTTGAAACGATAAACAATAATAATAATAATAAAAAAAAAAAATTCTAATGAAGACAAAAGCTATTTGAACATTTTAGCCACACCTAACTTAATAAAAGAATAGTTTAAATGTAAAGCTCATTTTGAGGTATAGTAGATTAAAGAAAGTTTCATTAAAGTTTCAAGCAAGTCATTAAATGTTTTAATAAAATAAAATAAAATAAAAAAACAGTGAGGAGTGGAAGTCAAAGAATTTATGATTTGGTTGTACAATACTTATAGGTTGCAACTACTGTACATATGTGACCCTGGACCACAAAACCAGTCTTAAGTGTCAATTTTTCGAAATTGAGATTTATACATCATCTGAAAGCTGAATAAATAAGCTTTCCATTGATGTATGGTTTGTTAGGATCGGACAATATTTGGATTGAAAATCTGGAATCTGAGGGTGCAAAAAAAATCTAAATATTGAGAAAATCGCCCTTTAAAGTTGTCCAAATGAAGTCCTTAGCAATGCATATTACTAATCAGAAATGAAGTTTTTATACATTTACGGTAAGAAATTTACAAAATATCTTCTTAATACCCTAATGATTTTTGGCATAAAAGAAAATCTGTAATTTTGACCCATACAATGTATTTTTGGCTATTGCTACAAATATACCCAGCGACTTAAGACTGGTTTTGTGGTCCAGGGTCACATATGGGCTTTTTACATCCTGAGATGAATTTCACCTATACAGGAGAATAATGTAGACGATGCAGACTTTAAAGGCAAACAACTGAACTTTTTTTTTTTTTTTTTTTTTTATCAAATGTGGTTGAACCCTATATGCGTGTAATAATAATAATAATAATAATAATAATAATAAAAATAAATAAATAAATAAAAAATAAAAAAATAAATTAAAAAAAACAGTGTGTTTTAAGCACATTCAGGGCAGGCTGGCCATCAAAATGAGTTGGCGGAAGACAACCAGTCAAATTCAGGGTTATTATAGATTACTAAAGCTAAAACAATAAAATAACATTTTCATTACATAAAAACAAATACTTATTGAAATGAAATCAAATAAAAAACTTGTTTTAATGAACTGAATAAACTAAAATAACTATAAATAAAACTAAAAGAAATGAATAAAAAATACATTTTTAAAACACAAAAAGTAATAAAAATGACAATAAACAACAAAATTAATAAAACGTTGCCTAAAATGAAAATGAAAATGAGAAAGATAAATTCCAAAATATTAGTGAAAACAATAGTATCAAAAATAACACTGGCCCAGATTCAAACTCAAGTTGGCCACACAAGCACCACAGCATGTGTGCAAACAACTAGGCCACATCTCCAAGTACCACTTTATTTTCAAGGTGGAAAATAAATTTAAAGACCCACTCGTCAGGAGCGCTTAAATTATTTACTTCTGCAAAAGCCTTGAGTTTTTACAGTAAGCCGCATGTCTTCTGCCAGCTCAGTAACTGGTGTGTTTGGGTTAAAATACATAATGAGTTCATTAGGGCACATTCCAGTAATCAAAAAGGGTGCCGTTTTAATTACTGGGCTTGTGCCAATCCAAGCGCTCTTACGACTTTTGGAAACCTGTCTTTGTAATTTAATTAAAGTGAACAAATGGCATGCGCAAACTTGGCCCTGGAGGGCAATTAAGACAGAATTGCGAGCGAGTGAACCCCAACTGGACGATTTGCGCCACCTATGTCAGTTAAGTTGATTGCATCGATTTCATTGATTTGCAACAGCTTCAGGCTAATTTCATCTCCCAAGGTGTGCACTCTATCTCCAGAGGCATTACTTATTTATTTATTTATTTAGCCGTCCACAGTCCACCTCTTTAGATTTTGCCAAGTGATTAGATGAAAGTGTTTCATCGGGGGCAACAAAAAGTCTCTTTTGCTAAGGGTGCCATGAGGTTGGGGGAATCAATAACTTTTTATTTGCCTCAGGGTCAGCACAGGTTGGATGTTATTGATGCTCTTAAATGCATCACAACTCTCTTTAGACGAGGAGCGCAAAATGCTGAGGTAGGTGAGAAAGTGGCCTAGACCAGGGAAAACAACATGTGTTTTGAAACCCACTTACATATGCAACATAACGGTCAAATATTCTGGATTGCTTATGCTAACATTGTTGCAAAAATAATTTGATGCATGATATTATTTGAGGTAGCATGCTATTTAAAGTAATAGTTCACCCCAAAAAATTTAAAGAGTTGAAATTGGAGTAGATTTGGAGAAATTTAGCATCACTTGCTCACCAATGCATCCTCTGTAGTGAATGGGTGCCGTCAGAATGAGAGTCCAAACAGCTGATAAAAACACCACAAAAGTAATCCACAAGTAATTCACACCACTCCACTCCATCAATTAGAATCCTGCAAAGTGAAAAGATGTGTGCTTGTAAGGAAAAAAAAAATCCATCATTACAATGGCCAAAATACAAGTCCATAATCCGTAATAACGCTTACTCCAGTGAAAAAGTCTGTCTCCTGTTCTCCTTTCACATCAAATTCCACCAGCTGTTTTTGCTGGTAAACATTGGTAAATCTGTGCATATTTCTCTCCTGATTCAGTTGAGATGACTTTTTCACTGGAGAAAGCAATATTATGCATATAGAGGACTCGTATTTTAGCCGGAGGCAAAGATTTTAAGTTAAAAAAACACATTGATGAAATTGTTTCTTACAAACACGCAGATTTTTACGTCACAAGGCATTAATTGATGGAGTGGAGTGGTGTGGATTACTTGTGGATTATTGTGATGTTTTTATCAGCTGTTTGGACTCTCATTCTGACGGCACCCATTCATCGCAGAGGATCCATGGGTGAGCAAGTGACGGAATGCTACATTTCTCCAAATCTGTTCTGATGTCTTATGGTTTCTTCAGTGTAAACCTATGGGATTTTTCCACCGGTTTTATCATCCATCAGATTAAAATTACAAGTTTCTTCTCAACAAACTGCACGATGTGAGGTGTTATTTCTGTAGCATAAACAGTGCAGGACACAGTTTAACACTTAGGGTTAGGGTTTGTTTCAAATGTCACACTCAATTGGTTTCCAACATTTCATTAGGAGATTCATTGATTCATTGATAATAAAGTCACCTCCTACAAATCTTGCAACCTTGACACCAAATCTAGAAATCAGCTTGTCACAAATACTCCGAAGTCCTTGAACTGTCCTTGCTTACCGTATCTGTACAACCTTTACTGTTTTTTTTTTTGGTTGTTTTTTTCCACCAGCTTGATCAGTGTGATGGTTACATTTATCTTCTGCTCTGCTGTGATTGTATCTAATTGGCAGATCAGGACTTCATTAAAGCAGATTAAGTGTGAGGGAAGATGGGCAAAACACAGTGTTGTATCGGTGAACGGGGTGACGTGAAGGAGAGAATTAGCTGATTAAAATGGACAAGCGCGTGGACATAAGGTGGGAGGGGCTGCGGGTGATTGATGAGTAGTTGTTGCAGGTTGAAGTGTTTGGGTAAGGCCTGTCAGTGAGCTGGTAGAGAATGAGTGAGGTGTCTTCATCAATTTAGAGCCATTATCATGTCAAAAGGAGAGATGCCATCTGCATGAGACTGCTTTGCAGGCAATCAATCTCATGCAAGAAAAGTGTGTGTGTGTGTGTGTGTTTGTGTGTGCATCGATTTCTTTGTATTGTAATGTCTTGCAAACATGCACTATTACTATGCACACAATTAAATGCATTCAAATAGAGGATTTTGGGGATAGTTGTCACACAGGGAAGGGCTGTATTTCAGTAATATAGTTAACTAAAACTATATATATATATATATATATAAATAATTAAAATAAACTTGAATTCATAAAATAATCAACCCAAGTTAATTTAACTTGACATACTAAAATAAAAAATAAAATGAATTTTATAGAATAATAAATAAATAAAATGACATTAACATGTACAAAAATTATTAAAACTTTAATATATATATATATATATATATAAAAATTCAAAATTCACACCATAAAAGTATCTCAAGGATACTAAATAACATTGAACAATAAAATTTTCAAGCAATGTTTTTGTATTTTAACTTTAAAATATTTAATTTATAAATATTATATAATTTACAAAAACATTGACAACAACAAATAATAATTTAATACATTTAATAATTTATTAATCTTTTTTGTCAATATGTCAATATACTGTATATAATGAAGGTACAATTTATGATTATAATAATTAATTAATTATATTTTATGTGTAACATTCGATATTTCCTTTACTGATTTACTATCAGTGTGTGTTCAGTGGACTGTATCTTTTTGTTTTCTGTATCAAAAATTTAAATACAATGAAAAAAGGTATTTTTCACTGCGGTAAAAAACTAGCCCCGGTCTTCCATATGCTCAACTGCACAAACTGTCAAACACTTAAAAGTCTTTTTAAGGTACTTGTAGCACTTTTGCATTTGTGTTAAGCAGAGGTTATAAACACACACCCATAAATTCATGCACACCCCTCCCTCACAGAGCATCTTTACCGTAAGCCCGTTTAATTTTCCTGAAATAGGAAGCTGACAGCCACTTCATATTGATGGAGTGTGAGGAGACAAATGCAAAGATGGAGTGACACGCTGTTATCTGTCCCCGGACACTGTTCATCCTCTCATCTCATTGCATACACAAACACACACATTCATCCAGTTACTTTTTAGTATCACTTATCATGATTACAGTGAGAAAGCGGTAACCATTTGCATTAAACACCTTGCTGGAATGTTGACACAAAGAGCGGGATAAGAGTGATATTAGTTGATATGGATATTAATGATCAAAATGAACCTATAAGAGAGTGTTTAATGGTATTTTTCACCTCTTTACTGCTATATCAAGTTTATAAATCACTGTATGAATGATGCATTTAAAGCAGTTGTATTTATAATGCTGTCTGTTTGATTGCTGTGATATGTAATAACTCAGAAAATCCCATTTGCTATTTGGAAATGCAAACATTACTGTTGCTTGAATAACCTTTATTATCAGTTTTGGTATATGGATTTTTAGAGGAACATACAGCGACAAGGGGAAAATGTTGAATGAGGTGATGGAACTCAGGATGGCAGCACCTTTAATGGCTGTAATTATACCAAGTGGATGGTTCCACTCTGGATTACAACCTTCTGCCACAAGCTGAAGTGCTCTGATAAATGAGGGGTGTAATCTTTCAAGACACACAAATACACAGGTTCACACATATACATGCACATATATGCATATCTCCTTGAGGTTTGCACAAGAGTATTTTACCTGTCTGGTGAGATGTATTAAGCGTTACAGGAATTTCCATGTCATTTACAGTATGTTTTTATATTAGGTGTTTGTGGTTAATGCAGGGAGTGTATGGGTAAAATAGAGTATTTTTTGTTTTGTTATACCATTCATTGGTACCATTGTATTGCTGCTGGAGAGTTTTCATCGACTCGTTCTGTAGGTTATATCGAAACGCCAGTTTCAACCGATTTGTTCAAAAACAAATTCAGAAATGAAATAAGTGACTTGCTAAATTTGCAACCATGTACTAGCATATTACTCTTAATATTTTACCACCATAATATATGGCAGAAATAGTAAAAGTAGTATGCTGCAAACAAGTGGCAGTGTCTTTTCGAGTGAGTAATTGAATCATTCATTCATACATACAATTCATTCAAAAATGGACAATAATTCAGAAACTGAACAAGCCTTTATAGATCATTGAAGCTTTCTCATTCATTCAACAGATTCGTTCAAAAGCTGATTTATTTAGGAATGAAACGAATTGCTGGTTTTAAGAGTGAGCCATTGAATAATTCATTCAATATTCCTTTGAAAATGGGCATTCATTTAGGAACGAAACAAGCAACAAAGTTTATAGGTAAATCAAAAAATTATTCATTAAACCGTTTGGTTAAAATCTCTGTTTCATTCAAGAAATTGTTTTGTTTATTAGCATTGCCGTCGGGCTTGTGTATACAGTCAATGCAATGCCTTGTTGATGACTGGAAAAAGCAGTCTTGATATTATTTTTTAAGCAATATCAAGTGCATCTCATATAATGCAATGTTAAAAAAAAAAAAAAAAAAACTTTTTGAGATGAGAAAATGTCTCCATCGTTTGTAGACACACCATGATCTTCGTTAAATCCTAATGAACCCTAATGTTATTTAAAGTAAGGAAAGTAGGCAATGTTATCTTATCATCTCAAAGAATGATACAGATTAACCGATTTCATTATATATCATCCTGTAAGCAATAATCCTAATAGCACACTTTACATCAACAAGCTGCTAGATTTGAGGTATGTCAAACTCAATAAACGAGGTTGTTCTCAAACCTAATTAATAAGAAGCTACATTTTCAAGGATTATTACAAATTAAGTAAGTAAATTCTCACAACCTTACAAATGATGTGGCAGATTTTATGTTAAATCAACAAGTGCCCAAAGTCACAATTGTATGTGGCATTTGGGGGGCATTTAAAACTAATTTTCCCTTCATTTATATTAGTGTGTGCAAAGAGTAATCCTTGGCAGCGTGCACTGCCTTGATTAAACATGTTGAATGTGTTTTATAAGTGGGTGTGGCTTCTCATTTCAGTCAATTAGCTGCCAGCACCAGGGCCACGGGGCCATCTGTGTAAAAAGACATGAACTAATTGACCCGTCTTCCTCTGGACGAGTGTGTGAGAGAGGAGGAGAGGGGGATGCAGTGATGAGAGTGATGAACGGCAATGTGTCAGATCGGCACACAGATTAACCTCAGGTCCAATCGAGCGCCAGTTAATTAACCCTACTGATGAAATGAACTGAGTATTATATCCCCCAACCGCATCTATCATTGACATCGCTGACTGCCTTCAGGAGCGATCCAAGGATTTGGAAAGGACCACAAACTATAGTCCATGAGAGAAAGCATCGTGAAATGTATTAAAGAAATATTTATTTATTTACTTTTTTTTTATTTTTTTATAAAAGTAACGGTTGAACAAAGCAAAACATATTGAAATTTAGAAGATCGTATCTATTTGTTTAAATTGTTGTATTTCCATAAATTAATTTATTTGATTTTGTCTCTCGTTTATTAATCAAGGACTGGCATATGTGTAAACTTAATGAAATCTAGAATTTTGAATTTTATTGTCAAACAATGATTTTATCATTACAATGATGTTCTGTATTAGTTATAATTAAATACGATGTCTATCATTTTAAAGTGAATAAAGAAAAAAACATAGTAAGAAGGATATTTTCATTTCAATATAATCTAAATGGATTTTATATAACTCTAAAATTAAAACAGTAGTGAATGAATTCCCTGTAAACATTTTCATTTAAACTAAAGTATTCTATTTGATTGTTTAATTTTTGTTGCATTACACATCTGCCATATCAAATAATGTGACTACATTCTGTATCTGTTGCATCAGTAGTAAAACGTTCTTTAAAAATACACCCAGTAGAAAGTCACACAAAATTAGAAATGCATGACTCAGGAAGGTACCAGTGATTAATTAAAAAGCAAAAAGGAACGGCTGTCTTGCTACTAACATACGGCAGTGAGCTGTGGCAACATGTGCTCATAAATGATACAATGATTCAGGCAGAAGTCAATATTAGGTTCATTGCTTTCCATACTCTTATATTCTAATGCAGCCACTCGCCAATGCTGTGGCATTTACCTAGCAACTGTTGATGAATGTCATCCAATAAGAGCTCGAGTGAGATGTTGGACTCTATTTGATCACAGCTAAGGTGACACAGACACTCAATCGAAATACTGCCACCAAAAAGCCATTTGTTGTCCAGACAATTTATGAGGAATTGAATAAAATTCGTCAGCTTGACTGAGTAATTGATTTTTTCATTTCGCAATCCGATAGTCGTCAAAGCTCGACAGTCAGCAGTGAAGTGCAAAACTGGCACATTGCAATTTCAACAGGGTTCCTATTGGCAAAACCGTGAGACTACTTAACTCTATAACCTCAATCTATCAGGTCAATAATTTGGGCATAAAGCTACTCAGACAGACTTCTACCCAGACATTGTAAATCAGATTTTCATAGCACTGAAAGAATTTATGTCCCTCTTAGAAGTCTATATTTATGTATGACAAGACCCTGATAAGATTAAAATAAAAATTAACCATAAGAAACAGTTATAGTCCATATTTGAAGTATTTCATGTGCCAACCTTTAGTGAACAGTTCTTGAAACATTTTTTCTTGGTGTGAAGAACATTTTAATATTCTAAGGAACCTTTTTTCGACTATATAACCTTCTGTGCAATGGAAAGGTTCCATATGTTAGAGGGTCATCATGCAACCAAAGATGCCAATAAAGAACCTTTATGTTTAAGAGTGTACAATATTTTATTTTACTTAATTTTTTATTTTGGCTGAACATTTGTATACGGTTTTCTTGACATACAGCCCACAGGATAACAACAGCCATTTCCACCTGATCTGACTGATAAAAATGACTTCCGTTGATGTTAATTGTTTGATTCAGTCATATTAAATTATATAAATAACTCAGTTAATTTAGAATAAGCACTTTTTTAGGTTTCCTAACAAAATTTTTTTACAGTATTACTTCATTTTAAAGGGGTAGTTTACCCAAAAATGAAAACTATGACAACTGTTATTTTATATTTTATTTTATTTTATTTTTACAATGAAAGTCAATGGAGAAATTGTTTGGACCCAATGTACTTTAAAATATTTTCTTTTGAGTTCCACAGACGAAGGAAAATCACACAGGTTTCAAATGACATGTGGGTAAATAAATGATGACAAATATGTTCATTTTTGGGTGAACAGAATTTCTCTTTTTGCATAAACCAAATAAAAAAAAAACATCTGCTAAATAGGCTGCTTTTGCATCACATTCAAAGTGAAATCTGCAGGTAGTAAATGTCTAAAACTTTTATTATGATGTTTGTATCGCAGCAGTTCAGAAATGAAATGTCAAGTGAGTGGCGCTGAAAGGTTTATGATCTATTGTGTTTGAAATTAATTTACTACCTACACTAAATTCTACCCTCATTCTAACCAATAGTGTTAACAAAAGCAAACGTGAGATAAAAACACATTTGCTGAAGCAACCGTGCCATTTTAACAAGTGCAGCATTGCACCAGGTGAGCTACCGAGCAAGTTTACTATATCAGAAAAGCCATATGGAGCTGGTTATATGATGAAAATGTCAAAATGTATAAATTTATCAGTCATGCACTACAGTAAAAGTGTTTTGAGGTCATATTGTGCAAGGAGCCATGCTAAAGTCTTCATTAATCGATAATTTGCCCCTGGGATCATAACTTGTGTAAAAAGGAGTAAAAGTTACACTGTAATAAAAAATTCCATAAAATGTACGGAATTTAAGATGTGGTTGCCAGAATTCTACTGTAAAAAAATATGGTAGCAATATTTTTGGTTTTACGGTTTTAACTTAAATTTACAGTTAAATACCGTAATTTCATTAACTGATATAATGTTAATATACCAATCTACTGAAGTACTGAAATCTGTTTTGTACCTTTGTAATGTACTGATAACCACCAAATGCAGGTGGTGATAAGAAAGTCACATAATGAACCAAAGCCCATCACAAGCAGCTTTTAAATAATAACATAGAAGGTGCACAGTGTCATTCACACAAACACTAAACACCATCATGGTGAGAC
The DNA here is from genome assembly GCF_012432095.1 of Onychostoma macrolepis. Lineage (NCBI taxonomy): Eukaryota > Metazoa > Chordata > Actinopteri > Cypriniformes > Cyprinidae > Onychostoma > Onychostoma macrolepis. Next base: position 41,622,602 of record NC_081155.1, read on the forward strand.
TCATTAAACTGAAATATGCAATAAACATTAATTTAACAACATTAGATGTAACATACAACCCTAATAAACATAACTGATAAGAATAAACTAAGAAGAAACAGTTATTTCAAAGAAAAAAACATCCAATTTTAAATTCTGGGAACGTCAATTTACGTTTTTTCCCTGTAAATTTTACATTCTTTTTCACTTCCAAAAACTGTATTTCACAGTAAAAAAAAAAAAAAAAAAAAAAAAAAAAACTTACTGTTAACCATTTAACAGGTTTTTACTGTAGCATTTTCACAGTTTTTTACTGTTAAAAGCAGGCCATTTTTTACAGTGTACACAGTAAATTCCCCAGTGTTAAATCAACACTGCTTGGTGTACATATGGGAACCATATGTACACCAAGCAGTGTTGATTTAACACCGGGAAATTTACTGTGTAGGTACTTTTTCAATAAGCCTATGTTGCTTAATTAAAACTTAAGAATTCAAAATTTTACTGAACCTTGGTAAAGATCACTTATACAATCAACTGTTTCTTCTGAAAATACATTTTCTTCACAAATACTTCAACTCAACACATGCCCACCAAAATGTCCACTTTGGACCAACAGATGGTTAATCTTTCACTCTTTATCATAATGAGACAGTCTGATGTCCACTTTTCTATATGGTTAAATAGATGTCCTGTTTGTGCATATCCATGCAAATTTTTACCAAGGACAAATTGAAGTGGTTAATAGATGGTGTCGACATCTGCTGCCCACACACACTCACATTTTAACATAACATGTCTATATCATTAATCAAGCCATTTAGGCGCTGTGTGAGCTGTCACAATTGTTGTCTGGGAAGTCTTCAATTCTCGCAGGTCATTAGAGGGAACGTGTGAGTGAGACAATGGAAGAATAGAGAGGGCTGGTGGTGCATTGTTCTCTGAGGGTTGTCCTCTCGTAGGATGTGGAGATAAAGCTTTCAGACTGAGGAGGCAAAGAGAGGTCAATGTCTAAGCGGGAGATGTTTCTCACCCTTCTCACAGAATGACTTGAGCTGCATTATTCAGTCAAACTACTCCATTGTTAAACTAATACAGAGAAACAAAAATGATCTTATTGGTTAGAATCAGAATTATCCTGCTTACGATAAACAGTTAAAATATTTGAAAAGTATGAAATAAATCCCCTGAAGAAAATAGCTAACTAAAACTATTAAAAATCATCTTGGAAACTGAAATAACGCTGAAATAAAACATAATATGAATATGAGATTACAAACTTAAACTTACATGAAAATTATAAAGGTTGTATTGGCAACTAACTATAATAAATATACTATAAATATTATTTAAATTGTAAATAAAGGTTATTGGAGTATGTTTTACAAGAAAATACTATTTCAGTATGTTCTAATTGAAAATTTCACAGTTTTTTCTTTGTTATTATTTGCCATTTCGTAGTGAAAATTGTTTCTACACCCTTTTTTTCAGTGTGAAACTAAGACTGAAATATAAATAAATTTAAGCTGAAATGAAATGACATAAAAACGGACAAAACCACATTAATAATAAAAATGTTGAGCAATTAAAATTGATATTATAGAGATAAAAGCTAATTCAAAATGATTTAATATTATAATAGTATATAAAAAGTATTAACATAACTCAGTTTAAAATCTACTAAGTAAAATCTACTTAGAAACATAAAAAATAATACAATTGACAAACGCACATAAAATAGCTAAAACAAACTAAAATTGAAGTGAAAACTGAAAATATAAAAATAAAATTTAATACAAAATATCAATAAAAACTATAATAGTTTATAAATCATGCAATGGGTGTGTTGTGTGTATTTATTATTCACGTATTATTCACAAACGGTGGGACCAATTACGCATCAAATTATTACGCATTTTATTATTTGATTATTTATGGTTAAGCACCACTTAGAAGTACACTAACAATTTGGATGATATAACTGAGCATGACACTGATCAAGTTTCTTGATGACTTGTAATCAAAAGACCAAAGGCCATGTCATTCAGCGATTATGAAACGATTAGCAGGTTATCCGCTGAATTCAATAATCAATTTAAATGTAACGCTTGTAATATTTTGCATTAAAGTCATTTATAATGCGAGCTAACCAAAGGCAACAGTTTTCAGTGAGTCTGTGCTACAGTGCCGGTTAATTTTTAAAAATTACTCTCATAATTGCCTTGAACTTATATTTGGCATTATAAATCGTAGGTCTGGATTATTTCCCTGTAACAAGTTGAAAGCGTTCCGACTCCATCCCAACCAAAGGTTGCCATTCTCAGACAAATTAGCCAATAAAGGCCACACTTACTGTGTGCTAATGACTTTAACTTCCTCATTGACTTTATATGTCACTTTGCCGCCCAGCTTCAAAGGCGATTTATTGTAATCCATCGCAAAACCAACATCAATTAGCACATATGCTGTAGGTAAGTGCCTAGGCAGGGAGATAATGAAAGATTAGTGAGAGCGGGAACCGGACAGCAGGATACACTGGGAGAAAGGAAACTTCAAAGCCCTCAGGTTTCTATCTTAAGGGAGGAGATAATGGTGCGTTGAGATAGCAGCGATATCAGGGTGAAAGTAATTATGTCTTCTTGTGTGTGATTGGTACAATATGGGTTGTTTATCTACAAGCACACAATGAGGCCCTTGTGTGGGGCCATAAAAAAACCTGGTTGTTAAAGGCGGCCCATTAAACCGCCATAAACCTCACACCATCTCTGGAAGCGTAAGGTGTGTTTGTTACCTGCGTGGAAAAAACAAACAGGTGGCTCGTTCCTGATCTGCAGAACCGTTTGAACTTTTAAAATACAGAATATGCTTGTGTGTTTTAATTATTATTATTATTTTTTTTTTTTTTTTGTCAAATACCAGACTTTCAGAAATATTATCTGGCCCAGAGACCAAAACTATATTTTATTGCTTATGTAACAATGACAAGTGAACAATTAAGATGAACTAAAATGCTAAACTTAATAATAAATAAATAAATAAAAATAGCCATTTATGAGTGAGAAATTGACATTATCTTACACTATCAAAAGGATTGCAAGTTTGATATTATCAAACAGATTTCTGTAATATGTTTATTTGCTTTTTTGTAAGATTATTATAATACTCAATATTTGCAACACCTATAAACATGAATTTGGTGCAAAACAGTATATTATATGATATTATATTATATTATATTATATTATATTATATTATATTATATTATATTATATTATATTATATTATATGATATTATATGATATGATATTATATGATATTATATGATATTATATTATATTATAGAGCAATGACTAGAAAATGACCATAATGAAATAAATAGCTAAACTTTCTGAGTGACATTCTGAATGAGGATTTTAAAGTTTTCTAACATGAGAACTTGAACCATTGCAATTTTTAAATTATCAAACAAATTTCTTTCATTTTCATATTATTATATGTATTATTTCTTGTTGCTCTCTTTATTTAGATTATGATGTTTTTACTATTTGTGAGACCTTCAAACTTGATTTGGTACAAAATAGTTTATTCTATTCTATTCTATTATCACTTCCTGGAGGATGATGGCAAAAAATAACTGTAGCTTTTGTTTTTTTACAAAAGACTAGCAGGATAGAAAGTGCATGAGGAAAAAATTAACTGATGACCAGTTTAAACAATATTCTCAAGAAAACATGTTTAAAATAAAATATTTAATTAAGGAATCAAAAACAAAAACACTTGGAATATTTTGTAATAAATTGCCAGTTTGTCATGTCAGATGTTAGTGCTGTACCTGGAGTCATCCACTCAAATCAAGAGTTAAATGATTTAAAACATTAATTTAAAAGTGGTATTGCAATAGAAAGCAATGTCAACAATACAATTTTCATTCTTAAAAAATAAATTAATTAATAAATATTCAGTCAATAAATATGCTGTATGATATACTGCAAAAATGACCATGTTTAAAAAAAGTTACCGTGTAAAAATGAGCATGTTTTCAGATGGAGAGGACAGGAGGTGTCATGATTATCTTTGAAGTCATCTTATCTGAACAAATGACTACTTCCTGAGCCATCACAGAGTCATCGTAGCCATGGAAAAACTGATCAACATAATAAAGCCACATCATTTTATCCCTGCCTAGATGAATTTATGAGTCTCGATGAGCCACAACAGATAAAAGCATATTAAGTTTAGCTGCACAAATTACACTGAAGGTACAAAGCGAGGACAAAAACATTGATAAATAATGATTTTAAGTTATTTTCTGTCATTTGGGTAAAAGCTGGACATTTATCAGCGTTCAGAAGCAATGCCAGGAAAGGACCTGTCCTCAGAGATGTGTTCAGAGCAGGAATAATTAGTATAATGCATTAGATGAAACCTCATGCTAATTTTTCAAAAGTTGGTACACTAAAAGGGCTCGTGAATGGCACACGTTTAATAAAACATCTAATAATAAACTTGATTTTTCTGATATAAGTGGTTGAGCTTGTCCGAGCAAATATTACTATTTCAGGATATAATTATTGCTCCAGACAAACTTGACTAAACATTTTTTGGCAGAGTAAAATAAAAAATAACAACCATACTGGACTGGAATTTGGGTCATGCTAATCAGACGTCCGTTTCATTTCCAATGAAATAAAAGAAACCGCTGACTCAGACAGAGGATCAAAGAGAGGTCATAAGATACTAAGACATCCGCCGGTCATGACTGTGTGATCTTTGCTGAGCTGCGATAATGACCGCAAAATATGCCTGTAATCGGTGATAAGGCCTTTAATGTTCTGTAAACGCGACAAGTACTAAAGTTTACAGGCCTAAAATTAAATGATAAACTTTGACTTTGAAGGGCATATAGAGACTGCACTGTGAGAAGTTCATCCAAAACTGAAAATTGACTCATCCTCAGGCCATCAAAGATGTAGATGTAAATCATTAAGAAACCATTGCTTCCTTCTAAAATAATCCTCTAAAAAGTAAAATGGCTTAAAGATGGATTTGTTTCTTACTAACATGCAGCTTTTTGCTTCACAAGATGTTAATTGATGGACTAAAATGATTTTGTGGATTATTGTGATGTTTTTATCAGCTGTTTGAACTCTCATTCTGACGGCACCCATTAACTGCAATTGATCCATTGGTGAACAAGTGACGCAATGCTAAATTTCTAAAAAAAAAAAAAAAAAAAAAATTTTCTTCATTTTTAGGTGGAATGTTCCTTTAAGGCACTGTGTCAATGCATGTTTACATGTAAACTATACATAAACATTCATATAAGCATTGGTCTAATAAGCTTTCTATGATCTCAAAAATGTCTTGCGCTCAAACATCCCATCTGTAGTCAATTTGAAAATTAAAATGGAATATCAATAAAAACTAAAACATTTCTCATGAAGTCATTGACTCAATAATTTGGACAATATTTATTGGGCTATTCATCATCGACAATTAAGGAACTTTTAAGTAGAAACATCTGAGACAAAATTAATTCTTAACTGAAACATAAAAGGTAGATGCCTATTAAGTCACCAATGAAACAGCAAGGCCATTTATACATAATGTTTAGAAAGAACATCATAAAGTAGGCTACAGTAAAATTCATACTGTAAATCAGTTTCATTTAAACATATTAATTAAAACGTGAATCCAAAAATAAAAGATAAATATTCTCAGCTACCACGGTCATTTATGCATTTATGTATATATGCCATTGGCTGTCATTGCACTGAATCACTGGTAAGCATGCGACAGACCTGAGCTACTAAAGAGAGGACGTGACACGCGGCCGGCGGTGCCACCGCTTGCATTGATTCAATTTAATTTGCGCACCTCTGTCACGGGGTGCCAATGACGGATTTACCAGTGGCCGGCCTGTTTAAATTACTTTTAAATCATAAAAGCAGCGCAACGACCGAGGGGAGGGAGAGGTTGCTGAACGGGAATATGCGGAGAGCACTTGATTTCTCTCGAGCAAATTAGCTCTATGAATTTGTCTGAAACCTAGTGAGCTGCCTATCTGGACAGCATTTGTGTTGTATGTATGCATGTATGTATATATATGTGTGTGTGTGTATAATATATATGTGTGTATATATATATATATATATATATATATATATATATATATATATATATATATATAAACAAACATTTCGATAATTTTGTCAAAAAAAAAAAAAAAAGAAAAGAGCTAAACTATGTCATGTGAAATATCAAAGAGATGACCAATGTAGACTGTGTTTACGTCAGTAGTTATCTAATGCGTCCTCAAACATGCTGTCTAGTTAGGGAGCACACTAGGTTTGGAGACGCAGACGGGCGCTTATTTGCGGGATAGAGGGGCGGGCCGCTCCAATCTTCTCGGGTCAAGGCGAAAATATCAGTTTCTGCCTCGTGTCCCCTTTGCAGAGACAGTTTTCCATGTTATTAATCCACCGTCCATTGTCGTTTCGTGTAGGCAATATTTAAAATAAAAAATTGAGGAATTTCAATTCATTTCGTCTCGATTTATTGCGTGTTTACGACAAGCAGCTCATGGATGAAATGAAGGTTTTGAATGGATTGTCTGTGTTTCATTTATTTATTTTATACAGATCTACAACTCTTTTTATTATTTGTATTTCCCCCCATATATTGCATACGAAGTGTTTGCACTTGGATAGGCTACAGAAGATTGCAGCCTAGCCTATATTGTGTTATTTTTATTTATTTTACGATGTTTATGCGGTGGGAAATTATTCTTGTTTATGCCTTTTCGTATCTAACCGACTGTTGCGTCTTAAATTTATTTAAAGGAATGACCCTTATATGATAAATGCTCAAGTCCATGAAAATTACCAACAAATTATATTTACGAAGCAATGATATCTCAAAAGATAAATAAATGATATTATTATTATTAGCCTATTATCATTATTATTAATGCTGGCTATATTGGATATTGGATGTATGCAGTTAGAGCTATTTACCTAATCTGACTTTTAATTTAAAAATATTTAATGTCTAAATCAAAACGGTCTGGCAAATTTAGTCATCCTAAATAATTCAATATTTGAATGAAATCAATTACTTTAGATACAGATGTCACCATAGGACGTTAACGGACACTTTTTTTTTTTCATCAAACTCTTTAAGGCTGTAAATATTTGACGCACTGATAAGAGTAAATCATAAATATATAGGCTAATGCACAATGTTATGGACTACATATAATGTGAAGTCGTAAAATGCAGTTATTTTGATATTATAGCCGATATTCTTTAAATAAGTCGTAAAAATATTACATCACATATTAGTTTTAATATGTAGGATACATCTTGGACAACTGCTCAGTGAGATTAGACTTTTTTATTATCAGATATTGAATAATAATAATACATTATATTTTATATTATACATTTACTTTATAATTATGATTTACATGTTTCAGGTCTCAGAAATAGTATCAGCATCATCATCTTAATAAGTAAATAAACAGCGACAATAAATTATTATTTTCATTTTTTAATGATTTTTGATGATTTAGGGATACCTTTATACTTGCAATAAGTGCAATTAATTGTGAGCCACGGAGAGGATGAGAAACGCATGGCTCCGCTCTGATGTTGGTCGAGGAACACATCTCAGTCCAAGGACGTGCTCGAAGTGTCTATACTACAGTATGATTAGTTAATTAGAAAAATGTCAAGTGATCGACTCCCGCAGGACATCCTCTGCAGCCAATCAGCGCTCACACAGGCGTTATGAGTGAGCTGTGAACGCGCGGGGAGGTTCAGAGAGCAGAGCCGATGACAGAGATACAGTTCTAAACAAGAGAGAGCGCCAATATATATAGTAAGATTAAGCGCGCATATCCTTTCTGGGCGAGTTTTCTTTTTCTGTGCGTTTTAAAAAAAGTTTAGAGATAGGCTGCTTGAATTAGCCTACTCTGGCCGTCTCGTGGTTCCAAATGGGTAAATATCAGCAAGACTAAACTCTAAATATCTATTTTAACAGAACAGACAGTATCAGTAATCGCGATTAAAACGCATGTATCTGTGCGTAAAACGCAGCTATCAAAGTGTTTTCCTGCAACTCCAAACACCCTAAAAGCGTTGCAATGGAAAAATCAAAGAACTTCAGGATCGACGCCCTTCTGGCTGAAGAACCACATCGAGGGACCCGAGAAGTATCACCTGGACTGAGCAGCGACAGCCCGACGGGCAGCCCGATGTCCTGCAGGCGCGCCGACACTCCGTCCCCGCGCGGGACCCCCGGTGCCATACATCTCCAAACCGGAATCATACCTAAACCAGGACTGCTCAATCTCCCGCACCCAGGACTCGCTTCGCTTCCAGGCATGTACACGACGCCCATGTACCCCATTTCAGCTTTGGGAGGTCAGCACCCTGCCCTGGCGTACTCGGGTTTTACGCAGCTGACGCATTCGTACCCGGAGCAGCTGAAGGCGGCGGCGATGGCCGGATCTTTACCGCTGGAGCACTGGATACGAGCTGGCATCATGGTACCACGACTGCCCGATTACACCTGTGAGTGGGGTAGCATTCAGATGAGTGGGTAACAATTTATTAAATCACTAATAAACATTACATATCCCTTAACACGTCAAAAGTTACTGTCCATAAAAAATCGAATATGCACTTAAAAAAATAAATTAAAAAAAGGTGTATAGTAACAATTTTCACTCAGAAATGCTAGTAATTTTCACAGTTCATAGCAAAATCTTTTAAAACCTTTTTTTTTTTTAACAGTGCATAGGAATAATGAAAGTTTTATGACATTTATTACTATTTTGAATGCATGAATTAAAATTCTGTTTAACATTATATATATGATTGAATAATGTTTGTTCATGAAATTTGAGTGACACTTTTTAACCTTTCATTAATAATTCAACATAATAATCTGTTCAAAAACTTGATGTGCATTTCCATATGAACAAACCTATACTGAATATAGAATTTAAAATATATATAAGTTTATTGACATTTACCTGTTTAAATATCAATAACTGAATGATCTGTAAAGAATTGCATAATACAATAATATTATTTTTTAATTGTAATATTAATTCAAAGTTATTAAAGTTCACTTAAAGTTCAAAAACTGGTTTGAACTTTTTTTCAAAATAAATAATGCTTTATTCCAGTTTTGTAATTCCCAATTAACATGAGCAAATTACAGTTTTACGTAATTAAAAATTACAAATGCATCTGATATAAATGGGGGGGGGGGTGTCTTCCTTATTATTTGTACACCTTCATCATTATAGCATCATTACTGTCATACACCAAATTTTGTTGCATTACCGCCATTGTCAGTTTGAAAGCAAATATTGTAAAAGCTCATGAAATCCTTTTCAACATAATCAAAGGTGAGGAAAAGCAAACAGAGGGAGAGAGATGTGCTTACACACCTGTGACTCTTGAATGACCTGGAGTTAATTTGTCACTAAGCAATTATGATGTTTATAACTCCTGTTTGATGGATTATTAAACTGAAATCATGGTGGTCACATGTGGCGAAATTAGTTTGCTGAATTACACATGACAATCTAAGTGCCTAAATGAAAAAGCAGTATCAGGAAATTATGACTATATATTAGTTATTTCTAAATTTATTTGCGATTAAAAATAGCTAATAACTAAAATACAGGGAAACGTATTTTTACAAACTGAAAGCAGAAATTTTAAATACATAATACAATAAAATAAACAACAATAATAATATGTTGTGAACAAACATATAGCCAGTATATTTTACCAGACATTACACTCTTCATAGACATGATTGAAAGATTATATTATCCTTGGATAGTTAAAAAAACGACAACTCAACAATAAAGTCATTCTGACACTCTAACTGAACAATGGTCCACATTGTGTTACCAGGATTTACACCAAACTGTAATAATATAATTTTATTTTTGGCTTCTTTATAAAGCCATAAATGTCAGCCCGATGGAAATTGTCTTTGTGTGAGAGAGAAACTATAAACAAACACCTTAAACATACTGTAGTTCATCAATAAAATCCCAAAAGCGTTCATTGAATTTTCATTAAGTTAATGGCTTGCTCTTGCGTTTTATGGCCGCCCAGCCCTGCTTCCTCTGTGTTTAACAATAAGCTGCAGTAAAGCTATTATGGTAAATGATAGCTGCAAATTCCGGGCTTTCTTTTGTGTGTGTGTGTGTGTGTGTGTCTGACCCTGCAAGTCCTTGACATTATATAAAAGAGACAAAAATCTCATAAAAATAATCTAGACGTGGATTACAGTACCTTGCTTGCATCCCTTTTGGCTGGTGCTTAATTTTTATATGCAGGCACAAGAGGCCTGTTATTAATTTGGAACAGATTTACAGTTTTAGCAATGACGTTAGTACAGGCTTTTAAGTAAAAATGCTGCTAGACGTTTATGTTCTTAGTTTAAAGTTTATATTAGATCAGCATAAAGTTATGTTAAACCGCAGCAGAATAATTGCACTTGTTAGCAGTGCCCAGGCTTGAACAAACCCCTAACCCTAAAGATCTGAACCACATCTGAGTAACAGAATATCACCTGTGACTTGGACCAGTAGGAAACCACGCACCTAACAATCACCCATTATAGAAACATTCTAGCATTAAAACAACACATTAGAAACATTCATTTAAATGTTCACTTTTGTGTGTAATCTGTTCATAATTTATGTTAAGATCTATTCATGTCCTCATTCTTTCTATTTGTCTTACAGCCGCCCCCCAGTCCGGTTTGATGGGTAAATGTCGTAGGCCGCGGACAGCATTCACCAGTCAACAACTACTGGAGCTGGAAAACCAGTTTAAACTTAACAAGTACCTTTCCAGACCCAAACGCTTCGAAGTGGCCACATCGCTCATGCTGACTGAGACACAGGTAAAGGAGTGTGAAAGTGCGAGAATGAGAGAGTGGAACAAATGGTAAACCGAGGTTTTAAGATTATGAAAAAATCGTAGGAAAAAAGGTTCGATTTTTAAATGTTTTAAAAGTAGCTACTTTTGCTCACCAAGGCTGCATTCATTTGATTAAAAAAAACAGTAATATTGTGAAATAATATTACAGTAATAAATAACTTTTTCTATTTGAATATGTTATAAAATGTAATTCATTCCGATGATCAAAATTGAATTTTCAGCACCATTACTCCAGTTTTCAGTGTCACGTGATCCTTCAGAAATCATATCCTGATTTGATACTCAAAAATCTCTAGTTATTATCAACATTAATATATATATATATATATATATGCACACACACACACACATATATATACACTTTTTACACTGGATAAAACTTATTAGGAAGGACAAACTAAATAAAGCATTGATACATACACCATATCACCATGACTGTAGTGTCTAAAAACCATGATTCCATCAATTCTTTTCTATACGTCTCTATTGGTTTATTGGTAGAAAATGGTTATTTTGCTGCTAACCTTCTGGGATTGTATGCAAAACAGGTCAAGATCTGGTTCCAGAACCGTCGAATGAAGTGGAAACGCAGTCGTAAGGCTAAAGAACAGGCCGCGCAGGTCGAGGTCGATCGTCAACGCGGGGGAACCAAATCAACCAATGAGAGGCCAGAAAGGGACGGCCGCAGGGCCATCGCTCAAAGTGTGGAGGAGCATGAGGAAGAGGACGATCTTGAGGAGGAGGATGAGGAAGATGAGGAGGAAGGGCAACACAAGTTCATAAACGACAACCTTAATGTACCACGTTCCACAGACTTTCTGCACCACACGTCTGCGTTAAGATACCACCCTGACAGCCCGTTCTCTGAGGACGACATGGAGGAGGTGGGAGGAGGCGACAGGAAGATTGGGGCAGGGTTATGAAAAGATATTTATATGGAAACTGAAACTGCAGAAATTCACAGCAGCATTACAGCCCTGTGCTATGGTCTGACTGTGTCAACGGTAAAATTAAAGAACAGAGACTATAAATGCCAAACTATTTAGCCACCGAAAGATGCACGAAAAGCCAACCACCAGAATGAATTTCACTGATATGTGATGGTGCTGGTAAGTACAGGTGTCAATGAAACTCATACAGAGTAAACGTTAAATATAATAATAAACATTCAAGCTGTGTTCCAAAACTTGTAGACAGCAAAGTGCATCACAGAATCTCTCTCTCTCTCTCTCTCTCTCTCTTTACACACACACACACACACACCTGTTCAAAAGTTTGCGGTTATCAAGATTTATTTTTTTATTTTTTTGAAGGAAATTAAAACTTTTATTCAGCAAGGATGCATTAAATTGATTAAACTTGACAGTGAATCGTGTTACAAATAATTATTCTCAGTTCTTATGAACTTTTTCATTTATCAAAGAATCCTGAAAAACAGTAACATGATTTTCACAAAAATCAAATATTTGCTTTCAACATATAATAATAATAATGAAGACACGTTTCCTATTCATCAAATCAACATAATGAACAAGATGAATTCTGAAGGATCATGTGACACTAAAAACTGGAGTTACATTTTACAATATATTAATAAAGAAAACGGTTGTTTTAATAATATTTCACAAAATTATTGTTTTTACTGTTTTTTTTTAAACAAAAATAAATGCAGCCTTGGTGAACACAAGAGACTTCTTTCAAAAACATTAAAACATCCAACCCCAATCTTTTGAATGGTAGTGTATATATTATTAATTTAATACCATAAAACATAATAAGCATTGTCTATTCTACCTAATATTTGCTATATAGAATATTTTGCTAACTTAGCAACATTCCAATTTTAACTGCTATTGGAATCAATTGTTCACATGTGTTGTGCTATTTGTGTGGCACATGGAAATGCTGCCTATGTAGAGCATTTCAGATGAGTCACTTACGAGATTTCACTTTAATTAGCAGAAAGCCTATACAGGCAGCAAGGCAGCTCACAAGGTTCTAGAACAGAGCTTTGATTACAATTTCTGATTCAATGTCTGAGAGCCATGTCTTGTTTCTACAAGACGTAAATGTTAATTTATTGTTTTTGTTCATTGTAAATAGCATCAGACATGTGCAGTTGTTGCAGTAAAACACTTTTGCTTCGTAACTATCAGCTGCAAGTAATCCTCCACTAAACATACAAGAACTCTGTAAAAAAAAAAAAAAAAAAAAGTTTCTTAAGTGCTGGTTTCAAGAGTGAATAGAAAATCTAAATTGCCATTCTTAATACATACTGTATCTGGTCTTACTGTGCAAGATTCATTAGTGCACATTATTCCAAAGAAATAATGTAAGCATCTTACAAATTACTGTTTTACTGTAACAATACAGATTAATAGCAAAAAAATGACAAAATGATCTGAAATAGATGCATTACCCCTGGATTCTCTCTGGAGGGTGAGTTTGACCTTCAGCTTCCATGACCAGGTCAGAAAGTTGGTGGTCAGTGTTTCATTGTGGTATGAAACAGGCACTTTTCATAATCCAATCAATTCCTAAGACTACAAGGATACACTCATTATAGTACAACAAAATGTCTTTCAAATGTAGGTAGTTTCATGTGGTGTCAAACCAGAACTAAAAGGCATTAAATCAGCTTGAAATACATTGTATTAGAATTCACTTTTTATATTTTTGTTTTGTTGAAAGGTACAATGTGCATATAAATATTTATTTGCATTAAAAGTATGCCTTTTTTTACCTATATGTAAATTTTTTTTTTTACCTATCTATATGTCATGGTTACATTCATGTGGCTCAATGTTTGTTCACTTTAATGTTATTTAAGAAAGTCAAAGTCTGTAATTTATTTTCATTGAAACATGCAAGGGAGGTCGATACACTGTTATGGCAATGTTGTATTTGTTGCTGTAAATAGCTGCAAATAAATGAAATGAAAAACAAAACTGTGGAAATGATTGTGTTCAAAATCTGAATAAAGCTTCCTTTTAGAGGCAGCAGTCTATATGGAGTTAGGAATTCAAGTCATATTTGTTTAACATTCTGTGCAACGTGAAGATTAGGCTACACTATGACTTTAAAGGTGATCGTTAATTATCCAAAAGTTATTTAGATATTTTTGTGATATAAATGCTATAAATAAGTACTTTTCATGTTTTCCCGATGTCCCCCCGAATAATCACAACAGCGATTTAGTGGTTAATGTTTGAAAACTCTTACCAAATTAATACTTACTTAATATGTATTTATTTTAACATAGTAAAAAATAATATCTAGTAAACATTTACAAATATAATATTTATGTTTAACAGAATAATAGCCTACTTAAGAGACAAAATTGCATCTCATGGAGTGGTTGAAAGAAGCAAATTACTTAAAGGGATAGTTCACCCAAAAATAAACATTCTGTCATTAATTACTCACCCTCTTCAAAACCTGAAAGACCTTTGTTCATCTTCGGAACACAAATGAAGATACTTTTGATGAAATCCGAGAGGTTTCTGAGCCTGCATAGACAGCAACACAACTGACACGTTCAAGGCCCAGAAAGGTACTAAGGACATCATTAAAATAGTCCGTGTGACATCAGTGCATTTGTCATGGTACTCTTGTGCTGAAGTATTTTTGTTTTCTTTGTGCACAAAAAGTATTCTCGTTGCTTCATAACATTATTGAACCGCTATTTTAATGATGTCCTTACTACCTTTCTGGGCCTTGAACGTGTCAGTTGCATCGATGCCTATGCAGGTCAGAAAGCTCTCAGATTTCATCAAAAATATCTTCATTTGTGTTCTGAAGATGAACGAAGGTCTTACGTGTTTGGAACAACATGAGGGTGAGCAATTAATGACTTTAATTTTGACTTTAACATTTTTGGGTGAACTATGCCTTTAAGTCACTGACTTAGTGGGCAGCAAGACAGCTGCCTTCAGATTCAGACACAACCAGTGAGGCTGATTAACATGCTGGAGAATTGCAAATCTGCTGCCCATAATAAACCAGCTGAAAGAGGTTATTTACAGCCCAGCCTCTCAAATATGAATTACTCAGGCGGGTTTACTGATAGTCAAATAATTAAGTTAATGAAGAGGAAGTAAAGTAATTAGGCCCTTGGTGGTGATGTCATCACGGTTATTACATTTACGCACAAAAAAAAAGAAAATAAATTTCAAAAAAAGCTAAATGATCGGAATACGACTGAAACAAGGCACTTTATTGGGCGTTTGTGTGAGGGCAGTGATTAAATGCAGAACAAGTGCAGACGGCGTAACTTCGCTGTCATGGGGGCTCCGGGACAGCATGTTTATATAGTGATTAAATGCATTTTTAACTGGCCTCAGAAAGGTGCATCTGCCTTGTTAAAATTCCACCAGACCGGGACATCGAGGACAGTCTGAGTGAGTTTACTCATTTTCAGAGATTGGACTACACAGGTTTATTTCCCGGGTAAGGCGAATAACATACGCTTCCTGCCGGGAGATTATAGGACTTTACAACTTGAGAGTTGTCAATGAAACCCTCAAAAGTTTCACACTGGATTGGTTTTAAAGTCAAGAAAAGGACACCTCGTTCAGTCTACCTGATTAGGTAAATTTCACATTAACATTTGCATTACATTTGGCAGGCACTTTTCTCTAAAGCGACTTACAAGGTGTACATTTTATCCGTTCATGCATCCTCTGGGAATCAAACACATGACCTTGGAGTTGCATGCATTAGTTTGAGCAACAGAAATGCTACAGAACTCAAAAGAAGCTACACTTCATATCACAGTGTTCATAGAGGAGAGAAAGTATGGCACACAAGTGGTAATTTTTTTGCTTGGCTGATAATAAAATAGCAGAAAAAAAAAAAAAAAAAATTGAAGGAGGCACCCAAGTCATATCTTGAGATCAGACCATTTTTTTTTACTTAAACTCTGTTGATTTGGGCCCATAATAAAACACCCACAACACCTTAAAAACAACAACCTGTTAAAAGCACTGAGAACTAGCAACTTTGTTGCACAGGCAAATGCCAATTACATTTACAATTACATTGTCTTTAAAAATCTATACCATCTCTGAAATCTCTGAATTTTTTTCAATGCGGTGAGCAAAAACTGATTCTAGGTATACCGAGTACTACAGTTTATTACAGTGTCTAATTTTATATAATCCAAAGTGGTGATTATTTTCCATAGGCCTATTTGCAAGGGAAGGTGAAAAATAGACGTGACAAAAAGGAAAAGAAGAAGTCACAGAATGCAGAAGACGATCAATCGTGAAGTGTTGCTAAGTGCAGCAGTTTTCATGCATTTACATGTTTACCTACTTTTTTAGGCTGCATGTTATTAGATCTTACATTTAGTCATTTAGCAGGTGCTTTTATCCCAAGTGACTTACAAATGAGGACAATAGAAGAAATCAAACCAACAAAAGAGCAATGATATGTAAGAGCTGTAACAAGTCTCAGTTAGTCTGACACAGTACACATTGCAAGGCTTTTTTTAGGGCTGTCAATCGATTAAAATATTTAATCACGATTAATCGCACGATTGTCATGAGTTAAATCGTGATTAATCGCAACTTAATTGCACATTTGTATTTGTTCTAAATGTACCTTAAATTAATACTTTTTAAGTTTTTAATACTCTAATCAACATGGGCATGGGCAAATATGGATGCTTTATGCAAATGTATGTTTATTATTATTGAAACCATAATCAACATAGAGCATAAGACTAGACATGTTTCAAAGGTCATAGATGTTTTTCAAAGAACTTGTTCATGTCTATTAGACACATGAAAAAAACAAATACCAGGTTGCCATTACTTCTCTTTCTTTGCACTGAGCAATTTACTTACAAACCTGTTTACATTTTTGCAGGAGAGGGCAGCTCACTTCTTCTGAACATGCAAAATGTACATTTATTATTACAATTGTTTGCCTCTCTGTGCCCACATACTGTTTTTTGATGCAGCTAAATTCACAATAAAACGGTTTTCATTGATATATTTTACTGTTTCTGTTGTCAGACAACGGAATGAATATGAAATAGTGACGGAAACTCGACCCATTAAAGGGATAGCTCACCCAAAAATGAAAATTCTGTCATCATTTACTCACCCTCAAGTAGTTCCAAACCTGTATGAATGTCTTTGTTCTGCTGAACACGAAGGAAGATATTCTGAAGAATGTGGGAAACAGAGCAGTTCTGGGGCACCATTGACTTCCATAGTATTTTTTTTTTTCCTAGCAGACGCACAGAGAAAGAGGTGTGTGTGCGCGCGCGCGCTGGGACAGCAAGACCTCGCGCTCGCGCGACAGTATCGGCGAGTCTCAGAAACTAAGGTTTGGGCAAACCCTAAAGATTTGTCGCTTGGCGCATTTTTGAAGGAAATTAAAAAAAAAGGCGCTAAAGCTGGCAATACTGTGCATCTCCATTTCTCCAACTACGGGCTAGGCCACGGGTCAAACAGAAAATGCGCGCCGCGTTAATAAAATTAGTGCCGTTAAAATGAATTTGCGTTAACGCGTTATTAACTTTGACAGCCATATAATATATATATATATTTTTAAGTAGATAGAATAGAAAAAAGATTAAAGAACGTTTCATTATATAAACAGGTAATTAATTTTTTTTTTTTTTTTACACTTTTTCAAATGTTCTAAAAGGAAATTGCTGGTCTTGTACAGTTTTCCTCCTTAGAATTTTCCTTCTGTAGTAAAATGGTTAATTTTCATAAGGGAACCCTAGAAGTCACTCAAAACGTCACATGATTTGAGGTGTCATTCATGTGTGTAATCCGAAATGATATTTATTGGCATCGGACAAATTACACGCTAATTAAGATTATGGCAGTGGTTTTCCAGAAGAGGGCCTCATGATAATTTACATGCTTACTTGACAAAATAAGACAAAAAAAAAAAAAATCACAGTAGGCTATTTATTATTTTAATTTACCCTCTCGACAACGGTTCAACGTTTTTTTTTTTTTTGAAGAAGAAACAGGGTTCCTACTGCCTAGATAGAAAAAAATAAATACATTTTTATACATTATTAAATATTCTTTTAGTATTTTTATTATTATTTTTTTTAAATCATTGTCCTTAATCTTTGCCTAGTAAATTAACTAGAAAATTCATGGGACTATGGAGAACCACTGGATTAGTACACTCTCAGAAATAAAGGTACAAAAGCGGTCACTGGGGCGGTACCTTTTCAAAAGGTACATGTTTGTACCTAAAGGGTCCATTTTGGTACCTTAAAGGTACATATTAGTACTTAAAGTGTACATATTTGAACCTAATAGGTACAAAAGTGACAGTGACAGCTTTTGTACCTTTATTTCTGAGAGTCTAGGATTGTTCCAACCTTTCAAATAGCAATAATGATTCTTGGCTTATCAAACTCCACTATAAATCTTTAATATAATTAGTCATGTCAGAAATGTTGATTAGTATTATTAACAGCAAAACACTCAATCTGCCTTTTAACAGAACATATATCCAATGAAATGCTTCAGGTGGTTTTATCGTACACTTGTATACGCCACAAGACGGACAGAAATGCTGACTACCGGTATCTTCTAAGCATTACGCCACTGACCCAAAGTCATGAACGTGCGGCATCGAAGATATCCCGACTTTACACATGGCTCCAAGCCTTTTATCCGCATGAAAATGTCAGTTTCATAGTGAAATAAGTAAATGCGACTCAACCAATTTGTCTGCCGGCAAATCAGCAACAATAACTTGAGCGACATGACCCCGTAAAATATTTATACTCTGTAGTTTAATCAATCAGACTCATTACGGGAATATGAACAGATTGTGTGATCTTTTAAAGTAATCACCCTTATTGCTTGAGATTTCCCTCGGCCTTGTCGTGTCACTTAAGCTAATGGGAAGGTAAGAGAATGAGAGACTGGCCCCATAAATTCACATCTGTCCCGACTTTAACCGCAGCTCAAACACACACAAAAAGGCCAAGTTTTAGTAATAAACTTTATTGAAAAAGGCTCAGCCTTTTCTCTTTAAATGCAAGCTAGCGTTCGGGACAGGCATTTATTATGCTTGCGGGAAATCTATCAAACAGATGCGAAATGTGGCTTAATAATCAAGATAAGCGACTAGCTACCCGTCACGATGATTATGATTGGCTTGGAGTCAGCAAAAGGCCGTGTTTGTTTTTCCTTGCCGCAATAAACAATCGACCTATATCCTTGAGATGTGATTTCTGAATCTACACGTAGAAAACGGCTTATGTTTACTTTTATACACTACTAGTGACTAATTTCAATGTTAGGCCTATATAGCCAAACCTAAATTTATAGATGATTGTGCAATGACTGTTTTAAAGACGTAAACTTCAACCCAGTGGTGTTCAATAAAGCAAGATGGTCCGGGATTCAAAATCTAATTTAAACCTGGAAATAAACCGAAAGGAATAAATAATAATAAAAATAAAATAGCGTCAATCAAAAAGGTCCAATCAATGCAACAGAACTTTAACAAATGCGACGCATTTACTCCTCCCTGTGGCCTTTATGCCACGTCTGTGATTTACTAAAGGAGGGAAACTCCGGAGGATCAAAGGCACTCAACACTGACCCATAATCCCTGGCTAATTAAATAATTCACTAACTGATTCATCACTAAATCAATAAAGCAGGAGATGGTTTATTGTGTTGGTATAGCATAGGTGACCAATTGGTTGCAACCAGGATAATAATTATTATTATAGAGTTAGTGATTTGAACAAACCACAAAAAAAAAAAAAAAAATAGGCATTAACTTTAGACTTTTTTTGGCCAGTAATCAACTAATCAAACAAAAGAGTGAACTGACCTGCTGGAAAATCCAGATTGGCTAATTTAGATCCTGTCCGGTGATGGTTTTAAGCTGGTGTAAACTGGTTTAAATGGTTAATAAGCCAGACTACCACCAAATGAATGTAGTTTCAACATGATAGACCACCATGGAATAGCTAAATGAACAAACAAATAAATAAAGGAGTAAAATTGCATTTATTTATTTAACTTATTGATTGATAGCATTACATTTAATTCTTCAAATTTTCATTACTGTAATTGGGGGGAAATGATGCAAATACTTGGTGGTTTTGACTGCTTTAATAATAATAAAAAATAAAATAAAATAAACATACAGCACAACAGTTAGCACATATTAATTAATGGGGATTCGTGGGGAAAATATGCTTAATCACCAAGAAAATAATGTTACAATGCAGAATATGTTCATATTCCTTATATGCTATTAATATCTGTCCTTTGCTGGGGTGAAATGCAACCTGGAGATGTTCTAAATGCATATAGTCAGTTACAAGACTGCAAACATTACCATAACCATCATCATATAAGCTTTTTGATTAAACGTACTAAAAAATATTAGCCTCAGACGAAACAAAAGAAGGTTTCGTTTGACCTTGATGTGGACTATAACATGACATCATTTCATAGCCTGTGGGATCATGAAAGCAGAGACGGCCGGCCAATGGAGGACAGTCCCACACACTCCCCAGACCATAAACATTGTTTCTGTATAATGAATGATTATCCAGAGAGGGCCGACTGGACTTAAGTGGGATGGTTTGCATGGAAGGAAATGCTAATTAAACTGTAATTCATCCCACTGGAACTGTATCTATGTCTGTGCATTGCGTTCTCCGTCTGAAACTGGCGATGTTTAGGGGAACGTGTGTCCATATGCAGTTTATGGCCTCTCTGTTCCCCGTCGGTGGCGTAAGGTCATTGATGAGATTGATTATGATGAACATTGAGTCAGAACGTCACTTTTGACCCTCACAACCCCCATGAACCATAAATTCAGGTGCCTAAACAGCCTGTAATATTGGTTTCGTACCTTCAAAACAGCGTAGACCAACCAGGGGTTTGATCAGTCTTTCAGTAGGTGGTCATTGACAAAACTGTTTTTGTGAAGGTCAGCCACTAAATAAACAACATTTAAAAAAAAAAAAAAAAAAATCACATTGTTAGAGAGGCAAAGCAGCCATCAGTCAGTTTTTTTGGATGCCCTCCTCAGGTCAGCAGCAAAGAAATTTTGAATTCATTTGTCCAAAACAAAAGGTCTGTCTAAAGTTTCTACATAAATTTATTGTATTTCTGACAACATTCTAAAGTATGCTTGTCGTTGAACTATTTTTTAATGATTTGAATTAATTCTGAATTAATTCAAATTTTCAGTTCTTTTTTCAAAAGAGGCAACAATTATGCATCTAATATTGAATGTCGCAACTCTGTAATATTACAACTGCTGAATACATCATGGTTTAAGTAAAATGGTATACAGAGAATCTTTCTTTGCAAGCAATTCTTTTCCCTTCTGCTATCTATGTATACATACACACACACACACACACACACACACACACACACACACACACACATACACATACATACATCCCCCGACTCTATCAGAGAGTGTTATTATAAAATTATGTATCAGATGGCAATACCATGTAATTTCATTTATGCCATGCATGGAACTACATGACATTTGTGAACCACATCATTTATTTATATGGTATAAAAGTTCAAAGTATAACACGATATTAGTTTCTAAAACACCATGGTATTACCAGTGTTTTGGGGCATAAAGACATCACTACAGATGTCAAAAAGAACAATATCAATACAAAATGTCAATAAATACTCACCAAACCCCGTTTTCCGTTTGCTACAACTGTCCACTAGAGATCACAACACAACTGGAGCAACATCTCCCCCGAGTGGTGATACTAAAACCTTCAAGAAAACCTAACCCCCTCCATTTGTCGGTTTCAGTCACACTTTATTCACCATTTATAAAAGGAAAAAAATATGCGTAAATGAATGCCAAGAAACAGGTTTCCAGTCTTATATCCTATAAATTAACAAGCTTGCATAATTAAGAATTCCTGAACTGAGATATATTTTTTCTTTCTTTTTTTTCTGAAATCAGAAAATTACTGCTGTTAAAAAATAAAACAAACAAAAAGCAGCAACACATGTAGGTCCTTATTCACAGATAAAATTCCAACTACAATATATATATATATATACAGTGAGGAAAATAAGTATTTGAACACCCTGCTATTTTGCAAGTTCTCCCACTTAGAAATCATGGAGGGGTCTGAAATTGTCATCGTAGGTGCATGTCCACTGTGAGAGACATAATCTAAAAAAAAAAATCCAGAAATCACAATGTATGATTTTTTAACTATTTATTTGTATGATACAGCTGCAAATAAGTATTTGAACACCTGAGAAAATCAATGTTAATATTTGGTACAGTAGCCTTTGTTTGCAATTACAGAGGTCAAACGTTTCCTGTAGTTTTTCACCAGGTTTGCACACACTGCAGGAGGGATTTTGGCCCACCTCCACACAGATCTTCTCTAGATCAGTCAGGTTTCTGGCCTGTCGCTGAGAAACACGGAGTTTGAGCTCCTCCAAAGATTCTCTATTGGGTTTAGGTCTGAGACTGGCTAGGCCACGCCAGAACCTTGATATGCTTCTTACAGAGCCACTCCTTGGTTATCCTGGCTGTGTGCTTCGGGTCATTGTCATGTTGGAAGACCCAGCCTCGACCCATCTTCAATGCTCTAACTGAGGGAAGGAGGTTGTTCCCAAAATCTCGCAATACATGGCCCCGGTCATCCTCTCCTTAATACAGTGCAGTCGCCTGTCCCATGTGCAGAAAAACACCCCAAAGATGATGCTACCACCCCATGCTTCACAGTAGGGATGGTGTTCTTGGATGGTACTCATCATTCTTCTTCCTCCAAACACGTTTAGTGGAATTATGACCAAAAGTTATATTTTGGTCTCATCTGACCACATGACTTTCTCCCATGACTCCTCTGGATCATCCAAATGGTCATTGGCAAACTTAAGTCGGGCCTGGACATGTGCTGGTTTAAGCAGGGGAACCTTCCGTGCCATGCATGATTTCAAACCATGACGCCTTAGTGTATTACCAACAGTAACCTTGGAAACGGTGGTCCCAGCTCTTTTCAGGTCATTGACCAGCTCCTCCCGTGTAGTTCTGGGCTGATTTCTCACCTTTCTTAGGATCATTGAGACCCCACGAGGTGAGATCTTGCATGGAGCCCCAGTCCGAGGGAGATTGACAGTCATGTTTAGCTTCTTCCATTTTCTAATGATTGCTCCAACAGTGGACCTTTTTCTCCAAGCTGCTTGGCAATTTCCCGTAGCCCTTTCCAGCCTTGTGGAGGTGTACAATTTTGTCTCTAGTGTCTTTGGACAGCTCTTTGGTCTTGGCCATGTTAGTAGTTGGATTCTTACTGATTGTATGGGGTGGACAGGTGTCTTTATGCAGCTAACGACCTCAAACAGGTGCATCTAATTTAGGATAATAAATGGAGTGGAGGTGGACATTTTAAAGGCAGACTAACAGGTCTTTGAGGGTCAGAATTCTAGCTGATAGACAGGTGTTCAAATACTTATTTGCAGCTGTATCATACAAATAAATAGTTAAAAATCATACATTGTGATTTCTGGATTTTTTTTAGATTATGTCTCTCACAGTGGACATGCACCTACGATGACAATTTCAGACCCCTCCATGATTTCTAAGTGGGAGAACTTGCAAAATAGCAGGGTGTTCAAATACTTATTTTCCTCACTGTATATATATATATATATATATATAGAATGCTTCAGTTAATTTAGTCCTGAATTATGAAAGAGCATGTAATGCATATATCTCTTAAAAACATGTCTGGGTCATATGAACACAATGCCAAGAAAGTAATGGTCCAACAAACAGGATTCATTTTATTTATTTTTATGCAAAATATAATTTGTTGTTATTTTGCAAATATTTGGGATAAAATATGACCCAGACATTATTTTGAGATTCATCCTCACTAGCAGAGCCTTATCAGACATGATAAACAAATAACGAAATACAGAAATTATCTCTAGGAATGTGGATTTCCTTCTCAATTAAAATGTAGGCATACTTAAATACATTTAAAACATATATATTTTACAAGGTTCCTTTAAAGAGCACCTTAACACTGTAAGCAATTAAATAAACTTATACTAAATGAAACAAATTTGTACCTGTTAAAAAAAGAAAAGTGGACGCATCCTTTTTGCAAAGTAATGTGAACTAGCAATAACAAGTTTTCACAGGCATGAGCATTTTTTATACATCCTCTCAAAGTCTGAAAGAAATACTGAGCGTAGCATAACTAACACCACTTTCACTTGCTGATAAACGCTGAGCGCTAGAGCCAAACAAGTTCCTTAAAATTACTTATTGTTTAATCCACACATTTTCCTTCATCAAACAAGAGCAGAACTATTTTTCAACATACATAAGTTGTTGCTAACCATTTAGTCAGAAATCTGTTTCACAAATGAAGACCAATGGCAGTAACACAGCTTTATCTTTGGGCCTTTGCAATAAAAGGTCCCAGAAAAACCTCAGATGTCTTGCTTTATCAGCAGAACTGTTGTTTAAATAACCTGACTAATGTAATTTTAAACAGCTAAAATTCCAATCAAAACCCTCATAAACATATATTGGTTTCGGTTGCTTAAAATGTACAAGCTAATAAATCTGAAAAAAGACACATAAGCCAAATTACAATCTGAAAACAACTGGTTCGATCATACATAACTGGTGCCTGTGATAATGCAGCCAAATAGAGCTATTGCACTCTATTGTGTGGTTTGTGTGCCATAACAGTGAATCCCACAAAATCAGGAACATGCCCTGTTCATATTTTACTCCAAAATCATAATTTCATTGCTCAGTATGGATTTTGGGGTGAAATACGAGACATTGATGCGAAGGCTAGTGTGATCATGTTTGAGTGTGTAATCATGGTGCTGAGCTCACTGAGGTAAGACAGAGCAAATGTTTGCAAGGCTTGTGAGTTCAGTGGGTTGTTTTTGTCCGAGTGCATAGTCCAAAACGTCCAGAGTCCACTGGAAAACAGACATGAAATCTCAGTGGAAGCATCATACTCTGTTGGTATCTACATCTATACCGTTTGAGTCCTGAAGGTTCTGGACCTGGTCAAGGACCCAGCTGATTCTGGGCCTTTCCTGAGGATTGGTCACCATAATGGAGCTGAGGAGGGTTTGAAGACCTTGAGAATAACTGTCAAAGAGAAAAATATGCTAAAGATAGGACGTCTCTTTGGCAGGTGGCATTCTCCATTTATCAAGATGCTGGAATATATTTCTATTAGAAAATGTTACAGCGCTAAGCCAAATCCTAGCCTCATATTCCATGACTAAAAGCGTTCAATAACAAGCAGATTTCTGTTAAAAGTGACTAGTATTCATTTGGTCATGTAATCTATACATGAAGCAACTCACTGAATGGCTTTTTTTTTTAGATGGGTTAAAATCTTACTTACCTTACTAGAAAGAGACAATTATTATTATTTTTTTTATGTGGAAACACTGGTTTCAAATGTAACATTCCAATATTATTTTAACTATAGTATTATATTGTATTTTTAAAAATTTAATTATTTTAAATGTAATATTCCACAGTTAATATGAATTTTATAAATTAATTTATATAAATTTTTGCACATTAAAGTTGTACACAAAATTGTGTAACTTGCATGCATAATATTTAAAATAATATTATATTATATTTAAAATATACAATTATTTAAAATATAATATTTCACATTTATATTTCGCTTTTTTATAATGAGGGGAAATTAGTTCATAATATAATATTTTAAAAAATAATGATAATAATATTGCACATTTAAGCAAGTTACACAATGTGTACATTTTTTAAAGAGGGAAAAATGTGTTCAACATACAATATTATAATACAACTTAAAATATAAAATTATAATATTATGACATTCGATTGAAGATTATGACCAAAAACAATGAATTGCCCTTGCAAAGTGCTGCCTTTTCTAATGAGGTCCACAGAGGCTGAGTTTGACACAATAATGGCCTTGAAAGACCTCAAGCTCACCTGCACGACTGTGGAATGGAGACTGGATTCTGAACGGCGAGAGCCACGCTGTCACCCTTCTGAAAAATCAGGTCATACGGTCCCTCCAGCATCATCATGCAGTACAGCACACAACCGAGAGACTAGAGCAGAAAATACAAAGGTTACCTACAGCAGACACAACAGACTATCATAGACATAACATTATGCTGATCTGAAGGAGTAGAGATATGAAGTGACAAAAGTTTGCTGACATTAGCCCTGCGCAGACAAAACTGAACAGCAATAAAACAACATGGCATGGGTTGGTTTTGATTGTTGCAGCATGTTGTTTTGAGAAAGATGAGCTGAAAAGGGAAAACTACTACACACGTACAACACACACACACACACACAGACACAGACACACAAAAGAGAATTACCCAAATGTCTGTTCTCTCATCAATGATACAGTGACTCTCCACATTAAAGAGCTCTGGTGCTCTGTAGGAGATGGTGCACCTCTGAGCGGCCCAATCCTGATAGAGAAAGTGTAAAAACATAATTCATTTAATGTCTTGATTCGCTGCTGATAATTTTTTGATAAATGCCGCTGAACGATTTTCTGATCTAACCTGGACCGTCATGGCCTCCCTTGACCCTCGAACTTCAATCCTGGCCTTGTTCATGGAGCCCAAGTCCATTAATAAAGGGCGATCGTTCTCATCCAGTAAGACGTTGGTGGGCTTCAAGTCCCTGTTTTCAGAAATACAGCTAGAGTAATAATACCAACAGGAACTAACAAACTGACATCACAGTGGCATTATTGAGTCTAAAACTGATTCATCAGTAACACTACATTAAAATGTGATATAGTATGCAAAACACATAGTTCTAGCAATACAATCAGATTAAATTATTAAAAATTGTTTTCTCTATTGAAATACAGCTGATATGAAATAAAATCAAAACATTAGTTGAGAAACTTAAATGAAAATGAGAAATGTTGCCGTGGCAATTATCTGAAATAGAACAAATTTAAGTTGAAGCACTAAAACGACAATGCGAAAAGCACATAACACAATTATTAAATAATTAAACCATTATGAAAATAAATGAAAACCAAAAACAAAAACAAAAAGGTAATTCAAAATATTATATTATTAATAAACACTATAAAAAAAAAAAAAAGATATATATAGATATATCTATACACACACACTGGTGGCCAAAATTATTAGAACACTTTGATGATTATTTTTATGAATACAATCTTTATGTATTGAACATTGCATCTTTCACCACAAATGTTGTTGCTGCTATTTTAGAAATGGTAAACTATTGTTAATTCAGGTTAACTAATGCAGTTGGAAAATGCAAAGTGTTACCAATTACATTAATTACTATTAAGCAACTAGTTCTTTTTCCCAAATTTCACCTTGAATGCAGAACAAAGACAAAAGTAATAACATAATTTACCAAATTTGGGTTTAAATTGAATTTTACTTTCAGTACCTGTGTGCATAGTCTTTGTCATGAATAGCTTTGAGGCCCTCGCAGATGCCATGCAGAATGTGTAGTATGCGGCTCTCAGGCATAGAGCTCCCCTTATCCCGCAGCTTCTCCAGAACTGACCACAGACTTCCCTTCTGCACAGGAACAATTCAGCACATGAAACGCTTTTAAATGACATACTGGACTGATGGACTTGTTAGAGGCCTGGAACTGAAAAACAAAACGCAGTCCACTTACATTGATGTATGGGAGCAACAGCCAGGCCTCACACTTCCCGCCGCGCTCCATGAAGGTGTGTGAGGTCAGGCTGAGGATGTTGGGATGGTTGAAAAGGCGGTGCATCTCCATCTCGGTCTGAGCCTCCTTGCGGCCCTCGCGGTCATGGCAAAGGATCCGCTTTAGAGCGTAGAAGCGGCCATCATGTGCACCTTCTACCAGATCCACATAGCTGAAACCTCTTGAAGAAGCAAAGAATGAAATACAATTATTTCTTATGAGACCAGTTGCTTTATATAATAAATTTCACTTGAGAAAACTATCATGCATAATCATGAAAACACACACACAAAACTATCCATATTTCCTAATCTTGTTGTTTAACAAACCTGGCATAATTGTATATTACAACAATTGTTAGCTCTTTGACCAATTGCTTTGCAAGTCTCTTTAGATAGTAACATCTGTTAATGCATGAATGAAAATGTAAAAGTAGCCCCTCCTGCAATTTACAGTAAGTGAACAAGCAGTGCATGGCTGTTCCTTCACAATGAGACACCAAGCCACTTCCAAAAATCTTTACTCTCTCTGTTCCTCTTCGGTAGAATAAGCTCCCATCATCCACCTGATCATCAAAACCTCAAAGAAATAACTAAAGACACGCTTCTTCTACAATCACTTGACTAATTCACATCTAGAAACAAAGGAATGTACTGTAACACCTATCTGTTTATATAAAAATCTTTTTTTTTTCTGCTTTTGTACTAATGCATAATCTGAATCATGAGAAACTGCACATGATGTTTCCTATTTGTAAACAGCTATGGATAAAAGGGTCTGTTAATTATATCTAATAAATGATAATCTTTTCAGCATCATTTAACAATATTCAACCATATTTTTTCTTGATATTTTTTTTCTATTGTTGGGCTCACACAATTCCAGTAAGTTTTCAAGTGTTTTGAGGACTGGATAGTCTAGTTGACTAGTCTTACCCTTCTTCTAGTTTCTGGATGAAGTAGTATCTCTTGTTGTCAATGGTGATGGCACTGCGGGAGCAGATACACAGAGCTTGTCCCATCTTCTCTGGAGCATTGCATTAAAACCCACCATGGATGGAGGAGAGGCACTGTTATAGATCAAGACTTGATTACTTATATTCATATTCTTTTCAGAATTTATTCTATTCCTTGTTCATTTATTCTGTTTTTATTCCTTTCCATATTCAGAATGGAGCAATGTGTAGGATTGTAATGGAAAGGTTGGTATAGTACAACCAAATGTTAAATCTAGAGTGTAAATGACTTTTTGTGTGCAGCAGGCTAAGACTCAGTATGTTGCATTTTTGTTTTGGTCCACTGCAAATCAATGATATACGTGTTGGTAACAGTTTGTTTTCATTTCAGCAAATGTTGGAATAAACATTGCATTTTTAATATAGAACTCTATGACCCCATGGGAATGTGTCTGGAGAAATATTCAATATCGTTGTGGTTTCAAAAACCACACAACTGTAACAGGGTTAAGCATATCCTCTTTTCTTGATTTCTGTAAATTACAAGTTAGTATAACATTTTTTTAAATAAATAATTACACAATGTTAAAATGCACACATTATATATGGAAGTATGAATGGTTAAGTACAACAAGTCCAGCTATAAACAAATTTATTTAAGGGTCTCTCTCTCTCTTTCTTTTGGTCTTCAGCTAAATAAGTAGAATGAATATCAGTTACATGTGGTTTACAGTTTAATGTGGCATGTATTAAGCTTATGATTTAACCATTAAAATACAACATTTTAATTGATTATATCAACTGCAAACCAATGACAATATCTACTGATTAAATTAGGTTATTTTGGAATATAGCATTATTTAACTGTATGGTCTTGATTTCTGTAAAGCGACATGAAAAAGACACTACAGCCTATTAATTACATTTTTATTATTAATTAAATGCAAGCCAATTTAGACCAAGAAGTCAAGTCGACTCAATACTGCCTCTGTTCACATAAGACTCCTTCATACTGTTCACGTAAGCCACTGTCTGTGTCCAATTTTCCACTAAAATAAATTATTCACGGTGTAGAAGGGAGCTTTCTGATTGGCTCCTTATATTTTACCTTTGTGACGTTGGCTGTTGCCCTCAAAAATGTTACAGATGCCACTTGATAGAGTTGCTTGACAGTGTAACGTGTTTACCGTGAATTCGTTAGGATAATTGATGAAAACATCGATCGACTCGTGAATTCGTGTCCGCAGTAAACGTGGCGTCAGCTGGTTTTGTGTTTCACAGCATTTGAATTCCCGAGCGAGACCCGTGACATTCAGACGTAGACTAGGTTCTTAGTTAATTATTTGTTGTTGTAACCGACCCATTTAATATGGGTCTAAGAGAAGGATTAAAGTGAGACTCGGTTTACCTTCTGAGACGCTCTCCTTATCCTCTCCTCCGCTGGTTTCTCCGGTTTCTTCCGTGTACAAAGAAAACGTCAGCGTGACGCATACTTATGACCGCCTACTTAACCCATGCAGTGCTGGTACATCCCAGGTTAGGAAAAGGGCTGTTCACACTGTCAGTTTTTGGGATTGGCTTTTGGCAACCGCATTTATTTTACAGGTGTGAGTCTCGAAATGTCTCGTTCACACAGCCGCCTACAGTTGCGTTTGTAATACTGTCTGTATGAACGTGCAACTGGAGTCAAGCCCTTATTCCTCACCAGTAACCATAGCGACAGTGACAACAGTAAAATCAAAGATGGCGACGTCCATAAAACTGAAATTCTTGTCACTTTCTGACACGACAAGACTCCAATCGAGCCGCGAGTTCTTCGTCAAATCGTCAAAAGAGCGGAGAATTTGAATCGCGCGCAGAACACAAAACTGACGGGAGCGGCTCCGGTGGAAAACTGACGGGATCTAAAACTTTCAGATGACAGGCTGCTCATTTCTCCGTTACTGCAAGTTACCGAAAACACACATGAAAACACGTAACACACGGTAGACGCGCTTTTGTGTGGCAGAGCGGCTCTTTCGCAGTGTAGTTGTCCAGTCCTGTTCCGTTCACACCGCGCGTGTGTTCCGAGAATGCGGTTGTGAGTCCTGAAAATTTACAGGAGTGAGTTCAGTTACTTGTCACGCCTGTAAATAACCGAACTGTGTGTGAACGTAACCGTATTAAGGACTCAAATACAGGATTGACAGCCATATTCTGCTGCTGTGTGAACGTGGCTATTGCAATAAATCTAATTAAAAAAAACAAATAAATAATAAAGAATCTGTATTGTGGTCTATAATTAAATTAATTATAATTAAACAGATAAAAGCTTTGAGTAATTTACAGTTCAAATTCAAATTAAATAAATATAATTGTTAATATTATCAAAACATCAAATTATTAAATAATTGCAATGTTATATTTTAATATTACGTAATTATTTGTAATGCACACTTTCAATATGCAAGTATAAATTTGTGTGTAGGATATAAAAAATGACTAACGAGTTTAGGTATAAAACATTTTGCGTAAATGTTTCTCATTTAATTGATTGTGGTTTATATTGTCATATTAAGGTTCTTCTAGTAGCCTAGATAAAACGTTTGCATGATTTACAATTCAATATAGTATAGGCTACACACCTT
This sequence comes from Onychostoma macrolepis, assembly GCF_012432095.1. NCBI lineage: Eukaryota > Metazoa > Chordata > Actinopteri > Cypriniformes > Cyprinidae > Onychostoma > Onychostoma macrolepis. Next base: position 41,653,885 of record NC_081155.1, read on the forward strand.
TTAAATTGGATAATTTAATTAATTAAATAATACCATTTTTAATATTAGCATATAAACAAATTATTATTAATTAAATTATGGCTTTTAATATTATATAATTATGTATAATGCCGTTATTAGGCCTAAATATTAACATGATAATTACTAATAATTAATATAATAATAAGTAATATTAAATATAAATATCTCTATCATTAATATGATTAATTGTAATAAAAATATGTCATCATAACCAAGGTTTTTAACCAAGTGTCTATGGACAGATATATTTTAGAAAATGCCTGTATGTGACAAAGACACTAAATTATGAAAAGAACCACAACAACAACATAATTAAAAGCTTTATTTTATTTGGTTTTTATTTGGTAAAAAACAACACTTTCCCTTTAGAACTCTTCCCCTTCCTCATCTTCTTCAAATGAATCGATGCCCACTTCTTCATAATCCTTCTCCAGTGCTGCCATATCTTCTCTGGCCTCAGAGAACTCTCCCTCTTCCATGCCTTCACCCACGTACCAGTGCACGAAGGCTCTCTTGGCATACATCAGGTCAAACTTGTGGTCCAGACGAGCCCAGGCCTCAGCGATGGCTGTGGTGTTGCTAAGCATGCACACGGCCCGCTGCACCTTGGCCAAGTCTCCTCCAGGAACCACGGTTGGGGGCTGATAGTTGATGCCCACCTTGAAGCCAGTGGGACACCAGTCCACAAACTGGATGCTTCTTTTGGTCTTGATGGCTGCGATGGCGACGTTGACGTCTTTTGGCACCACGTCTCCTCTATACAGCAAACAGCAGGCCATGTACTTTCCATGCCGAGGATCGCACTTCACCATCTGGTTGCTGGGCTCGAAACATGAGTTGGTGATCTCAGCCACTGAGAGCTGCTCGTGGTAGGCCTTCTCAGCGGAGATGACCGGAGCGTATGTAGCCAGGGGGAAGTGGATACGAGGGTAGGGCACCAAGTTGGTCTGGAACTCCGTAAGGTCGACGTTCAAGGCGCCGTCGAAGCGCAGAGAGGCGGTGATGGAGGAAACGATCTGGCTGATGAGCCGGTTGAGGTTGGTGTAGGACGGACGCTCGATATCCAGGTTCCTCCTGCAGATGTCGTAGATGGCCTCATTATCCACCATGAAGGCACAGTCGGAGTGCTCCAGGGTGGTGTGAGTGGTCAGGATGGAGTTGTACGGCTCCACCACAGCCGTAGACACCTGCGGAGCCGGATATATGGCAAACTCCAGCTTGGACTTCTTTCCGAAGTCAACAGAGAGACGCTCCATCAGAAGGGAGGTAAAGCCTGAGCCGGTGCCTCCACCAAAACTGTGGAAGACCAGGAAACCTTGCAGCCCTGTGCATTGGTCAGCCTGTGTGGAAGAAGGGAGAAAATTGGCAATTTAGATTCTGTTGTTTTGAGCTCTTTTGTAAGTAAATGTAAGACTAATTACCAGTTTGCGTATGCGGTCCAGTACGGAGTCAATGATCTCCTTGCCAATGGTGTAGTGCCCACGGGCGTAGTTATTCGCTGCATCCTCTTTGCCTGAGATGAGCTGCTCGGGATGAAACAGCTGGCGATAGGTGCCTGTGCGGACCTCGTCTGAAAGCATAACAGAACAATACCGCATAAAACCAAATACTGACTGGTGTATTTATTTAAAAATAAACTATTGAAAACCATTCTTAGTCATTTAAATGAAGCTGGAAACTAGAATATAAATATTATATGAAAAATGCAGAAAAACAGAACTCTAAAAAATTGGAAATGTTTCCTTGGCAGCTAACTGAAATAAAAATAAATTAAAGATAAATAGAAATATTTAAAAACTTAGATAGAAATAACTAAAACATTAACATGAAAATAAAAGCTAATTCAAAATAAAAAATACTATAATCACATATGAATAATACTAAAATAACACTGATAATGAGTTCTATCACCCGAATTATTAAAAATGTTAATGTTGTAATAAATAAGAGTATAATTTATTATGAAAAATAATTTATAATAATTTACACTTAATTTATTTTATATACAAATTGTTTTATTATAATAATTTAAATTAAATGATAAAATACACATATATACAATATCACTGACCTTTATGAGAATAAATAAACTACATCAGTTTACAAAATTACTAAAACTTAAGCTAAAATAAAAATATATAAAATAAAAGCTAATCCAAAATATTAAATTAATACCGATCTGACCCCTAAAAATGAGTCACATTTAATCCTCAGTAATATAAACCAGATTTTCTCAAGGTAATGTGATTTATACAAATACTAATAATAAACTATTTAATTTAATTTAATAATTAGAATAATAATAATTATAATTAAATAATTAAAACAATTTACTTTAAATTCAAATTATTTTATATTACAAATTATCTGACTATAATAATGCAAATTAAATTCAATTAAACCTTACTATGTGTACTGTGACTAATTGGGACCTGTCACAGCATTTTGTTACCCTTTTGTTGGCTTAATTGCTTCTAATTATCCTCATTTGTAAGTCGCTTTGAATATAAACGACTGCTAAATTATTACATGTAAATGATGTGATGAAGACTAAAACTGTTGAAACTTTGTCCACCCTGTTTATTAAATGTTGTGAGAGCATTATTACAGTGTGCCATCCCTTTTCTTTCTATTATAAACGCAACCTATGGCTGCAATGATTGTACTCATTTACGTTCCCCAAATACAAATTATAATACACCATTATGATATTTACCAATGACTGTTGGCTCAAGGTCTACAAAGATGGCGCGGGGTACATATTTGCCAGCTCCAGTCTCACTGAAGAATGTGGTGAAGGAGTCATCATGGCCACCCACTGGTTTGCGGTTGGGCATCTGGCCGTCGGGCTGGATACCATGTTCCAGACAGTACAGCTCCCAGCAGGTGTTCCCCATCTGGACGCCAGCCTGGCCAACGTGGACAGAGATACACTCACGCTGTGGAGAGGAAACAGATTATTAGCAACTGTGTTGCATGGTATTGCATAACATATCAGGTGACATTAATTTCCACAGTGTTCCTCTTACAACTACCCAGCTAACAAAACAAATACTAAGAATGTTCTGCTAATGTTCCCATTAAGTTATGAAAACGTTACTTCAGAATATTCTCTGAATATTCAAAATGTACAGATTTTTCAATGTTTAAAATTGTTTTTGTTTTTTTGGTTGTGCGAATGTTAACGGAACATCCTATTTTATTATTTTGCAGACATTATGGAATGTTAATTTTGAACATTCTGAAACAAATGGCAACATTTAAAAAGTGTTAGACAAACGTCTAATCTAAAACATAAAAAAAAAAAAAAAAGTTTTACGAATGATAGGCTATATAAATAATGATTTTGTGCTATAATTTCGCGAACAATATTAAAGACCAGAACTAAGATGCTATTGACAGTAGTACTAGAAGAACGTTATTCATAACTTTAACAGAACCTTGCCAGTATATTTTGAACATGCTCTGTTACCGTTATAGAACATTTAGTGGTTCAATCAATATTAAATCAAAATCAACCCTATATTTACTTTCTTAATACACATTCAATTTCCTCTTTTCTGTTCCGTATCTAAAGATGCAAAAATGTCAAAAACAAACAAGCAAGCAAACAAATAACTAAATATTTAAAATAACAACAACAACATGATTTTAACTGCATATAACAATATAACAAATTCAAAATAAGTCGCTGCTTTTCGAACTTTCGTTTTGCCCACCAGGGGGCAGAAGCAAACAAACAAAAAAAAAGTTATTTTATAGTCAGCGGTTGGTCCATTACAGGACATCAGTCACAGATGACTGACATCTGCAGCTGACAGGACAGAGAAAAGGTGTTGGCTGAATCTCTCAAAGCCTCCAAACATGTTCGTCGTCAGGGTTTATGCTTATCTTGATGACAATCCTGAGATAAAGTCCAAGCCAGGCTTGAATTCATGTTATTGCATGTTAAACACCCGTTTGTTTGCAAAGGGAGTTTCCTGAAAGACTCGTCCTGGGAAGCGTTTATGATGTGACAGTTGCCACATATGGCAGACAGACCTACTAACCCTCATAGCCATTATTTTCTTTTCACACATAAACCAGAAACACTGTTTTCCTCGCTCGTCACACACTCCCTTGCGTGTCGGAAGAGGCATGAAAAGGCTTGAGGTGTCGACAACAGCCCCAACAGGTTTATATCAGCTACACCCTAATGTGGAATTTATTGCATGTGTCCTATAAGGGGGCCGAACGAGAGTTGAAAATGGAGGGAAAAAGCAAATGAAGGAGATGAGAAGACAAAATGGAACATTTTATGAACTTAAAAACAATAACACATTTTCATTCAAAATAAATGTGTGTATATAAACTAAATTACGGGGTGAAAAAAAACACTTTGCATTAAATTAACCAAAAGTGACAAGATTTTAAAATGCAACAAAATATTTATATTTCTGTATCACGGTTTCCACAAAAGTATGATGCAGCACAACTGTTTTTGACACTGATAATAATAAGAAATGTTTCTTGAGCATCAAATCAGCATATTAGAATGTTTTCTGAAGGATCGTGTGACACTGAAGTCTGCAAATTGGCATTTGCATCACAAAAAACACATTTTAAAATACAAAACTTATTGATATTGTAATAGACCTAATATATAATAAAATTACCGTTTTTACTGTATTTTTGATCAAACAAATACAGCTTTGGTTAGCATAAGCTAAGACTCAAAAACCTAAAATCCAACCTCAGACTTTTAAATGAAATAATAAAATAAAATACACTTACAGAATACCAATCTCCAAAACATGATATGATTAACACTGTAAAATCTCCAGAAACATAGTAAATACCATACAAAACATGATGGTATACTGATGGGTAATGTACAGTCAAGAAGTTATTATAAAAAAAAAAAAAGTAAATAAAATAAACCATGACCAGGACCCTGATACAAAGTGATTATATAGCCTATAATACACATCAAATAATAAATAAATGGATTAATGGATTTCAGTTAAATTGATTTTATTATGCGAGAAAAAAAAAGAAGAGAGTGAGGAGTGATACAAGAAGCACTGGTTGTCATTCAAACGATTTGATAACAGAATATTGCGATTGGCCAATCAGAATCAACTATTCCAGAGTTCCAGAATCAAATGAAGAGTTCATTTGCAAAAAAAACGATAACTCCATTTTTATTTTATTTTTCAGAAATCACGTTTTTTTTTTTTTTTTTTTGTGCATTCCAAGTAATATCAATCAAACTGCAGTTGGGTTGTCAAACAAATACAGGTAATTTACAAAATTAAAGTTCATTGAAATTTTTATTTTTACATATTAAAAGTTAGTTTTATAGCAAAAACAGATAACGTAACTCCAATCCCGTCCCAATGTGCATACTATCCACCCTATCTGCCCTAAATAGTATTAAAAATTACTAATATCACATAGAATTTAGGATGGATAGTAACGTTATGCACATTGGGACGCAGGCCAACTGTCGGTTGTTTTTTTGTTTTGTTTTTTTGGCAAAAGCAGATAACTCCACATTTCATGTTTTAGAGTTTTTAAAAATCACTCGTTTAATCTATGTAATCTCCTCAATGACAATGTAGATGCTTGACAAACGTTGTTGTTGTTGTGATCGTAGACTGTATAAATGTGATAACACGCGGAGCTTTTTCCTCACCATTGTAACGCGCCGCTTTTGCAAGGCTCCGTGAAAACGTTTCAGCTTTTATTTTCCTTTTTCGCCCTGAAGAAGATATCACAGGTTCATCAAATTCGTCGAAATTATCCATCCTCGATCACTTTGACGAAACTCCTCTCAACTAGCACGTCTTTTCAAAGTGAAAGTAGCCTTGTCACCTGACCTGAATACAGCGCGCTGATTCGCTAAAATGGACTTATCGGCTTCTGTTCACAAACAACAAGGGCGCTTATCGGCTTCTGCAGTAAAACGTGATCTCGTGATGCCTTGAAAGTGGACAATACCGGCTTATTTTTATTTTATTATTTATTTATTTATTTTTTGATAAACGTGTTTAGGGTTCAGATCGCGCTATATGTCGAGACTAATGCACGGCAATCAGCTTTTTTTTTTTTTTTTTTTTAAGTAGCATTTATCTTTTTTTGCAAATAAACTCTTCAAATATTCTTTGACATATTCTGTATACAGTATGTGAAGGTATGATTTTATAGCTCTACTCATGGGTTTGATTCCCAGTACATAGACTGATAAAATGCAAATGACGTTGGATAGGCCTAAGTATCTGCCAAATGCAAAAGTGTACTGCCATTGTGTAATCAAAGCATTGACGACACCAATGCAAAAATAAGAGTCACATGGTTGCAATAAAAATGCTCTGTAATGATTCAGCCCCTAAATCTGTGCCTGCGCTCCAGAGAGGTGGCCTACATCAGCCTGAAAAGAAATATCCAGACTCTGCTTCTTCTCTGTGGACATGACTCTTCCTCTGAATTCATTCTCCTGGGGTTGGGCCCTATTTTTACTCTCCGTCCCTCTGTCTATTGGTGAGTCAGTGGGGAGGGGGATGGTAGATTACACAGGCACATGGGACTGCCTAGTTTGGGCATGGCAGCCAGGTTAGAAGTTATTTATGGGTTGTTACAAGTCATGTTTCCCCACTAGCTCTTCTTCCCCCACCAAACCCTTCAACAACATCCCATGAGCCCTTTTTGCTCGTCTTTTGACCCCACAGTGAGTTGATATCTTGTCTTCAGGCGTTTTGTTTGTTTGTTTGTTTGTTTGTTTGTTTTTGTTTAACTTGTGACTGACTGCTGACTCATAAATTTCTCATTCTCTCAATATGGAAAGTAGGGCTGCTCGATTATGGCAAAAATCATAATCACGATTATTTTGGTCAATATTGTAATCACAATTATTTAACACGATTGTTAGTGGGCCATATAACCAAAACAAAATTCAATGCAAATCTTAAGTATTCAGTATTCAATAGAAATTTAATAATCAAATGTAAAATAAAACAGCATAGTCTTCGCTGTAAGAATTAAACTTCCTTTGTTTCTTATTAAAGCTACAAAAGACCTTCTGTGAAGAGCAGTGAGTGATTTTCTCTTTGTCTTTTGTTGTTTGATTAATATTAAGCGTACAGTCGGCAGCAGGAATATAGCCCACTGTCACTTTAAGAGCCGCACGGATACAATTTACTGTTACACAAGCATTTTCATTCTCAACTCTTTACATTCAGTTATTACATAACCGACGAGGTTTTGCGTGAATAATCACCAAGCGCCGCATTTTGACACATTTTTGCTGTATTTGACCGTTTAGGCGCTAAAAGATGACTGTACATGTCCGTGCTCTGCTCCATCTCTGAGCGCATACACAGAAACCATCCCGAGGAACAGCGCAAGTTCTCTTTTGCGCTTTTTAAAAACATTAATAAATCAAATCAACTTTAATAACTCAAGCACGTCCCAGTTTGCAAAAGTCACGTTACATGATTTTACTGATTTGCACGTGAAAATGGGCTTTTATGGAGGAGTGAAAGCGCACTGCTGGAAAGGGGGCGGAATGGGGCACAATAATCGTTTTATCTCGATTATAGTATTTTCATAATTGTTGGAGGCAGAAATCGAAACTGAATTTAGATTAATTGCACAGCCCTAATGGCAAGTGAAATGTATGGCCACAGACTTTTTAAGACCTCTTTACGACTGAAATATGCCATAAATGTGTTTGGGAAACCTGTTTGGAAACAATCATTATTTTTGCAATTCCATTAGGTTGTGCTAGTGGCACAGAATTACACATGAAACAGGATTTGCAATCCATTTTACTCTTACAATGCGACATATTTTGATAGCGTAAACATTGAAAATGGGATTTTATTCTTTGGGAACTGTTTGAATTGATCAGAACGGAGCCAGATCTGAATAGGAGTTTACTAAAACAACGCCCAACTAGATGTTTGCCTATTTGTTAACATAATAACTGACTTGTCCTAGGTATTGTCAGTGAAAAAAAGAAAACATTTTTAGGGTGGGGCAAGCTATTTAATTTTGATGAATGATTACAAACGATTATTATTTCTTTAGAATAATAACAAAATTGACCCTATTTAGTTTTTTGTATTTACTTTCTTAACACGTATGTCAATTTATGTTGACTTAAAAAATGGAAATAATTATCTTAAAATGATCTCAAAACTAATTTATATAAGTGAATTTGACATTTGTTTCCTCCTTCAACCTTTTTCTGGGTAATGATTGCAGAAAAAGCAAATAAGTGACTCATGGCTACAAAGTGTGAGGTGAGATACGACAGACTAAAGTTTGTTAATTGATAACTTTACTGTGGCATTGCCTCATGAGTTGTAAAGAAGAGAACAGAAATGCTTTTCATGAGATATTAAAAAATAAACTAGCCATTTCACATCGCAAACATCATGTTTTAGACAGCCAGCTTGCAAAATATTAAGGTTGACGGCAATCAGTCTCTTATGAAATGTTTCTAAAGGTCGTGGTGGCATCCAAAGCACCCAAAAGACAAACACAAAGGCCTCAGGGGTGTGATTTGGGACCTTTAGAATGTGAGAAACATTTGTCCTTGGAATTCAGCACAAACAAACTCCTACACATGTGGTTCTAATGTATTTTCCATGCAAAAACAGGCTTTGAGACCTACTACACTGTTCTAGTTGTATACTGGGGGCGAGTTGGCAATGAATCAATTTTACAATGTAGCCTTGGCACATAATATATCGCACATTTAATCAAGCCATGAGATTCACAAACTATTGACTATAGGCCTACATAACCCAGCTTCCTGAGTGACGTCATCTTAATATCAGGAACAACTATTCTAGCTCATTATTGCTCAATTTTACTCTCTGAGTAAGATGCATTTTTCTCTTATTATTATTTCACATATTTTCAACCAGCATGAACAGCTTAGTGACTTTTTTCTGGATCGTGGGACACACACAGTCATGCTGAGAGCCACATCAGCGTTCAGTAAAATCACAAACACACCCATAACCACGCTACTTAAGACATAAAGCTCTCAGTAGTTTCCATACTGTAAATATGAAGTGGTGGTAAAGTATGGTCACACAGCTATCTATAAAAATAATATGGCATATAAAACAGTCAAATTAAACATTAAGCATCCATTTCAGTATCCACTTTTAAAGAGACAGACTAAATTTAGTTATATGAAGAGACTGGGGCTAGTAGTCACAAGGGATATCTCAAGATTTTGAGTGAAATGTCCAGTTGCATAAATGCTTATTTCCTAGGAGTGGTTTTATGGTTGATGTATTCCCCAATTGCAAGTCGCTTTGGCTAAAAGCGTCTGCTAAATAAATAAATGTAAATGTAAATGTTATATGTTGTATAAACATTTAAGCATAATAATTTCAAAGGTTACACACATTATTTTGCTGCTATTGTATGCAATTATAATTTATGAGTCATCAAGAGCATTAGAATTCTTTTCCATTCTCAGTTATTTTTAATATATTATTAAAGTTCATTACACTCAATGAAGTAGATCAAACATGTGCATATACTCTATCCTTAGCTCAGTGTGACCTAATGTGTGCAATATGTTTACTTACAGGCAAAGAAACTTTCACAGTAGAATTAACTATTAACAAATAATATTCTACTCACCATTTTGCTTTAGAATTGGGATTTTTGCCGGGAAAATAGTTTGAAGATCACTTGCCCTCTCACTGCGTACCTGCAATGGGGTATGAGTGAGACACCGTCACCGTCTCACTGACAGGAGTTTGATTTTATACCTACAGCAGCACAGAGGAGGGGCAACCTGACACTCCTGCAAACCTCCCTGTGCTTATGTAGGCCAATATATTTAGACACAAAATAAAGCAAGAGCATGCACAACAACACCTCATAAAAATGTTCAGGAAAAATGATTTAGGTCAATATACATTATTTTTATTAAGCTACTCGTCATTACTTTATTGTATAAAATATTTTGCAAGGTTATTATATTATGTATTATAACTGAGCAACTTTAAATTACATTATTCAATATATATATATATATATATATATATATATATATATATATACATACACATCAATGCACATAGCATATATTTCATATACTATTTTATTTTTATTTATTTTAATATCATTGTCCATGTTCTTTTTGTCTTCACCTTTACCCCAGTATATATGCAAAACTAAACTGCCCCTCTGGAATTTATACACTTTAAAGCATTTTTTATTATTATTATTATTGTCATGGTACTTGTGAAATAAACAAATAAACAAACAAACAAATAAATACATTTTTCTATCTATCTATCTATCTATCTATCTATCTATCTATCTATCTATCTATCTATCTATCTATCTATCTATCTATCTATCTATCTATCTATCTATCTATCTATATACATATATATGATTTCGTATTAGTGTTTTATTTTATTGAAAACAACAGACTAGTGGAAATGGTAGTCAGTAGGTATTGTTCGTTTATAGGACTGCTGCATCTGGCACCACTTCATTGCATGATAACAAACAGTCATGTTTATGGCCCTGCCTAAGGTGCCCTCTAGTGCCTGTAAAAGAAATCACATTAACAGTGTGCTAAAAGCTACGAGCTGGGCTGCTTTTGAATCTTTATATGATGTTACGTTTCATTAATATGATTACTTGTGTCATACTGCTACATCACATAATATTGTCTGAACTTATTGTTTTTACACATGATGGGGTAAAATGTTCCACTTTGAAAAATATTTAGATAAATTACATATTTATATTCATCTACGGTTCCTTACTGTTCCTTACTTTTTGTGTGTGATAGATAGCCTCTCTGATATTTCTCTGTCTTTCAAATAAGTTTGTTCGAACTTCAAATCTTAAAAAATAAAAATAAAATAATAATTATTATTATTATTATATTGCATATATACTTATTCATATTTCAAAATGAACTGTCATATTTAACTTACAGTACACCACTTTTGCATTATTTGTCCAGTAGATGGAGGTATGCATGCTTGATTTCAGAACTGCAATCTGGTAGTTGTTGACTGAAGGATCACTGCACTGTCACTTTGACCTTCGATTTATAATTGGACAGATAAGATATAAACACATGGGGATAGAAATTGTTCAGTGAATTAACGGTGCCATCAATATACTCAAATTAATACAGGACAGTGTTTACACAACATTTATAGTCAGGTCACCTTGAAGAGCAAGTACATTTCAAGGACAAATATTCAAGTGGAAAAGTTTTTCAGTTTTTCCAAAAACACACAGAGCTTGAATTACATAAAAAGAATAATAATAATAATAATAATAATAAAAATAAAATAATAATAATATAATTATATAGGCCTACCCCTACAACAACGGCTCATTTTATATTTCCAAAACTCCATTCACCAAACTGAAAAATATATAAATAAATAAAAAGAAAAAGCTGTCAAATCAACCTGTTTTATTTTTTTTTTTTTTCCCAGTCTATCGCTTGCATGAAAATGAAACATTTGGGTATACCTGGTGAGAATATAACAGCTACTTATGTAGCACTTATAATGATTTTTCAAATACAGTTATATGTGTCGATCTCTGTATATTATTAAATAAAAAGAGTTTGACGCGCACAGTGCGTCGCCACGCTTGCGTCATGGACGTCTCCTCCCACTCGCTTTGTTTCTTGCTGTAGGACGTGACTGTCTGTGCATGAGCGTTCGCGTTCAATCATGGCTATTGTGTAAATGGGAAAAACTAGCGTCTCCGTATATGACTGATTCGTGCCATACGATCTCAAGTAAGATCGAGGGCTGTCTTTAACTTGAATTAAACAAGGATTTCCAGGTTTTATTCGCCGCTGGCTGGGCTGGCCGTATATGAAAATGGACCAGGCGGCGAGCCGCTACCAAGTGGTAAGTCTAATTCACCCATCGTTATATAAGACGATCAAACATCCCATGTTATACAATAGACATGACATATCCGAGCTGCTGATTACTGGCATTTTGTCCGATTCTCTTCAATCATTCATGACTTCCGCATCATCACACCTTCACCGCTACAAAGTGCGCGTCAGTGCACACAGAACGCGTTCTGGCGTTCAGATCATTTAAACGGCGCGTAACTGCATGGAAGCATTGCGAAGCTGAACTCATTTTATATTGTCGCCCTAACTTAAAAAATGCCCTCCTCCCTTCCCTTCCATTCCCTTCAAAATTAAACAGAAAGTCTCGATTTATTAAACGCCAAAAACGTTCATCTGATATGCGCGTACGAATAACGGAGACGCAAGAACGCAACGAAAAATAGCTCAGGAACGCGTCTTGTTTGAACGATTCCTTACCGAGCCGGAGATCTGATATAGCTAGTAGTCATGGTACCAGTAGTTACAATGTTGAGTAATAAAAATGACATTTTTACCATAGAAACACAATGTTGCTTTTCTAAGAACATACTGTACTAAGACTGTTTTGTCGCAATAAAAAGGTTTTAAAACATTTTATGGCACCATAAGTGCGTTCGAAAAATGTAGCTATATTGCACATTGTATTGAGGCTTTACAGAAGGTGTTGATTCGTTTAAATGTTCACTAGACGCATTTTGACCATTAGCCATCACTAGTGAGTTCCACAGAGGTGTAAAAAGTACTCAAAAAGTTTACTCAAGTGAAAAATACTCAGTGACAATTTTACTGAATTAAAAGTATAAGTATCTGGCCAAAAACATACTTGAGTAAAAGTAAAAAAGTACAACTTTAAATTGTAATCAAGTATTAAAAAAGTAGAAGTAGGCTACTTTTTTTTTTTTTTTTTCTGACATGCATACAGAAGTTTGGCTAAAGGGAGAAAACGAAACAAAATGCAATGGCACAGGTCAAACACGTATATCTAGTGCAGCAATAACAATAAAAATGCAGCACAGCGGAACACACACAATTGCAGGGAAAGGGATTAAAAGGAAACTTAAAAAGGAAATTTATTTGTATAGCACTTTTCACTATACAAATCGTTGCAAAACAGCTTTTTCTCAGCAAATATTGCTACATAATTTTTGCCACTAGTTATATGAATTAATGAGCAAATCATGTAATTATTGCAATTAAAAAAATATTAATTGAGAGTCCAAATTCCTACTCAATGCATCATATAATGACATATTATTAATACAACTTATCCACTACCTAGTAGGAACATCACTAAACATGAATAACAATTAAGTAAACATACAATGTTCATTTAAACACTTTTTTGGACAAATTCTATCAAAACAAAGAATAATGAATAAACTTTTTTTGGGGAAAACACAACTTTGCTACCTCAACATGCTTCCTCAGATTTGATGGTGAACTTTTGAACCCAGACATTTACCTGATGAAAGTCATAACTGAAGTAGAACTGTGTGCTTGATGCGTGAAAACAATGATCGTTGGTTCTCACGTCAAACACGCACGTTTGAGCTTCAGTTTCCCATATTTAATGTGCATAAGATAAAATAAAATTGTAAGGAGTAAAAAGTACTGTTTTATTCTTCAGAAATGCAATCAAGTAAAAGTACAAGTAGTCAGTTTAAATTGTATTTGAATAAAGTTGGGGTTTTGGGGTTCAAATGCCTTTTGAAGCATCAGAGACATGTATGGGATGTTGGGTGCATTTTGGCGTTGAAGTTTGAGGTATCACCGATGCGTTTTGAGTTGTCACATGCACACTCAGAACATTTTACGCTTTCAGGGGTGTTAAATGTACTTTGAATTGTCACAGACGTATAGGCTTATGGGAAGTTGGATGCATTTTGGCGTTCCATTTTGAGGCACCACTGGGGCGTTCCATCACAGTTTGAGTGGCCACATGTAGGCCCGGTTTCAGAGACAGGGCTTAGCCTAAGCCAGGATTGAGCCATAGTTCAATTAGGACATTTAAGTAATTTTTATAAACATGCCTTAGAAAAAAGCATTACTGGTGTTCGTCTTAAGACAAAACAAAGGCGCTGACATGTTTTAAGATCAGTCAGTGCAAGTTTCTTTCAGTTGAAACCGCTCATATTTACATTTTAGACTAGGCTTAAGCCTTGTCTGTGAAACCGGGGGGTAATCATGGAACTTTAAGTGCATTTGGAACGTTAAATGCATTTTCAGCTGTTATAGATATGTTCGGGGGCGCTCAAAACCAGAGGTGTAAAGAGTCCCGGAAAACCATACTTCAGTAAAAGGACAGATACCCTACAGTGAAAATTACTCCAAGTTACAAGTCACCAATTCCAAAACAACTTGAGTAAAAGTCTTCGAGTATCTGATTTTAACAGTACTTAAGTGTTTTACTTAGACTAAATATAGGCTCAAAGATGCACTAGTCAAAGAGACATGCCAGTCAAAAACTGTAACGTTGTGGAGAAGCTGGGGAAGACAGGCAGAGGCAAGGATCTATGTGTAGATATTTCATGGAAAAGCTAGAACAAACAATAAGCAAAAAACCAAAAGGAACAAAGAACAGAATGGCAGGCAAACAGACAACCGTTACATTCAACAACTCACAAAGAACTAAAGAAACACTGGGCCTATATATATTTATATATACAGGAAGCTAACAAGCTGAACAAGATAAGATACAAACTGACTGCAAACACCACGGGAGGCAGGAAGTGACATAAAAGTCTAAGACAAGGCACAGAGAACTAAAACCAAAATAAAACTGAACACCTCAAAACTACTTGCTATGGAGCTTACATTCATGTAAAGTAGCCTTGTTGACAAGTTTGGGTGAGTAAAGGCAAATCACACAAGATATAGTACTTTCAGTGCCCTGTAGAAATAAACCACTGCAGAAAAACTAGGTCCCATGCAAAATGTAATGCGTATCTGCGACACTCATTTCAAATGTAGTGGAGTAAAGAGATACTCATTCAAAAATGTAGCGAAGTAGAGCGTAAACCTTGGTAATATATTTGATACTCAGTAAAACTACAAAGTATCCGAAAAGATACTCAAGTACAGCAATTAGTACAATTTACTCCAATACTTTACACCTCTGCTCAAAGCTTGTGGCGTAATTGAAACAATTGTTATAACACGTTTTAAAGCATCAGTGGTGTTCCAGTGCAGTTTGAGTTGTCAGCTAAAAGGCCACAGACACATTTTAGTCATTAGTCATATGTTTCAAATGCATTTTGGGGCGTCATCGTAGGCCCACGTGTAACATTTAAACATTAAAATATATTTTGAGCCATTAGATCATGTAAACACATTTTGAGGCATGATAGGCATGTTTATTATCTTTGAAGGCATCATAGGTGTGTTTGGTATGCTCGACAACGTTTTAAAGCATTTTAATCGTGTTTGGGTGTTGTTATTGGTA
Source organism: Onychostoma macrolepis (assembly GCF_012432095.1). Taxonomy (NCBI): domain Eukaryota; kingdom Metazoa; phylum Chordata; class Actinopteri; order Cypriniformes; family Cyprinidae; genus Onychostoma; species Onychostoma macrolepis. The sequence continues at coordinate 41,669,250 of NC_081155.1, forward strand.
CATTTGGGTGTTTTCAAAGGCATTTTGATATTGAAATTTTATTAGCAAAAGTTTTGAGGGGTCAGGTCTGTGTGCGGATCTTTGAAATGCATTTTGAGGCGTTGGCTGCAAATGTCATGTCCTCTTTGATGACACTTGGTTAAGTTGGAGTCACGACCTTCTACTGTATCATAAACAACACAAGTGTGGTATAATCACAGGTTTGTGTGTGTGAGTGTGTGTTTTCCACCCTCAACAATAGAGCAGGCCTGGACCGTAAGTGATCTGGATCCAGGGCCTTTTGTTTATTGTGGAAATCTGGTGGCTCACTGCTCAGCTGGGAAGGGTTATGTGAAGCATCCCAGAATATAATATCTTTTATAAACATACAATACAAATTCTATCCCTTACAAAGAATTACTATGGTAATAACATGTTTTTTGGACTGTAGTGCTATGTAAATACAACAGTATTTACACGCACTACAGCACAGATTGTAAACTTTGGATTTGAGCTTCAGAGGTTGTTGGTAAATGTTATCTAACAGGGAATAAGGCTAAAATATTGTACAGCCTTAATATTATTGTATGCTTCATCAAAAAACCCGGTTATTTTCTGCTCTGAAGGTCTTGGTCAATAACAAGGACAACGTTCTGATATATATATTTTCATTTTCAAAGAAGAGCGCAGCAATTGCAAGTTTCTGGAGTGTTGAGTAATTCATCCAGCAGGCCTCTGTGTGTTTTTGAAGCCTTTTCATCATTTCTAAGAAGGAGAAAAAAAACCAGCTCGCTTAGTCACAAACTTTTTTGAGCTCGCTGCATGTTCGAATGTTTCTATAGCAACCACCGCAGAATAGCGCTTCTTAGATGTGTCAACAAATAAGCATAGCTGCTTTTTCCATTTTAAGGTAAATCGATATTTAGGTGGTTGTGGTTTTACCACATGAACCATTCTCAGAAGTCTTTTCCTGCAATATTTCATAGCTCAGCTCTCACTGCACGAGCTCTCCTTCATCTTTATCCGTTTTATTATACTTGTACCATGATATCACTGTCTCCCACTTATCTTTGTCGTTCTGAACTCGTTATTAGTCAGCACACTGCAGAACTGCAATTTTATGCAACTATGCAATTTTAAACTGGACATCTTTATTGGTCGGCAGTTATGCGAGAAGCCAGTTTTGAAATATTTTCTTTGTCACGCCAATGTGGTGGTGTGATGATGACTTTGTTTGGAAATGATGAAGCTTTTAAGCTTTGTAGACAGTGATTTGTCTTTAACATCAACCTGCCAAGGGACTACGGATGAAAATTTGGCTAAATCTGATACATTTTAAGTGTTATGTATTATCAATGTGTATTGTCCCTCATTAAATAAATAAACAAACAAATTTTCAGTAGTAAAGACTTTCCTGACATTCCCTAAAATCTAAATCACATAGCCTTTTATTGTTATTATTATTTTATTGTTTTTTATTTTTTAATGAATGCGGTGATGGAGGCCAACATGTTAAACTGACTTTTTTGGGCAATGCAATGCAATAAAATAAAATAAAATAGGTATGAAATGTAATTATTTGCTATGGATACACCAATATTAAAATGGTGGCCAATATGATAAACCAATCATTATTTAATGTTATGGCCCATAATGATAAATGGCTGATTGAAATTCTGTTCCATTTTGTCTGAACAAATGCATTTTTAAATTACACTTAAAAACTAAAATCGTTTGAAATTAATTTTAGCATCACAACGTTATAATGTACAGTATTAAAAATATTCAGATTGAGATTAATTTCTGTTAGATGTTACATTCATTATTTAGTAACACTGTTAAGAATTAAGTTAAAAACGGATAAGTGAATGTTAGATGGCAAATGTAGTCTAAATGTAAAAATTGGGGAAATGCAATAAAGGTACAAAAGCTGTCACTGGGGCGGTACCTTTCCAAAAGGTACATGTTTGTACCTAAAAGCTCCACTTTGGTACCTTAAAGATACATATTAGTACTTAGTGTACACATTTGAACCTAATAGGTACAAAAGTGTACCTTTTGAAAAGCTTTTGTACCTTTATTTCTGAGAGTGTAGAGTCTACCAATAATAATAATAATAATAAAAAAACCCTCTAATATAAATATCTAAATTCATATTGAACCAGTATATCCAAATGCATCTCTCTATTTTTTGTATGTTACTTATTAACAAAAGTGACATTTTAATGATTGGCCTATTTAATATTTCTGCTGAGAAGAGCTTGAATGACATTGTCAAGTGAGGGCTTTTTTTAAAGGTTTTTAGCAAACTGATTCTGTGCAGTCGTAGTCATAACACAGTATGATAGTGCTTCTAACAGTCCATTGCCAACCACTGGAGATGCATGCTTTGTCTCTGGGCAGTTGTTGTGTTTATGTAATGCCAATCAGGTTGTCTGCACAATTCACCATTGGCGTTCTTGCTGTCCTTGATGTGGCCCTGATGTTACAGTGTAATCATTCTCATGTGAACTTTGTCTCTCACTGGATCTCTAATGCTGTTTCTGTTCGCCTTCTCTTAGAGGATAGCAGAGTTGAACCTAAGAGCACTGACCTATGCATAGATTTCCGTGGCTCTCAGCTTTGTCAGGAGGCCTTAGATATTATCAGGAGGTGTGGTGTAATAAAAGATTGTCATGGCTTGATCCTTCCAAAGAGTGAACCGATATTTATCGTTATATTAGTGATATTATGTCTATATGGTCTGCAGCAGCTTTCTGATTTTTTATTTTTTTGTAGGATAGTCTATGAGCTGTAAACAGAAGTTATATTTATTTTCTGTATTTTATTTATTAGCAGCATGTAACCAGTAGAGTTTGAACAATAACATTCACAAACTAATTGCAATTCGATGATAGCCTAATAAATGCATGTCATATGATTTTTATAATATTATATACTTTTATAATGTTTACCAATTTATTTTACTGTTAGACTTGGAAGTTTCTTTACTTTATTTTCTTTATTTATTTTTTGCAATAAATTTAGCCAGCACATACAAATCTGTTACTGCTGTACTCCTGTGTCACTGCTAAGCTTAAATGAATGATTTTGTAAATAAATAAATAATACTACTTTATTTTTTAATATTTTTCCGTTAAAATCTGAAAAACGTAATAATATTACATCGGTTTTGCCATTTAGTTAGTTAGTTAGAAATTAGCCAGTACCTAAATGTTTTTTTTCAAACCCATGCCATTGCCTTATCCAGAGTAACTAAAATAATGATCATTTCATGCTTAACCTGTTTAATACAATTTGAATTTAGAGCTGTCTGGTTCAATTTTATAGGAATATTTCAGGCATTTATTGATATTTAGAGTTTAAGTAGCTATTTCATTAATTGATGTTAAAGTTACTATTCAAATTTTAATTTGGTGATGTTGATATTAATGCTTTTTAAATAAAGCGCATGCATTTTTGCTGTAGTTAATATTTTGTATTAAAATCCTAAGCATTTTAGCATTGGTGTGAACTACAGAAGTTTTGGTTTTGTGACACAACTACTATGAGGATTACTACTAACTTCCCAAAATGTGCACCAGACTAATTTCACCCTGGTGAATCGCTCATATCTGTTTGGACGATTGCTTTCTAACGACACATCAAACAGGTGCAGATGAAGGCACAGCCTTGTGCCTCTGTCTCGTGGTTTGCATTACCGCCGCTCTCCTGTTACTGTGTGAATCTCGCTGTTAGCTAACTTTGTTGGCAGACAACCGTGCATCTTACTGTGTTGTGATGTGCCAAGTGCAATCTTAAACTGTCCCATTACCATGAGGCCTCAGAAGACATTTTCAGGTCACTTTGTGCAGATTGAGATTCAAGGCTCCTTTTTAATACTAAATGTTTTATTCAGTGCTTCTTTTCAACACTTCCCTCTTGAAGTTTAGCTTCTCTGATTATTTTGTTAATCGTAGGGCGAGGACAGTAAGGTTATGCGACCCAAGAGACCATGTTGTTGACTCAAGTTGTTGACATGTTCCTTGCAGTGTTAGATGATATCCTCCCTTCATAGAGTACATCATGGTGTCAGTTCAGCCAACGCAAGACACAAGACCTTGTCAGATTGGTCTTAAATTAAACGACAAGATTCTTCAGTCTGAACTTTTGTGATTCTATCCTTCCTCAGTTGCACAATGAGGACGATCCCTCTGAAGGGGCCGCCAGCGCAGAGCCGTCCACATCCTCCCAGGCCGCTGCCACCGTCGCAGGCATCAGCAACCCCGCGGAGGATACGGAAGCTCCGCCTCCTCCTTATACCAGCGTGGCACTCGGAGCAACAGCTGCACCAGGTACAGACACCTGGAAAAAGATAGTATTTCCAGTGTAAGAGCAGGAATCTACTAGATTAGAAATTTATATTGTTTGCAATAGAATAGAAAAGTTTTCGGCATGCGTAAAAAAAAAAAAAAAAAAGATGCATCAGCTGCAGCTGCCATGGAACTCAACGTTTTATTTTTAGTTGCCGTGTATGAAAATAAACATAATGTGGATTCTGTTCAATTCACTATGCAAATATTACAATGACGTCATTGCCATTGGTTACTGTTCAAAGGCTCAGTAGGATTAATTCTTTTAAAGAAATTAATACTTTTATTCCGCAAAGATTAATTAAATTGAATACAAATGACAATAGACACATATATAGATTTAGCTTTCAAATAAATGCTATTCTTTGGAAGATTCTATGCATCAAAGAATTAAAAAATCACAATTTCAACAAAACTTTTAAGCGGGACAGCTGTTTTCAACATTGACAATAGAGTGCAAGAGTCTGGTTCCAGAAGAAAAACATAATTCATTTTCTGCATAGGGAAATTGATTTTTAACAATAACTTACAAAGTTTTAAAGACAGACCTACTGTGAGCGCCATGGCTGTTAATCGATGGTATATGCTTTTGTTGCATTATTTCAGCTTTTGTTTTGAGTAGGAATGTAACAATGCACCCCAAGCCGGTTAAAAAAATCTATAAATATGTGACGATTCAGTTGAATCAATCAGTTGAAATGTTAAATGAATCGCGATACAGTCAGGGGCGGTATCTCTGAGGTGAACACTGTCTTCAGAAAAGTTTAATGGTATTTTCTTTTAATTTTGTCTCTGTATAATTCATATTAAAGTAGTGCAGTGCTGCTTTGTTTACAGCGGTAACCAAGCAAACACTGTATAGCTGCTGTTCCATAAGCGCCACCTGCTGTCAGAGATAGGGCTGGGTATCGACTTTGATACTTTTTAGGCACCGACTGAATTGCCTCTATACCATAGAGTATTGAAAAACGTCTTGTCGTTCGGTACCAAATTTTGATACCTACGGGGTTAATCTCATCAATGTCAGTGAGGCAATAAGCCTGTTAATCTGCAGCACTAGGTGTGTTCGACTAGAAGCGACTCGAAAGCGTACGGAGCAGTCTGCTACTACACACAGACTGAAGCGTGCGTGACGCTCACCGTGATTTCAGCGTCTGCCGTCTCACTAAATGAGGACATGAACAACATCTCCAGAACTGCTCTGAGAGTCACTTCATGAGCATTTTACCGTTTGATTTGAGTAAAACTAGCGTCATATCATATACACACTGACTGAACTGTAAAGGTATTCACAGCAACCCGTCAAAATAAAAGTTCGGTTTAACTTGGAAGACACTGCGGCAGAAATACATTACTATTGTTCAGCAGAATGTACAACAGGGTTCCTCAGATCTTTCCCTGGAGGGCCAATCTGCTGCAGAGTTTAGCTCCAACCCTGATCAAACTCACCTACCTGTGATTTTCTAATGATCTTGAAGACTCTGATTAGCATGCTCAGGTGTGTTTGATTAAGGTTAGAGCTAAACTCTGCAGGAGTGGGCCAGATTTGAGGATGCCTGATGTACAAACTGTTACTACTAGGCTACTATTAAAATGATTAAAACTTAATTTTTTTTAAGTAATGATCACACAACATTTCTTCCATGTGTTAATTGTAATAGTAAACTGTTTGCCTAAATAAATAAATAAATAAACTTTGATTTTCAATAATTTATAGATAAATGAAAGACTTGAAGTCTTTAACAACCTAGAATAAATGAATAGAAATGCTGATTCTGTCTGAGCTATGTGTTTTAAAACGAACACGCACTAGTGTAAATGTAGGCTAACAGATGTGTAAACTGAAAACTATTTGAACTTTATTAAAATTATTTGCACTGATTTATTGTTGGATATATTTTGTTCCTTTGTGCAGTGGCTCAGGAGATGAGGCTTCGAGTCTGTATAAATGTCAACAAGCTGAAAAAATAAAACCAAAGTTTTTTTTAAGATAATGTAATCTTGTTAAAACTGATTTCATAAAATTGGTATCGAAAAAAGTATCGTTCAGGAACCGGTATCGGTATCAAATTTTTAAACGATACCCAGCCCTAGTCAGAGAATGAATTTGCATTGTCATGCAGCACATCTGCTGTTTTTGTTTTGTGCAGATGTTTTATGTAGCATAGTTTCACAAAGCTAAAGTCAGACTATTGTGTTTTTGCTTTTAAATTTTGAAATTATACAGTCTAATTTAAATCAAAAACTGCTCATGCTGCATGCATTCAGCATCTTTGTTTGGATTGGTTGCTCTAATTTTAAATGGAAAGAGCACAGTTTGTTTATATGAAGATATTTCTTTTATTTTGATTATTTGTTTATTTGATTTGGGTTTTGTTTTAAAACTTTAATTTAGTTTTGCTATTTGACATGCTTGCTTGCATGCGTGATGCTGTGAAGAAAATTCCACCAATCAGAAAATTGCAGCAAGTAAATTTCACAAGTGATGTAATCGAGTCCTTGTATCTTAAAACACTAAAATATTTGTGTATATATGCATATTTTACAATAAATTTAAAATATATTGTTTCTGTATACACAATCAACAACTTGAAATGGGTCGTTTTATATTTCTCCTTTTTTTCAGTTATGTGATGGGATAGTTGTTCTATCCCTCATTAGCTGTTAAGGTACACGGTCTTGTACCTTTTTGTCAGATTTTTTTTGTCTGAAAAAGTTTTTTTTTTTTTTTTTTTTTAAAGTTTACTGCTGTGATTCACCTCATAGCTGGTTGGCTTGGTTCATGGCTTATAGCGCTTTAACGAAGACTTTTATTTAGGGTTGTTCAGATTCCGATACTAGTATCGGAAATTCTGCCGATACCACAAAAAATTCTGGCATCAGTATCGGCGAGTACTTGAACCCATGTACCGATCCGATACCATTTTCTTAAACGAGACCTATAGTTATGCGCGCTAGCTTTGCTTAACGCTGCAAAACGGAAATCAATTCTTCTTCGCTGCTCAGAATGCAAACACAGGAAGTTGTGCTGTGTTGCCACAAGCAACCACTGTTTAGAGCGGCGAAGAAGAAATACAAACGTGCTAGCCTAGCACATTGCCAGTAAATCACTCACATATGCTAATAAATAATCAGATTTTACTCGTCAATGTGTGAGTTGGAGGCAATTTATAAGCTTAGCACAGATATATTGTCATTCGCCGAACAATCTTGACTGAGCGCTTCAGAGTTTCTGTCTCCGTCAAGCGATCTATTTTTCAGATCATCTGAATGAATGCGCAGTGCAGCTGTATTTGACGCACCGTAAGCTCTAGTGTGAAGCGCACGCCTCGCCGTCGCTTTGCTTTTTTCCTCACACGCAAAGAGCGAGAGAGAGTCTTACATGTAGCGCGTCAATTCTGCATGGTATATAAACGATGTTCTTTGCTGTATTTTCCTGTTAAAATAACGGAGTTCCTTTGGAATTCTTCAGATTTTAAGAACTGCCGGGTTCTCCGGGAGTAGGCGGAGCTAATGCGCAAACAACAATCTCATTGGCTGGCGCTCACCTTTTATCGTCCCTGTTTTGATTTCAGAAAATCAGTTTGAGCGAACGCACACAACCTGATTAATATTCATGAACCCAGCAGCTCGTTAATCCTTAGTGCGTTTTATATTGTTCTTAGTAGAATTCATAGTATGATTATTATCTTATCAGTATTACTGATAGTTCCACCACCACCATAAAAAAGCACCACCACCAGTCTTAAGTTCAGTTATGCTAAAGTTATATCATTTAATAATACTTGATTATCGTAATATATTTATAATGCTTGACTGACTGATGTTAAGAGTGTACTTTTAGATATTTAAAAAGATGCGCCATTTTCCAAACATTATATATTATATTTTTTTGTTTACTCGCCAGACCATCTATCTATCTGTCTATTTACAGTGAGGAAAATAAGTATTTGAACACCCTGCTATTTTGCAAGTTCTCCCACTTAGAAATCATGGAGGGGTCTGAAATTGTCATCGTAGGTGCATGTCCACTGTGAGAGACATAATCTAAAAAAAAATCCAGAAATCACAATGTATGATTTTTAACTATTTATTTGTATGATACAGCTGCAAATAAGTATTTGAACACCTGAGAAAATCAATGTTAATATTTGGTACAGTAGCCTTTGTTTGCAATTACAGAGGTCAAACGTTTCCTGTAGTTTTTCACCAGGTTTGCACACACTGCAGGAGGGATTTTGGCCCTCCTCCACACAGATCTTCTCTAGATCAGTCAGGTTTCTGGCCTGTCGCTGAGAAACATGGAGTTTGAGCTCCCTCAAAGATTCTCTATTGGGTTTAGGTCTGGAGACTGGCTAGGCCACGCCAGAACCTTGATATGCTTCTTACAGAGCCACTCCTTGGTTATCCTGGCTGTGTGCTTGGTCATTGTCATGTTGGAAGACCCAGCCTCGACCCATCTTCAATGCTCTAACTGAGGGAAGGAGGTTGTTCCCCAAAATCTCGCAATACATGGCCCCGGTCATCCTCTCCTTAATACAGTGCAGTCGCCCTGTCCCATGTGCAGAAAAACACCCCAAAGCATGATGCTACCACCCCATGCTTCACAGTAGGGATGGTGTTCTTGGGATGGTACTCATCATTCTTCTTCCTCCAAACACGTTTAGTGGAATTATGACCAAAAGTTCTATTTTGGTCTCATCTGACCACATGACTTTCTCCCATGACTCCTCTGGATCATCCAAATGGTCATTGGCAAACTTAAGTCGGGCCTGGACATGTGCTGGTTTAAGCAGGGGAACCTTCCGTGCCATGCATGATTTCAAACCATGACGTCTTAGTGTATTACCAACAGTAACCTTGGAAGCGGTGGTCCCAGCTCTTTTCAGGTCATTGACCAGCTCCTCCCGTGTAGTTCTGGGCTGATTTCTCACCTTTCTTAGGATCATTGAGACCCCACGAGGTGAGATCTTGCATGGAGCCCCAGTCCGAGGGAGATTGACAGTCCTGTTTAGCTTCTTCCATTTTCTAATGATTGCTCCAACAGTGGACCTTTTTCACCAAGCTGCTTGGCAATTTCCCGTAGCCCTTTCCAGCCTTGTGGAGGTGTACAATTTTGTCTCTAGTGTCTTTGGACAGCTCTTTGGTCTTGGCCATGTTAGTAGTTGGATTCTTACTGATTGTATGGGGTGGACAGGTGTCTTTATGCAGCTAACGACCTCAAAAGGTGCATCTAATTTAGGATAATAAATGGAGTGGAGGTGGACATTTTAAAGGCAGACTAACAGGTCTTTGAGGGTCAGAATTCTAGCTGATAGACAGGTGTTCAAATACTTATTTGCAGCTGTATCATACAAATAAATAGTTAAAAAATCATACATTGTGATTTCTGGATTTTTTTTTAGATTATGTCTCTCACAGTGGACATGCACCTCGATGACAATTTCAGACCCCTCCATGATTTCTAAGTGGGAGAACTTGCAAAATAGCAGGGTGTTCAAATACTTATTTTCCTCACTGTATCTATCTATCTCACAGTATATGGTGAAGCACACCATAAAATAATTGTATCAATTCATACAGGTCTAGTAGTACATATAGCTGTATAACCAGATACAGGTATCGGATCAGTACTCGGTATCGGCCGATACCCTGAGCCTAGGTATCGGGAAGGGAAAAAGGGTGTCGGAACATCTCTACTTTTATTCATCCATTTAAATAATATTTCACAGTATTACTGTATTTTTTATCAAATAAATGCTTGGTAAGCTTAAAATACTTAAAAATTTTACTTTTTAGCACACTTAAGATTACAATTAAAATCTAAGTCTGAAATTATTGCATTGTTGTGTAGTTGCTAGGTCTCTAGTTATTGACCCAGGTTGACCTCCAAGTCTTGTGTATGTGTATCAGTTGTTATGCGTGTTTTATAAAAGGCAAAACTTGTAAGTCTGATGGCTAGTTATGCGTCACCGCTTGGTGCTTTGCAATTATGGCTTTTATTCAGATCTCTAAATATGGGCAATCGTAATCGTGATGCTTGACTGATGTTAGGAAGACTCATTGTTTAGAAGACTCATACCTAGAAATGTGTGGAGTATGGCTGACTTATGTTTTCTATTGCTTTTCAGAGAGCACATTTCCAGGGGACTTTCCCGTTCCTCCACCATACAGCGTTGCCACGTCTCTGCCCACTTACGATGAGGCAGAGAAGGCCAAAGCGGCAGCCATGGCTGTCTCAGCGGTGGAGGTCATTCCACGAGTGAGTATCTCATCGGCCTACGCACCCACATGTTCTGCCGAATCAAACGCCAAGCCCTCGATTCGCACAACTTTCCACTGCGGCTTCGGTACAGTCCAAAACTCCCTCAATGGAAATAAATTGCTGTAGTAATGCTAAATGATGTTTAATGATGACCAAAATTAAATGGGACATCTCTTAAAATCATGTGTGATTGGCTTTTAGAAGTAACATAAGGAGAGCCTTTCTGAGGATGTGGTGTGCCATAAAAGCCATGACCTAGAAAGCGAATCCCACAGATACTCTGATTTCTCTGAGCTCAGATCAAGAAGTCTTATGTAATGTGGACCCAAAAAGTATTTGGACACTCTTAAGATGGTCTGAATGTCATTGCGTTAGATAACAGAATGACAAACCAACTGGCATCTGCAAACAAACGATGCTTTTCTCAGAACTAACCTTTTTCTGAGCCTCTTTTGCAGTGAGCTCCGCGCAGCGAGTCCCAAGGTGGTTTCTATATTTGAAATGGAGTACTAAATTACTGCTTACTGAATACTGTGACTTGACTTAAAAAAAATAAAATAATAATAATTAAAACATTTTCAGCAGCTATTTGTGTCATCCTTCAGAAATCATTCTAATATGCTGATTTTATGCCCAGGAAACATTTATTACATGTTGAATAGTGTTGTTCTGCTTCATATCTTTGTGGGAACCCTGATACTCTACCACTCAAATGTTTGAAGTAAGTAAATTAATTCTAGTCAGGACACCGTACATTATTGATACAAAAAGACAGCAAAAACATTTATAATGTTACAAAAGACTTCTATTTCAAATAAATGTAATGGTTTGAAACTTTGTGTTCATTAAAGAACCCTGAAAAAAAGTATCACAAAAATATTAAGCAGCAAAAAATGGTTTTTAGCATTGATAATAAAGACCATAATTAATAAATGAACACTAATAATGGATAATATTATTTAAGCACCAAATCAGCATATTAGAATGATTTCTGAAGGATCATGTGACACTAAAGACGAGAGTAATGATGCTGAAAATTCAGCTTTGCATCACAGGAATAATTAAAATTTTACATCTATATTAAAATAGAAAAATGATCTTCTAAATTGTTATAATATTTCACAATATTAATAGTTTTTTCTATATTGTTGATCAAATAAATGAAGCCTTGGTGAGCACAAGAGACTTCTTTTAAAAAATATTTTAATTATTCCAAAATTTCCAAAGTTTTCTTTTGGAAAGTAGCTTCATTGCAAATTGAGGACATGCAGAGAGAGAGAGAAAAGGTGCAAGCACCCAAGTGCTGGAGCTCTGTTATGAAATCACTTCAGAAACAAAGAATGAATTAGAGCATTATTCAAGACTTTTACTTGTTATACAACCTCAGAAGCTCTGTTGTGAGCTGCGGTATCAGCGTGGAGCCGGGCTGAGTTACCAGAGGCGTAGGCTGGGTCATAAAGGAGCAGTTCACACAAAAATGAAGATTTGCCATTTTCTCAGCCTCGTGTCATTCCAAACCCATGGAACACAAACGTGCTGTGCAAAAGTGAAATCATACAGTGAGAGTGAATGTCTACAGAGCAGTTCAGTTCAAACACTTGTCCTGCAGTCAAATGTCGTTTGCTGAAATGACAGACATCTTTTTTTAGATGCAACACTTCCTGATGTCAGAGCCAACTGATGAATGTTGTTAAAGCTGGTGTAAAAAGCTGCTTTAGAAGACTTGAAATATCTGATTAAAGTTGTATAGACCGGGGGTTCTCAATCTTTTAGGTGCCATGAACCCCAAAATATGTTCATATGTGTTCAAGAGTCCTCCCCTTAAATGATACTAAATTTAAAAGACAGCTGTATATAAAGAACCCATTTATACTGTGAAAAATGTTAAATATAACACATTATTTGGAAAATATTTAGTGTCCTTTTTTTTTCTTTTTTTTCATTCTTTTTCCCCCCGTTTTTCTAATAGAATTGTACTGTTAATGTATTTAAATCTAAATATTATTATTTATTTAATTTTTTTTTTATTTCAATCTATTTTATTATTTTGTAATTTATTTATTTTTACACCGTTTTTATTTAATTGTATTTCTTTTTTTTCCACAGACCCCAGTTCGAGACCACTTTTATGATACGTTTATGGTGATTTTTTTATTTTATTTTTTTTTTTATTAATTTTTTTAAATTATTTTTGGAATGTGATAGTTGGTCATTATTCACTTTCAAAATAACTCTTTAGCATATGGGTTTGGAACAACATGAGGTTGAGTAGAAGACAGAAGACATTTTCATTTTCTGGTGAACTTTTCCCTTTACAAACAAAACATAGATAATTGTTAGATAATTGCACAGAATATCTATTGATGCGAGCCGTTGAACTAGATGCTTAACCTCAGGTTGCTCTGGAGAGGCTGTCTGCTGCTAGTATACTTGAAAGGGAGTAATCAGGCTAAGGAATTCCGAGTTATATCACCATGCTGTTGTCTTAATTTTTATATGTGATTTTTATAAAGTGATGTCTTTCAGAAAATTCAATGAAGAGAATTGCAATAATTTGTCAAGGGTTTAATGCATTAAGCATTAAACACGCAGCTTGTGCTACTGTTTCTGCTATAAGTAAATGACTTTGTTTGTGATTGGCTAACATCTTTGTATCTAGTACACTGTTGTTTATGTAGCTGGTGCAGTTGCTGATGTGTAAACATTGAGGTTGCATCACAACCATGGTGAATTCTGAGCCAGTTTATGTTGCTTCCTAAATGTTTCTCTTTATTCCTCTTCTTGTTAAAAAGGATGATGATTTTCCGGTTCGGGATGACTTCAGTGACGCTGATCAGCTGAGGGTGGGAAATGATGGAATCTTTATGCTGGCCTTTTTCAGTAAGTCATGCAGTATGCGTATGCTTTACACTCATATGCATGTTTAGAATAGTATACTATTATAATCATACTAAAAATTGCATTACATTTTTACACAAAACTGGGCATAACATGCAAAATAACCACTGAATTAAACATGCAATTTACTAAGGTTTCATCAGCCTATTAGCATATGAGCAGTTAAAGATTTAGAATGCATACACTTAAGACATACTTGTTTTGATGATGGTGTGTAGTGTGCAAGTGTGCCATTAGAAACATTGGCTGTATCTGAAATCACATACTCTCTTGAGGAGGTATTACTCTGCAATATAGTATCAATGTAATCTGGACATACTATGTTTGACCTACGATTGCATCTCTTCACTGCCATGGCCTCGTAGGATAGTAAAGTGTCCACGCTTCAGAATCTCGCTGGAAGCAGTATGTCATCCGGATACTTTTTTTCATACTCGTTTATGTGTGCTGTGAATTAAGACATGCTACTTCAATCAAACACTGAGAAGTATGCGATTCCAGATGCAGTCACAGCGTTTGTGTGTTTGTTTGTCATGGCGTGTTGAGTTCCTCCATTAGTGCTGTGTGTGCGCCATCTGGTGGCGTTGTGCTGTATTGCACTTCAAGTTTTTCTATTCACAGTATGTGGTCAGTCAGTCAGTAGCATAACACATTGCAGTGCGGTCGATCATAGTCCAGTCATGTTTAATAAATGATTAGTCATGTAAGCAGTTTTACAAGATCTGTTGATCTGCACATAAAAATACAAAATAGTTACCGTATTTATGTATGAAGGTGTTTACGTGTACTTTAAATACAGTCATTCTTTATTAATGCAGTATTCTCTCTATTTTTTGTGTAACCAGTGGCCTTTCTGTTCAACTGGATCGGGTTTTGCTTGTCTTTCTGTTTGACCAACACCATTGCTGGCCGATATGGTGCCATCTGTGGCTTTGGCCTCTCTCTAATCAAATGGATCCTCATTGTGAGGGTGAGTCTCTTAGTAATGAATCCATTAACTCGAAACACACACACAGGAGGATAAGGTACTCGCAATTTAATTATTACAAAAACTCAGGGGTTATCTTGAAGTTGGTTAAATATTGTGTTATGAATGTGAATTGAATCGTTATTAAACTCTATGCTCGACGGTATTATTCCTTTTTCAGTTTTCAGATTACTTTACTGGATACTTCAATGGGCAGTACTGGCTCTGGTGGATTTTCCTTGTTCTTGGTAAGTTGTTTTCCTGTTAATTAAGTAGGACTTTTTTATTTTGATGATCTGATGATATCCGAATGAGTATTAAAGGGATAGTTCAACCAAAAAGGAATGTTTTGTCATTATTTACTCACCCTCAAGTTGTTCCAAACCTGTGCAACTTTCTTCTGTTAAACTCAAAAGAAGATATTTTCAAGAAAGTTGGTAATCGAGCAGGTAGCTATTGACTTCCATGGTACTTTTTTTTTTTTTTTGCATAGTATGCAAGTCAGTGGTTTACCAGCGAGTGTTGGGTTACCAGTGCTATTTAAATATCATCTTTTGTGCTCAGCGGAGGAAAGAAACCCATATAGGTTTGGAACAGCTTGAGGGTGAGTAAATGATGACAATTGTTTTTTTTTTTGTTTTTTTTGGGGTGAACTATCCTTCTAAAATAGTTACTGAGAAGTTTTAGTCATTCATCTGCAGTACTCTAGCGCCATCTGCTGGTTGACTGACTTCATGACAACACGATTCAAAATGCACATTGTTTTTCATTAATAAATGCATTATGACCTAAATGCATTTTGTTAATTAGAGTAGATAGTATTAATAAACAACAATCATTGCATTATTGTACTTGCTGCTGTGATGAGGCTTTTGGAAAATGTGGAAATCTTGTAATTGTGTGAAATAATATGGCTGCAGTAACCTTTATATTCTCTTTGGGAATTTTGAATTAGTGCTGTTTGCTAAGACCAGCTCGGTGTACTGTTACTTTTCTTTTTTTGTTGTCTGATGGATGTGAGTGGGAAGCGCCGCTCACGTTTTCATTAAAGCAACTAGTTATTGACCTATGACCTGTCTGTCTTGCACTCCAGGACTCCTGCTCTTCTTCAGAGGGTTCGTGAACTACCTGAAAGTGCGTAACATGTCAGAAAGTACGGTGTCTTCACTCCGAACCCGCTTCTTTCTCCTGTACTAGAGGTGAGGATGGCATCTCTCTCTCTCACACACACACACACACACACACACACACACACACACACACAACTTGTTTCACTATCCTTGTGGGGACATTCATAGGCGTAATGGTTTTTATAGTGTACTTACTGTATGTGCTATTGCCCTACACCAACCCTACACCTAAACCTACCCCTTACAGGAGACTTTCTGCATTTTTAGATTTTCAAAAAACTTAATTCTGTGTGATTTATTAGCTTGTTTGCCCATGGGGACCTCAATTTAGGTCCCCACCGTGACACAAGTCCCCATGAGTCTGTGTGTATTCAGGTTTAAGTCCCCACCTGAATAGAAAAACAAGTACACACACACAACAACTTTTACAACTGGTCAAGAATTGTATACAGGAAAGAAATGACAGCGTAATTGATTAGGTTTTGTTATATTAACTATACCTGATTTTTAGAGGTGCATTGCAATTTTTGAAAACCAAATAGCAAAAACAACTTTTTCATAGATTTCATTGTGTGTAATTCCTCAAGTAAAAAAAGGGTAATTTTATTCATGTATTTAAGTCTTTGTGAAAAGTGCTTGTACTGAGGCTGAATTATGCATTAACATGTATGCCATGTTTGATTTTATTTTAATGCGTGTAAATTGATTAGGTTTTACTATATTCATTATAATCTGTTATTAAAGGTACATTGCAAGCCAGGTTGCACAAGTAAAGTTTTTTAAAAAAAGTCAAAGTCTTTCCCCTATCAGCCATTGTTCTGTCAAAACAGAAATGCATTTAAAAAAAAAAAAAAAAAAAAGATTGTGAAATTATTTGCAGATTCCATCATACTTTAATGCAAGAATTGCATTTTCTATGCTTTGATACCAGTCTATAGATTGGTTTGATTGATGAACCAGCATGCACTCCTATGTTTCTACTGTTACAGTAGTCTCTGACTTGTTTTTGCTAAATGTGGTTAAATATTTGGCTGCTCTTACTTAAGACTTCAACTCGACACTTACTCGATCACTTTTTTATTTTTTTTGCGGTGAACCTAATTACTGTGGCTGTCATGTTATTTGTTGAATGCTGCCTTGAGAAGGAACACTTCCTTTCTGGTCAGGAATTACCCAATATGCATAATAACCAAGCAGGAAAATAGAAGGCAAAGCATGTGCATTTCAGTCATTCTGGGAAAGGACATGTGACTAGGACTGGGCGATATAGCCAAACATATTTTGATATGTCATATGTTACCTCAATGTCTCAAATGACTGAACAAAAGGTCATTTTATTTATTCATTTATTTAGTCTGTCTTTCTGAAAGTCAAACCAATATTTCTCATAAACTAGACTAACTTTGATAGAAGGATTGAATGCTTGTACTTGACTTACTCAGGCCAAACTACAATTTGTGTAAAATTTAAAAAGATTATTGTGCTAACATATGATTATTTACTACAAAGGTTGCGATTTTATGATTTTGTGCAATATGTGGTCATTCAAAATTATGGTTAGTTGAATATAAATTCATAATGGCATTGTGGTATGGTTTTAAACACCTCTTGGGACAGACCAAAATGACCATTTTAAGGAGGGACTTTAGTATAAAACTAGTCACTTTTCACGAAAAATTAAATCTACATTAGAAAGTAGTAATGTTTCTCACAACAAAATAACATGAGATGTGTGTCTCTTTTAAAAAAAAAAAAAAAAAAGTAAATATACGTTCAACCTATGGTGGAGGAGGCTTTTAGTGAAATAACAGATTTAAGCATGTTGAACATATTTTTCTTGGCTTGAGTTTGTTCCAGAACAACACAAGAACTGATTATGCTTTTGTTCACTTGGCCACGCAAGCCGGATGTAATTTGCTTCATTGATAATGGCTCTCATAACCTTGCTTATATGGAGTTTGCACAATGAAGGCCATGGTGGCAAACCTCCAAAAAACAAGCTTCACTCTCATTCACTCTGTCTCTTTCAAGGTCGCCTCACCAAAACATTCCTTCCTAATGTGAAATTCCTTGATGATTTGCAACCCATCAAATGAACTGGACTGGATCCCACTGAGGGGAAGAGGAAGAAGAGAAAAAATCAGACGGGTATCTCTGCCAAACGTTCTGAACTGAACTCGGTAAAAGCGGAAGGTTTTTCTGCACTCTGAACGAGCTCTTAATATCCAGTTTTCTCATCCCAGTTGGCCTCGGCCCATAAACGTCTGGTTGATTACTAGATTTGGACAAGACAAAAAAAAAAAAAAAAGTTCCTTTACGGTTAATCTTTCCACACACTGCATGTGGAGTAGTGGATTAGTGTACTTGGGTCGGAAAAGCTGCAAAAGATGGCTAGAAATATGCAGCCGAGACATCCTATGCAATGTCTTTCACCAAACTGGGTTAGCAGTCTTAGACGGATGAAACTAGACTAGTTTAATTCTCTTTGCTTCGTTGCATCCAAGGCCTTGGCAAATTTGATTGCATTGCAGTATTAATATATAAGTTTAGATAGAATTTGACGCGTGACTTTAGCTAACGGCGATGTAAAGTACAATTGCACAGTTTCTCTTCTTCTTAAGTTGTGTCTCGCTTAACTTTATAGTAAATGATTAAGAAACTTCATTGATGTGTTTCAAACTGGAAATGGAATTTGTACTTATCCTAAAATATATATTTGCCTTTTGCACCTTCATTTTCCCCCCTGTTTTTTAGGGTTATTGGTTGTTTTAAGTTGTGACTTTGCTCAAGCTGTGACCTGCCTAGATGACTTTAGTTACTTGAATGCCTGAATGCAACTGTCATTTGTTTCTATTAATCACAAGCCTCTTTAGCAATATCGAATATTAAAAGAAATGCATGGTTAAATCGGTTACAGCAGTTTAAACGACTAATCCAGTAAACAAACAAAAAAATGGCAACTTACATTTATTAAATGTATGTAAAACAACCAACCAACGTTTGTTGGAATAATGATTTTGGATATTCTCTGATTGGCAGAGATGATTGTGTGCTATGTTTATTCTCTTGTCTTGCATAATACCAATAAAATTTTAACTTCCAGATACATTTATTTTGTTTTCTTTTGTTTCAAGTTAACAAGCATTCTTAACATGCATTTTCGTTCCTAGCCATTATTTGTTGACATGTTTCAATCCAAAATGTCATGTGGAAAATGGGTTGCGAATGCAGTGTTGGCTTTATTCTCACTAAAAGTGATTTATTGACGCTTTTATAATTCCACTGTAATTATGAGTATTTAATTCATTGGTTGGTTGTAAATTATAGCAATTATTACACTTAAAGTAATAATATTTGTTAAAGTGATGGTCCATATCCTTCTGAAATACAATTTTATAATTGCTCTTGTGACTGCTTATGTTACATGTTATTTTTATGACAAATGAACTGCACCTTTACCATAATTTACCATAGTAAGTATAGTTTCTTCCAAAATACTAATTCAGTAAAACAATAGTTTATTCAGAATCGTTTTGTTGCATTTTAATGACATTTCTGGTTAAAACTAAGTAACAAAAATTGTAGTAACAGCAACTATGATATTTTGTAGGAAGTAAGTCTTAAGCAAGTAGTGTAATGGACTAATCATGTTACATGTTTGTTTAGTAATATCGATGCAGTAATACTTTGATATTCTACTACCATGTGAAAACCTTCATATATGAATGTATCGTTCAGTATTATATGTCAAAGTATCACTGTCTTTGTACCACAGTACAGATTTTCTCAAGGCTATTCCTTCATCTCCACCACTGAGTGGCACTTTTTTCCCTTCTACCCTTTTCCAAGTTCTCACACACACACACACACACACACAGAGAGAGAGAGAGAGAGAGAAAGAGAGTTTATTATTCTTAATAAACTTTTAATGAGTGACCCATTTACATAACGTTTTTCCGGTCGGCACATGGTACTACTGTTGTGGACTGCATTTTTCCGGCCCTTTCTTCTGGATGGATGGCTCACTGCTCAAATATGTACACACACCACGGTACTGACAGATTACTATATTCACATACTGTTGATTTATGTAAACTATTTTAAGTCGAGGTCAGAAATGAAAAGGGGCTCAGGGCAAAACTGCACCAAAAATGTAATTAAATGTATTTTTCCTTTTTTAAATTTTGTTAGATTTTACATTTTTATTTTCTAATTATTATTTATATTTAGTGATTTATTTAATTATTTATTTGGAATAAATCATTTATATTTTAGTGTATATAATTATGCACAGACTTAATTTAATTGAAATATTGGAAGCAAAAGAGAGACATACAATGTGTTTATATGGTTAGAAATATTACTCCCAATGAAAAATTAATTTCATTGTAGGTCAAATAATATAATGGTACTGCTGTTTAAAGAAATATGCTGTCATCTTGATGCCACATCCAAAATCCAGTATATCATAAGTTTTTTTTTTTTTCTTTTTCTTTTCTTATTTATTAATTCCTCAGTTCTCCACCAACTGTAAGTTCCTCCCAGCAGGAGCAATACAGAGCAAATCCTGTCACATGTATCCAATAAAAAGAGAGAATGAATGTTTGTGTGAACTGCATTATGTGTGTGTGTGTGTGTGTGTGTGTCAGAAAGCGCAAGGGCCATGCTGACAATTGCTGTCGGCAGCATTTTCAAGGCTTTTTTATTTTTTGTTCCTGGCCACGTCTAAACCAAGTAATGCACCCACTGGCCTCTCCTCCTCCTCCTCCTTGAGGCTTTCCGGCCCAGCGGGTAAATAGTGGCTCTCTTAAGCTCCGGCACACCTCCACTCACTCCTCAGCATGCACAGGTACGGATAGGAATGTCAGGGGCTGGGTCTCAACCTGCACTCACAGCCTGTACGTTTTTTTCCCCCCTGTTCACTCTGGATTTCTGGGCCTTGACACTGTAGAGATATGCAACAAAACAAAATGAACACATCTATCTAGTTTGGTCACATTGCACCCTTTATTTATAGTGTAGGTGCATTGTAAGGATGACTCCCACTCTACACTGCAATTGCGATGCAGATAGATTCATTGATTTAAAAAAAAAAAAAAAAGGCAATCCCATACAAAATTTTAACACGTTGTTGTTTGCTCTCAGAGGGTTAACGGATGTTCAAAGTGACTTACGGTGACAAACTGACCAAGTCATTCGTTTTACATGAGAGTTGTCATGGCAAGGCGTTTATTCATGCAGCTTTCATCTCTCTCCTTTGGTCAAGACAGTGGTTTATGTGCATTCATGCAGAAAATTAATTGCTGTAAAGTTGGTTGCCATCAAGCAAAGCTACTCGCTCTCATTGCTGCTTTGTAATGCTGCTCATTTGCATAAAGTAAAATAAAAATGCCCTTTTAAAAATAATATTTATTTGATTATGTATCATTGTTTTTCTTTCATAAAATATGTAAAATATTACACACTTTACATGCTCTTATTGGTACTTGCTGCATTGTAATGCTGGTTATGTGCATAAATAAAAAAGAAATAAATAAAAAGTATTTTTAAGAATTATTTATATTTATTTACCAATATGACTTTTAATTCCTTTTAAATATATATTTTTAAATAAAATATATATATTATTTTTATTTTTTTTGTTGTTGTTGTTGTTTGTTTCTCCATAAAACAAGCTAAATATTACATAAAATTAGTTGATGTTGAATTTATTGGCAACGACCTATAGAATTATGCAGATTTAGGCTTCATTTTAATAAGAAGGAGAGAGAAAATATGTTTTTATGGTTAGAAACATGTCCCCTTTTTCTATAAAATTCATTTCTGACTTCAAAGAATATCATGTTTAAAATGTACCTGCTCTCAGAAATGCTACTTATTATTATTATTATTTTTTTTTTTATTTTTTTTTTTTTTTATCTATTTGATTATTTAATTTTGTTGTTGTTGCATAAAATATTTTTTTTTCTTTAAAGGCACAGTTCACTAAATATTTTTGCAAAATGTTCAATTTTGAGTGAACTATCCCTTTAACGCAAGCCTCTCCCTCTCTCTATTTCTTTCTGTCTCTCTGTGTGTGTTGAATGCAGCGTGAGGCGTTTGCCCACAGTGGATGGGTTGAGGGTAAGTGCCGCCCGGGGCCAGCATGGCACGGTGCCACACCTCTCTTGTACGTTGTCAACGGCCTGTCAGATACTTCGAAAAACTTCCACCTGTGTTTTTCAACACGCTTCTCGCAAGAGGCTTTCGTTGAGACTCATTCAATGAAAAACAGGCTGAAAACAAAACCTATCATCTTGACGAATAACAGAACGTAGCTTTAGGAACAAATGAAATAGTAAACCACGTTAAATGTGTTGCTGTCTAGCTGTAGTTTTCTTCTCGCAACTAAACCCTGACACCTTTCATGCCTTCTCGGAGCTTCAGGGAACACCGGGGTGGAGATGAAGAGCAGATCCACTGCCTTTCAAGTGGGCAAGAAAAGCACCACAGTGGCTTGGCTTTCACTTGTTTTTCTGGCAAGAACATCCGTGCCTTTTCTAGATCATTGACAGAAAACCGCAAACCGTTTGGCTGTATGCCTGCTTTTGGTATGAGTAGGAGATCAGCAAAGTTCAATTTTACTCAAAGAATCTCCAGAGATGCATGAAGAGAGTTTTTTTTAAAGAACTTAATTTCCATTTTTTAAAACTATATGTCTAAAACGTCAAGTGCACATGAGGAGTTTTGAACTCGTCACCTATTATGAATCATATTTCCCACCAAATTTGTTATACTTGTGCCTCAAAGTCCATGTTTACAGTAGTTTCATAATGTGCTCTGTCAGACATATGTCTAAAAATACGTCGGCCATATGTTACACCAGCGCTATTTTCAAAGCTATTGAGGAACGTGCTATTTTGCAAACAAATAAAAATTTATTGTTTTATGGTTTTTGGACAGATCTGATGAGGTCGATATCACAGGCAGTGCAGCTGTTGGATTTAATAAATCACCTCAGCTTTGCTAACGATAAAGACTTGTCTTGTTGCTATGCGAAGCTTTGCTTATGTGTGTTTCTAAGCTTCCAACGCTCAACAGGAGACTGTAGAGGCCACTTCCCAGAGCCAGAGCTTTTACAACTCTGACCTGAGGGGTCATCCTGTCACTTTGGCAAGATTTCTGCAGTTTGGTGTGAAATGCGATCAAAGATTTGGAGTTTCTGGAGGTTAGTCTGTTTATAATGGCTTATTAGTACATGCTACCGTTCAAAAGTTTAGGGTCAGTAAGATTATTTAAAAAAAATAAATAAATTCATACTTTTATTCAGCAAGCATGCATTAAATTAATCAAACGTGACAGGAAAGACATTTATGTCACAAGAGATTTATATTTCAAACTAATTAAAATGAATCCTGAAAAAAAAAAAAAAAAAGGTTTCCACAGAAATATTACAAGGTTTTTAACAGATGATATTAATAAATAGGCCTACTTGAGCAGCAAAATCAGCATATTCATAATTTCTGAACGATCATGTGACACTGAAGACTGGAGTAATGATGCTGAAAATCAGCGCCAAATTGTCCCATGAAAAACAGTAATTCAATAAATTAAAAGAAAGAAAAAAAAATCTATAGATAAGAATCCGCGAGTTACAGATCAAGTATAAAACCTCTTAAACCGAACCAAAGTGTTTTAACTGCTGCTGATGAATGAATTGTAACTTAGGGGCATGTACTCATGCAGCGATAAAGTCAACCGATAACCTGAGAGCAACAGAAACGGAACAAAATATTATGCTACGAGAGCAGTGTGAAAATAAAGCAGGGCCGAATGAGAGAAGGGTGTAATGCTCGCATGTTTTTCTGGGAGGATATGCGCGTGTAATGGCACAGGAGAGGCTGTAAAAGGAGACGCGTGTTTGCACTCCCTCAGGAGCGAGGAAAGGCCTCAGTGGTGTTGAGTTAGCAGTGGAGCCAGCTTGCCTGCCTGCCAGCCATTCTCTCTCTCTCTCTCTCTCTCTCTCTCATTCTCGTTCGCTCTCTCTCTCTCTCTCCTTCGCTTCCTGGTACACCCCCGCTTGACAAGGTTAATCTGTCCTGATGATGAGCAGTTGCGCTTGGCTCCGCTTTTTTCGTAGATTCCTTCCGATAACCGTAACCTGAACCTTGCGCGCGAGATAGGAGCGCGAGAGCCGAGCAGACGCGCTGCGGAGAGGAACGCGCGCACCTCCTCAAATGCTTTCATTACTTGGACTCTTTTCAGACAGAGAATGAGTATCTGGTGGAAAAAAAAAAAAAAAAAGTGTACGTGTACGTTCAGATGTAACATTGTTCAGTGTTGTTAGTTGGTTAGTTAAAGAATGGATATAAATTGCTGTTTACAACTTGTGAATAGTTTTATTATTATTATTATTATTATTGCTAACTACGAAACACAAAATCTTGACTGAATATATATATATATATATATATATATATATATATATATATATATATATATATATATATATATATATACACGCATAAATAAATAAAAATATATATATATACTGTACACGTTTTGGGAGGCATATTTCAGATGTTTCATATGTAACACTTATGTTAGTATTTAAATAATTATAAATATGATATGCATATTTTATCTATCTGTCTACCTATCTATCCATCTATCCATCTAAAAAAAAATCTTATCTCTTGTGTGGAAGTTGCCACATTTTTATTTATTTATTTTTCTGCAGTCAAGGTTTCATGTTTCATCTAGCTAGCAATAATAATAATAATACAACTATTCAGGTTACATCTATGTATAACAGAATTATTATTATTGTTTTTTTTTCCAAATAACTGAATTACAAAACAAACAAACAAACAAAATGATTCATTTTGGTAGTATAGCGAAAATATAATCATATAAGGATTGGTCTGAAAAAGAAATAAAAGTAGCTGCAGACATCTAGAGGGGGCATACGAAAAAAACAGGAGGGAAAAATTAAAACGCAGAACAAATATTCCGTGGCATCTCCTATTCAGCGGTAAGAAGCTCCAGCTCGGAGCGCCTGGACTCATGCCAACAGGAACAGGTTCTAGGTGAACTGAATCCCGCCAGCTGTTGCCTGGTCGTGACCATGGCAACTGCCGCACAATATTTGTATTAGGATGTGTGGGGGGACATCTGATACAGACAGTGCAGACCAGCTCGGTGCAGCTGTCCCAAGAAAAACAACTTTCCCTGTCTTTCTTCAATTAGTTCTCTCTCACTTCTGGGGATTCGAAGACGCTTGGGTCGAGCTGGGTCAACTTTAGGACAAAATAGTCACATGAAATAATCCGATAATAAAATAATATTTCAGCCGTTGTGTTGTTTAGTGTACGTTCTCAAATAATGCTAAGCGAACAGGCCGTAACGTCTGTAAACATTTACACACTGTTTAGAAGACGCCACCTGGCCAACCTTTGCCACAAACCTCCCACTCGCCAGGCATTGTGGTATTGACAAAGAGGACAAATGAATATTGTTTGACATCATTGTGGAACGTGTCCAAGGCTGTATAACAACTTAGCGGTGCGGTATATGTTCACAAGAACAATGAATCATTGGCGGAGGCCAAATCCACAGTAAAAACCACAATCCTGTATAGCTCATTCAACATGCTTTCTTTGTTTGTAAGCAGTGTAATGGCAACAGTTTGGTTGATTCAGCGCATACGATATGCAAAAAGAGTCAACATCATTTGTATGCTCACCCAATGCTGCCTGGAAGCTTTTACATTTTTATTTTTTATTTTTTGTTGTTGTTTGTTTTTTACTTTTTGTTGGTACAGTTTTTTATTAAAGGAAAATTTGGGAAATTGAAAGTCACCACCTGGATTTAACTTAGCAAATAGGTAAGATCCTCCCATTGGATAATTACTGCATGGATGATTATGTTATGTGCCCAAAGAATGAGGTCAGCTGACTACCTGAATATACTGAATGACCAGGTTATTCCATCAATGGATGTTTTCTTCCCTGATGGTATGGGCATATTCCAAGATGATAATGCCAGGATTCATCGGGCTCAAATTGTGAAAGAGTGGTTCAGGGAGCATGCTACATCATTTTCACACATGGATTGGCCACCACAGAGTCCAGAGTCAGACCATAACCCCATTGAGAATCTTTGGGATGTGCTGGAGAAGACTTTGTGCAGTGGCCCGACTCTCCCATCATCAATACAAGATCTTGGCAAAAAATTCTGGACGGGAATAAATGTTGTGACCTCGCAGAAGCTTATTGAAATGATGCCATGGCGAATGCGTGCCGTAATCAAAGCTAAAGGCGGTTCAACGAAATGTCCAACATGTGACTTTTTTTTTGGACGGGCAGTGTGTGTGTGTGTATATGTGTATGTGTGTATATATATGTGTATATATATATATATATATATATATATATATATAGTCATGGCCAAAAATATCAGGTAAATATGATCAAAGAAGGCTGTGAAAATTAATCTGCATTGTTAATCCTTTTGATCTCTTATTTAAAAAATGCACAAAAATCTAACCTTTCATTGGATAATAAGAATTTAAAATGGGGGGAAATATCATTATGAAATAAATGTTTTTTTTTTTTTTTCTCAAATACACGTTGGACACAATTATTGGCACCCCTAGAAATTCTTATGAGTAAAATATATTTCCATTCATATTCACAGTTTTGAGCACTCCAGGGTGATTATGAACATGAAATTATCCAGCCATGGCTTCCTGTTTCACAGAAATATAAATAGGAGGGAAAACATAGCACAAATTCCCTTAATCATCCATCACAATGAGAAAAACCAAAGAATATATTTCTGGTGTGCAGCAAAAGATAATTGAGCTTCACAAATTAGTGAAGTGGCTTTAAGAAAAGAGCTAGAGCAGTGAAAATTCCCATTTCCACCATCAGGGCAATAATTAAGAATTTCCAATCAACATAAAATGTTATGAAACTGCCTGGAAGAGGACGTGTGTCTATATCGTCCTAATGCATGGTGAGAAGGAGAGTTTGAGTGACTAAAGACTCTCCAAGGACTACAGCTGGAGAAACACAAACCTCAAAAACAACACAAAAATGGGTCACTGAGCACAAAACCAAGCTTCTGCTGGCCATTCCAGTCCTCTGACCTGAACCCTATAGAAAATGAGTGGAGTGAACTGAAGAGAAGAAGCACCAACATGGAGCTGGGAATCTAAAGGGTCTGGAGTGATTCTGGATGAAGGAATGGTCTCTGATCTCTTGTCAGGTGTTCTCTAACCTCATCAGGCATTATACGAGAATATTTAGAGCTGTTAAACTGGCAAATGGAGGTTTCAAAAAGTATTGAATAAAAGGGTGCCGTTAATTGTGGCCAATGTGTATTAGAGAAAAACATTTATTTCATAATATTTCCCCCCATTTTAAATTCTTATCCAATGAAAGGTTAGATTTTTTTGTGAATTTTTTTAATAAAAGATCGAAAGGATTAACAATGCAGATTCATTTTCACAGCCTTCTTTGATCATATTTACCAAGGGTACCGGTATTATTGGCCACTGTGTGTGTTTACACATATATATATATATATATATATATATATATATATATATTATTGATTGATTGATTGATTGATTGAAATATGTTGTATTTCAGTGTATGGACTCTTGCTGACACAGCGCTCACAGCGCTCCATTTCCCATAAAGTTTATGAATTGCTTTTTTATCGGGTGTGATATTTCACAAACACACATGAAAACAGTTCCCTTTACCTCCTTTATTGACTCACACTTCACCACAACTCAGTTTGCGACTTTATAGAGACACAAAAAAATAAAAAAAAACATGTGAGTAGTGTGAAAGTAAATACTGACCAT
Organism: Onychostoma macrolepis; assembly: GCF_012432095.1. NCBI lineage: Eukaryota > Metazoa > Chordata > Actinopteri > Cypriniformes > Cyprinidae > Onychostoma > Onychostoma macrolepis. The sequence goes on from NC_081155.1 coordinate 41,696,698, forward strand.
GAATCAGTCGCTAGCAGCTTTTTGTTATTCTTTTTTAGTTATTCTCTAATACAACATATAATATAATATAATATAATATAATATAACTAATCTTATTTTAGAATTTAGAATGCATGGTAATAATGATCATGCAGCTTTAGATATGTAGCTTTAATTATGAAATGAAGATATCTGTTTAAAGATGCCCAGCATTTTAATAGACTTGTCATAGTGTAGCCTATTAAATAAGATAGTGTAACTTTAAAAAAAAAAAAAAAAAGACTTTTTTTTTCTACACATTTTATTTTATTTTTATTTTTTTTATCTTTGAGACTTCCAAGAACATTTTCAGTTGTTAAATAAGTGTTTAATTGATTCAACCAAACCAACAGAATTAATGAATCAATGAATTAATCAAACTTATCAAAAGTTTTTGCAATTGACTTTTAAATAAATATAAATATGTTGTGAATATTCAAAATATTTTCTAGCTCTAGTTTGGTAAACATCATTCAGTTTCACACCCTTGTGAAATCGAAAAAATATACATTTAAACAAAACTACATTCTGATGTTGAATTTAACTTATTTTTAAGGTTTGAAATAACACAGGAAACTTAAAAGTTGATTGCTGATCATTGGATTGTTACAATATTTATGAGGCAGAACATAACACGTGGCAAAGCCTCGCTTGTACCGCCGTGGTGTTGGTGGCTAAACCCTTCACAACCCACCTCTGTGTTTTCTTAATAAACACAGTCTGAACAGGGGAACTTTTATCTTCGCACTTATAGGGCCATTAATAATTTGACAAGTACGACTATTTTTGTCCTTTCCTGAGCATAATTATGGTACCAAATGAACACCAATTATATGATGGTGCTAAACTACCCAAAATAAACTTGGGCTTAATTTCCTCAACTCAATTTTCCACTTATCAGAGGGCTGAGGTGAACGAGCGAGGCACGTTTGGATCAACATTAGAGTCTCCGTACAGTGTGACATTTAAAGTGTGGCGATGATATGAAGTATGCAAAATACTTTCCGGAGAAAATTTAACATCTCAACACTTTGAGATGATAGATGATTAGGTAGCATATCAGTGTAGTTGGTATCTACAAAGGCAGACTGTGACCAAAAGTTGGGACCAAAGTTGATTTCATCACAAAACATCACAACTATCCACATGCAATCCACACCAGTCCAGTACATAAATTCAATTAGCATCTTTTATAGTGAAAAGCTGTGTGTGTGTGTGTGTGTGTGTAAGAAACAAATCCATCATTAAGATATTTTAACTTCAAACTGTTGCTTCAGGCCAAAATATGAGTCCTCTGTCTCCAGTGAAAAAGTTGTCTCGTCTGAATCAGAAGGGAAATATGTGAAAACAAGTGAAAACAGTCAGTTGTAAACGAATATGTTGTTACAAATATGCATTTTTTTTTTTGATTATGGACTCAGGATTATGGGCCAGAAGTGATGGTTTAAAACTAGAATGATGGATGCGCTTCTTACAAACACACAGATTTCCTTTTTCACATTGTGAAGACATTGTAACAGTTGATAGACTGGAGTCATGTGGATTACATGTGGATAATTGTGATGTTTTTATCCGCTGTTTGGACTCTCATTCTGACGGCACCCATTCACTGCAGAGCATCCACTGGTGAGCAAGTGATGTAATGCTACATTTCTCCAAATCTGTTCTGACGAAGAAACAAACTCATTTACATCCTGGCTGGCTTAAATTTCAGAAAATTTTCATTTTTGGGTAAACTTATGAAGAACATTTTATGCTTGAAACATACTCTGTGCAAACATGTGCATGCAAAACGTTCTTGCTATGCAAAATTGTTATGCGATTTCACATGTCATTGCATTCAGAGATGTGCCTGAATGCAATTTGTAGTGCAGCATTGTATTTTCAGTGTTAAAATTGACATGTTTCTGCAGCTTCTGCATTAGAACACATCCGGTTTAATGGAAGTTAGAGACTCAAGGTTTGTTGCTGTGACCATGAATGCAAGAATGCATGTTATGCACAACATTATATCCTTGCCAAGAGTGTGTTTCTGTAAAAAGTAAAAATACTAAATACAAGACTAACACTAAGAGTTAGTGCAATGAATTAAAGCAGATAATGAAATGTAATCCAGTAGGTTTCTTATGTTTTGCAAGCAAATGTACTGGATGTTATACTCTCTTAAATCTTTGAGCGACAGTTTGTATTTACATGTGGTAAGAACAGTTACACCATAGCTCTGTTCCACGTTGCTGACCTGAGCTGATAACACACTCTCTTGCAACGCAATACAAAGAACCTGTACCATGACAGAGGTGTCATATGCAAACTATGTAATTATGCAAAGATGTGCAAACACTCATGATGATGCTTCCAAATCTGTGAATGTGTTGAGAATGTTCTAAGGACCACAATAAACCAATAAATCAAACTAGTACAAAAATGAAGTAAATTAAATACATTTTAAGAAAAATAAATAAATACATGCATACATACATTTAAACTCAAGAAATAAGATACAGCTGATTCTAGATCATGATAAATGACTTTTAAATTACATTCAGTATTGTTTTTTTGTTTGAGTTATTGTTCATTTGGTCCAGTTACAGTTCAGCTGAAGCACAACTGCTCCAAAATATTTTTGTGAAACTTCCCCTAAGGTCTACTCCACCACCACATGTTTGAGCCGGGGGGCCAGCGATCCCACAGGTGCTGCTTATAAACTTGGCGGAGCACAATGTGGCGAGTGTCCCAGTCAAACTGGAAAGACGATGATAAGGACCACCTGCTCTCCAGGCTGACTGGTCATAGAGGGGTCTCTGTGACCCTTCAGACACACAGACACGCACAGCCTGTTGTCATTGAGCTATATCCACCCCGGCTTCCTCCAAAGATTTGTATTGTTTGGGAAGAGACCTACAGTGGTGTGAAAAAGTGTTGGCCCCCTTCCTGATTTATTAATTTTTTTGCATGTTTGTCACATTTTAATGTTTCACATCATCAAACAAATTTAAACATTAATCAAAGATAACACAAGTAAACACAACATGCCGTTTTTAAATTAAGTTTTTTATTATGAAGGGAAAACAAAATCCAAACCCACATGGCCCTGTGTGAAAAAAGTGCTTGCCCCCTAAACCTACTAACTGGTTGTGCCACCCTTTGCAGCAACAACTGCAATCAAGCATTTGCGATAACTTGCAATGAGTCTGTTACAGCACTGTGGAGGAATTTTGGCCCACTATTCTTTGCAGAATTGTTGTAATTCAGCCACATTGGAGGGTTTTCGGGCTTGAACCACCTTTTTAAGGCCATGCCACAGCATCTCAATAGGATTCAGGTCAGGACTTTGACTAGGGCACTCCAAAGTCTTCATTTTGTTTTTCTTCAGCCATTCAGAGGTGGACTTGCTGCCGTGTTTTGGAATCATTGTCCTGCTGCAGAACCCAAGTGCACTTGAGCTTGAGGTCACAAACTGATGGCCGGACATTCTCCTTCAGGATTTTCTGATAGAGTGCAGAATTCATGATTCCATCAATTATGGCAAGTCATCCAGGTTCTGAAGCTGCAAAGCAGCCTCAGACCATCACACTACCACCACCATGTTTGACTGTTGGTATGATGTTCTTTTTATGAAATGCTGTGTTGGTTTTACGCCAGATGTAACGGGACACACACCTTCCAAAAAGTTCAACTTTTGTCGCATCAGTCCACAGAATATTTGCCCAAAAGTCTTGGGGATAATCAAGATATTTTTTGGCAAATGTGAGACGAGCCTTTGTGTTCTTTTTAGTCAGCAATGGCTTTTGCCTTGGAACTCTCCCATGGATGTAGTTTTTGCCCAGTCTCTTTCTTATTGTTGAATCATGAACACTGACCTTAATTGAGGCAAGTGAGGCCTGCAGTTGTTTAGATGTTGTTCTGGGTTCTTTTATGACCTCCTGGATGAGTCGTCTTTGTGCTGTTGGAGTAATTTTGGTAGGCCGGCCACTCCTGGGAAGGTTCACCACTGTTCCAAGTTTTCTCCATTTGTGGATAATGGCTCTGACCGTGGTTCGCTGGAGTCCCAAAGCCTTAGAAATGGCTTTATAACCCTTTCCAGACTGATACATGTAAACTATTGTGTTTCTCATCTGTTTATGAATTTCTTTAGATTGCGGCATGATGTGTTGCTCTTTAAGCATGCTTCACTTTGTCAGACAGGTTCTGTTTAAGTGATTTCTTGATTCAACAGGTCTGGCAGTAATCAGGCCTGGGTTTGGCTAGTGAAATTTAACTCGGCTTTCTAAAATAATGTGGTTAATCACAGTTCTTTCATGATTTAATAGGAGGGGGCAATTAATTTTTCACGTTGGGCCAGGTAGGTTTGGACAGCTTTTTTCCCTTAATAAATGAAATCATAATTTAAAAACTGCATTTTGTATTTACTTGCATTATCTTTGTGTAATATTAAAATTTGTTTGATGATCTGAATCTTTTAAGTGTGACAAATATGCAAAAAATGTAAAAATCAAGAAGGGGGCCAACACTTTTTCACACCACTGTAAATCTAGTTGAACTGGACCTTTTGCAGAAATGGCTTGAAAATGAACTTCCACATATTGCTGGGTGGGAATAGAATCTTGAGACTTGTAAAAGCATCAAAATGATTATTATGAAGGGTTGTTTTAGCTTTTTGTCAATTTTGTACAGTTGTTACTGATATATATATATATATATATACTGTATGTATGCATGCATATATACATACAAAATTCTGAAATGGACAAAAGCTACAATGCTCTCTAGATATCAGCCATTGAAATTCACTTATTGGTCGATCAATTAAAACTTGCGTTCTGTGTAATTCAGCTTCCTTATGACTCTTCCTTTTTTCTTTGACTGTAGTTTGCGTGTTTGTTGAAGCTCCAAGCGTAGCCCTACACCTGAGGAATTTCATTCTCAACTTCCTCTCTGCCTTTCTGACCCCTCCTCCTCCCCCATTCCCACCTTCAGCTACTGTCTCTAATTAAGGGGCATTTGAAGCAGGTTTTACTGACATTTAATGTTTTTTTTTTTTTTTTATATTTTTCTATTTTAATAAATTAATTTATTCCTGTGATGCAAAGCTGAATTTTCAGCATTATTATTCCAGTCTTTAGTTTCACATAATCCTTTAGAAATCATTCTAATATGCTGATTTACTGCTCAAGAAACATTTTTATCTTTATTTTTTTATTATCATCCATTTGAAAACAGTTGTGTTGCTTCATATTTTTGTGAAAACTTATTTTATTTATTTATTTATTTTTATTGGTATTCTAATAAACTGAACGTTCAAAAGAACTGCATATATAAAAGTAGAAATCTTTTGGAACATTCTAAATGTCCTTACTGACACTTTTGATTAATTTACGGACTCATTGCTAAATAAAAGTATTAATTTCTTTAAAAATATATATATATACACTATATTACTACAATATAAAAATATATTCAAGATTCCCATATTCAGTTATAAGTCTTTGTGGACCGTGAGATTACAAACCCTCTTTTTATTGGTTCTTACAAAACCCAGAGCTTAGAGCTGCTTAAGGATGTGTTCTAGTACAACATGTGCTTTTGGTGAGAAAGGCATCAGCATGCCGAGGTCAAAAGGTTGACAGCCCTTAATGAAGAAAAGCTTGTAGTGTCTAATTTGGAAACACAACCACATGCTTATCAGATGATCAATGGAAGTTATTTTACCAAGTCAAAGAAGAGGAGCAATACATTGGTCACACATTGTTTTTGATAAAATCTGCCTGTTTAGCTCAAAGGTTTGTTACACACCAGCGATGACCTTAGAGTGCTCATCACACTGGGGTTGGAATAAGGTTAACAGCAGGATTTTCCTTTGTTGATCTCGTCTACACAATAGCGTTCCCTTGGGCTACGCAAGCCTAGGACAATAGACAAGGGAAATGCCCTAAAAAGGGCTAAAGGGTTATCAGTTTTATAACAGCATCTCCACCAGTGTCAAGATAAAAGGAGCATATCGTTCAGATGAATTACTTCCAAGAGATTAATGACAGGAAAATAGGCTACAAAGTTTATGTTGAAATAACTTTAAGAGTCTGTAAAAGCCTACAAAAGGCTCTTTATGGTGGGAAAAGGCTCTTAAAAACTGTTATTTTACTGTTGACTGAAAGATTCTTCGGGGGACCAAAAATGGTTCTTCAGTGGCATCGCTGCAAAAAAAAAAAAAAAACCTTTCCTATTTTTAAGAGTATACCATCAGATTTTGCAGATATTTATTGTATGAATGTATGTATTTTGCATAACAATATTTCATGATTTTTTGCCCTTCTAAACCCTGGAGGGGTCATAGGGTCAGAATCATGTCAAATTTACTCTATATTACTGTCTGATGGCCATTTCCTTATATACTATTTGAACTGGGGAAAGCAATAGTATAGAAAAGAGTGCCTTGAACATTTGTCTAATCGTCTATTTTTCTGTTAAACAGACTAACAAAAGTCATGCAGTTTGGAATGGTATGAGGATGAGTAAACAATTAAAATAATTTCCCCATAAATATGATATGTATACATTTACGAGTAATTAGAAATGTTTAATTTCTTGTTTTTCGGGGCAAGTGTTTTCTCTTTGTCACTGTCTAATGGAATGTTCTCTAGAGACTTTGTTAACTGTGCCAGATCTTTTGATTTTGAGAAATTTTATTCATAGATTTTCTATAATCAGTGTGGGAACTGCGTGTGCTGTATTCATGCATGTTAAGCACATGTGAGTGAGTTCAGTGCAAAAATATGCCAGCGGCTGGTTGCAATAAATAATGTGTGAACTGTGATTTGCGTTCAGACTTGCATCTGTCACGTGCTACACAGAGGGCCTCATCTGTGCAACAAATGAACATGGAACATATGTGTTAACCAGATGTGCTTTTGAGAAAAAAATAGTGAAGAAATACCACTGTCAAGACTCTATTTGCACATTGTCCATCCAAATCGATTTTTATGAAATTTGGACTCATAAGCCCTTCATAAATCCACTGATTTGCACAAATTCATAATTTAAGAACTGTACAAACATTTGTTTGCTTTATCTCCATGATCTTTCTCAACAGGGAAAGACAGGAACAATATCACATTAAATTTGGCCGTCTTTAGTGCACATTTGGCTAATAATGTTGTTTAGGTTTTTTCCTCTAAGAAGGATGGAAGCTTGTTTCCTCCACTGAAAAAAAAAAAAAAAGGTAATTGCAAATGTTTGTTTCACAATTCTGACTTTTTTTTATAACGTTATAAAGTCAGAATTGTGTGATATAATGTTGCAATCGCATGTTATAAAGTTAGAATTGCGGGATATAAACCCGCAATTCTGACTTTTTTTCAGAAAATTGTGTAGTTTACATTTCAAAATTCTTTACAACAAGCAATTGCGAGTTATAAAATCAGAATTGTGAAATTCAAACTCACAATTGTAGGAAAATAGTCCTGTAATTCCTCAGAATTGGACTTCAAAACTTGCAATTGCGAGTTTACATCTCACAATTCTGAGAAAAGAAGTCAGAATTGCAAGAAAAAAAGTCAGACTTTTGAGCTTATATCTCACAATTCTGACTTTATTTCTTGTGATTGCAAGTTTATATGTAACAATTCTGACTTTATAACTAAAAGTTGTGAGTTTATATCTCACAATTCTGAAAAACAGTCCGAATTACAAGAAAAAAGTCTGTGTTTATGTCTTGCAATTCTGACTTTATTTCTCACAACTGCGAGTTTATATATATCACAGTTGTTATAACTGTTATAATTGTTATAACTCGCAATACTGACTTTTTTTCTTAAAATTGTGAGAAATAAATTGCAGTTGTAAAGTAATAAATTAAAGAGGTGTATGATATAAAGTTGAAATAGTGTATTATAAAGTTAGAATTTCAAAATAAACTCACAATTTAAATTTCATAATGAGCAATTGTGAGTTATAAAATCAGAATTGTGAGCTGTAATCTTACAATTGTGAGAAAAAAAAAAAAGATTTGTGAGATTGTCACAATTACCTTTAAAAAAAAAAAAAATTATTTGGTGGTGGAAATGGTCTTCCACACCACTTCCTTGAGTAACAGTCCCCAGTAAATGATATTGACTCCACGTGGTGAAGCCATTTGCCCCGAACCTAGACACAGCATGCAGTCTGCGCCCAAGGACACAATGTGTTTATACAGAAGGGGTAGCATAGTCCGCACACACATACTACAGCCTTGAAGTGACATTTGTTTGAGGAGCCTGATTCCACCGAGTTATTTTCCATAATGCAAATGAATTGGTGTGTCAAAGGTGCTGTTCTTAGGTCGAGAAAGCAAGCATGCAAACATGCATGGCGTAACAGTTGGTGCGCATTTTGCATAAGATATGCAAAAGCAGCTGTGGCGGTGATGGTTATCATTTTAAAGGATGGAAAAAATGACAGTGTACAATAACTGGTTGTAGTTTACATCATTTTCAGTTTTCAGAAACCAAACCTGCGGTCTGGGTGCATACACCATGCAAATCTAATGATATGTTAACAAAATACTTTACTGCGGAGTATTTGTAGACGTAGTGCTTGATTTTTGTACATTTCCAATGCATTTCCAATGCAAAACATACGGAGAGAAAAAAAAAAAAAAAAAGTAAAAGAGTTCTGGGTTGTTGCCTTGGTGTTGCTATGCAGGTGATAGGTAGATGCTCTGAGCCATCAAAAGAAGATATTTTTGCCCATACAATGAAAGTCAATGGGGTTCAAAGTTGTTTGGACTTTCATCAAAATAAACAATCATCAAAATATTCTACTTTTCCATGCAAATCATACAGGTTTGGAACAACATAAGGATAAATTTAAATTTTAGGGTAAACTAACCCATTTGATATTCATGGTTAAGAGTCTAATTTGGTCATGTGACAGTCAGAATGATGCTGCCTTTGCAAACACCACTAACTAGATAAATATAATTATGTTAAATATAAATTTGATGAGCCAAACCATTGCACATTAATCAAAGGTTTTTTTCACTCTCTCTCTTCCCTGTTTAGCTGGTTTTTCTAGAACTCTGAAATGCAGCCACAGATAGTGGGATCCCAAAGTGGATTCATCCAGAGTGAAATCAGGGGAAAAAGAGAGAGGTTGCCTTCTGCCAGTACCGGACACAAAGCTAGGATTGTTCGTCCGCTGTCTGTCTGTTGGCGCTAACAATGTACCATTCTGTACCGCGGTAGAACTTAATTTATTCCAACTCTTTGCCCTGACCTGTAATCTCCCCTCCTTCTCGTCAAGCCCGGTTCCTCTCTCAACCCATCTGACCCATCCATGCCTCATTTGCTCACTCTTCAGCATCTCGAAAAGGTCCCCCAACACACCCTCCCCTGACTGAGGCCCCTGGCTCGATCCCTGGCGGACAGACCCTGGCTCTATTCCCTCTCCGTGCACCGCATCCATTCCCTCCTGAAAAAAACATCGAAGAGAAAACAACCATCAAGTGTGTGTGTGTGTGCGTGTTCGGGGGAGGGGGTTGCAGTGCAGCGGGAGGAAACAGAGCCGGCTTTGTCAACGCCAACGGCAAAAGTTCTGGAAGCACTTTCAATCATTTACACCATACCCAGCGCTCCAATGCATTAATGCGATCAACATCAAGTCTGTTGTGGGCATTTTGTCCTCCCTCGCTCTGTCTTTCTCCCACTCTCTCTTGCTTTTTTCCGTTCGTTTTCTTTTTTGCTCTACAACACTCCCCTAGAGTGAATAGGACGCTTACTAACATTCCAGGCATGCACTCCCCCCTCAACCGCCCCTCCTAACCCAAAAAACACAAGGCAACGACAGTGGGTATTGAAACGGGAAAAGAAGCCAAAGCGGCAGAGGAGGAAAAAGGAGCTTGGCACTGCATGCTGACGCTGGTTCTTAATAAGTAACTTCCTAAGCATGGAGAGGTTTGAACGGCTGCTGGGGAGGGAGGGCAGGGTGGAAGAGAACAGGGCCTCCGTTTGCATAAGTCCCACTGTACCGCAGGTCTGGGCTTAAGCCTTTCAGATCCACTCAGAGGATTTAGATGAGGAATTAGCCTTTGTGTTATGCACCATCACTATAATGTACAAAGAGAGAATGCTTTAACGTACTGAACCTGGTGTTTCCATTTGGCTAGATTTCAACTACTTTTTGTGGTCATTCGCAAATTTTTAAATCAAAAGTGCTTTCTTACATGTATTATAGTATGCATATTTTCCATAATTGGCATAGTTTATGCAATTATTTTAGTTAAAAAAAGAAAAGATAATTAAAAAGGTTTCTTACATTGTAAGAAATCACATATTAATTTGTCAAGGTATTTTAAATTTGTAAAAAAAATACATTTTTAATAGAGCTTGCAGCTATGATGTAATACTTTAACTCAAAATCATCAGTGCTTTCTTACAGAAATGTATTATAGTATGCAGTTTAAAAAAATGGCATAACTGACAATTGGCAAAAATTGTATTATACAAATAAATAAATAAAATCAATTTAAAACTTTCATCTGTAGTGGTTGCTGGGATGCTGCAATTTAAGTGCTTTTTCTTCTTCTTCTGTGGTTTCTAGGGTGACCTTGAGTGTTGCTAGGAGGCAGCTTACTGGCCCAAGTAAAAAGAGCCCACTCCCAAGTTAAAGTTCAATACTTAGGGTTACGAAATTATTAAAATCCCAAATCCTAAAGTATGTGAGCATTAGTAATAGTGATGCTTGCATTAGCAAAACACAACTTATTTTTGCTTTTAGTAACACATTTCTAATAGCAGTTATTGCAAAAGATTGCACATCCCTTTAGTCTGAGACTAAGTTGTTGTGGACATTCTAATAAGATGCTCCCAAATGCCACCAATGGCCTCTAGAGGCCTTCTGAAAATAAGCATTATTCTCCACACTGCAACCACGTCCCCCGCCCACCTTTTGTGACAAGCACCGCCCATCACCAGACCAACACTTGGCAGCCTTACCACTTGGCAGAGTCCCGTCTCTGCCACCCAATGCCCCCCTCTCCCAATCCTTTTCCTCCTCCTCTGAAGCAATGGGCACCAACAATCTGTGGCATTGTGAGAATGAAGCGGCTGGTTTGTTCCGGCATCTGGTGTCCCCGTTTTGGGGCAGCCGCTTCGGAACGTCCAAAAAAGTGCAGGGAGTTGAAGAGGAGAGAAAAGGTTTGCTCTGGTCCGGTTTTTTAATGATTCTGAATGCCTTTTGTCCTGTAAAGATGGTTCAGCAGACGTTCTGCTTTCTGAGGACCTTGTGTTGGCTCACAGTGCAGAGAAATGTCAAGTTTGTCACAGAGAGGTGAATTTTAACATAGCTCTTATAGTCCTTCGGCCATTGTTTTTTTTTTTTTTTTTAAATGATTCTTTGACATGCCATCATTTAAAACTCCTTAAAAACGTGGCTTTTCTACTAGAATGGATTTCTTTGAATTTTATAGCGAATTACATTTACACATTACATTTGCAATTCTGTATTCAGTTTGTCACATGAATTCAAATTCAATTTCAATTTAGGATTAGAACTGGAGTTTTAAACGCATTTCTCAATTAATTTCTGAATCACGAACAACCCTCCTAGCAAGTGCATGGCAATGCACTAAAAACCACATAGAACATGACATTAGCAACCATCTAGCAATGTTCTGGCAACCAGTTCAACACCCTTGAAACCACCTAGCACACCATAGGAACTACATTGCAAAATGCTAAAAACACCATGGAACCAAGGAGCAACCACCAAGAATGCCTTAGCAACTATTTAGCAAGCCTTGACAACCAACCAAAAAATCATTGCATTGACTTTTTCAGCAACTTTTGATCTACTTGCAATTTTTCAAAAATTTTAAAAATCTTATTTTCTTTAAAACATGCAACATAACAATACATGCTGCGAAGATTGCTGACTATCACAAATAAAGTCTTCGCTGTAACAAATGAAACGGCAAGACATGAAACCTCTCACTGAGAGTAATGTTTCCACCCTGCACAGAAAAGCCACAATGAGGTTGGACCTATGCAAACCAACAGCCCACTATAGTTTCCTATGCGCCTTGTTCATTTAACTTTCATAAAGGCTAATAACAGCCCAGCCAACAGTCTCTGAGGTGCACATTGCCATGAATAGGCTATTAATGTGGACAGGAAGGGGAAGCTTTAAACCATGGGGGGCCAACACATGGTTTCCACCCAAGTCTGAATAAGTTTGGATTGTAAATAATTGCATACAGTTTCCATATGAATGCCCGTCCCTCACAGGGCCTGCTGGCATGAACAGACGATGAGAATGTTGTTCTTTAAATTTAATCATAGACGTTCACTTGCTTTGTGACGGTGCTAAACAGACAGGACCACCAGGCGCTATGCTTTCGATCTCAGAGAGTCAAATATTGTCACGTTTGAATCAAGCTTTACACAGCAGTGTGGATGATTTTAAATTTTTGGATGAGAAATTCCTCGAAAATTAAGCCTCAAAGGGCTCTGTATCTGCATTTGGCCAGTTTGTTGTTCCAATCTCCACTTAACATACAGTAGTGTGTTTTTTCTGGGAGCTATCCGGCAGTAACATGAGAGCTCTTAATATGTTCAAAAACACCTGAAACGGAGAGATAATCACTCCTGGAACAGCTCTTCATTCTTTGTCTCTCTGCCCCTGTAACTAAAGAAATATTTATCCTCTGAGAAGTAATTAAGTACTAGAGTACCTAGGAGGTTTTCTCTATCTCTCCATCTCTGACTCTCTCTCTTTGTCTCGCTCCCTCTTCCTTCTCTTTAATTTTCTGTTAAGTCTTCATTCATCCCCCTCACTTCCCAGACAGGTGACAACCCAAGGCTGCCTGTGATCCGATTCTTCCCCTTCAGCCTTTTTGGTAAGGGAGAGTGCACTCCAAAGCAAGCACGCTCGGGGATTCCAGGGATGTTATTTACAAAGCCTTCCTCCTTTTCCACGCACCGAATAGCAGGTCTTCTCCTCCTTAGGGGCACTCAGGCAGGACTCCGCTGCTGGGGCTGCTTTCTAAGGAGTCCTTTCTTCTGGGTCATAGTGTCCAGGTGACCACAGGATGTTGTCGAGAGGTTTTCCAGCCTGAGCGCATGGGGCTGTCTCGCCACAGGGACTTCCTATTTTGGCTGCAGACAGCTGTTAGCAGCAGCCACATCATGGAACTCTGGTCCACGTGTGTCAATGAGGAGAAACATTGAACACTTACCACTTGTTGGCTGAATTAGCTGCACGCCTATTGATCGTAGCGTAGTGTAAAAACAACAGCAATCAAAGAGAGTCCTGTTAAATGCCCAAAATGAATGCTGACAGGCACCATTTGTCGAGGAAAGAACCACACTTATGCACTTGAAATAATGTCTTGCCATTTGTGTAACTATATTTGCGCAGTAAACCTTACCGCCCGACCCTACCTTCAATATTAATCAAGCTGGAATGCCAAGCGAAAGGAATTCTGTTTGGATTGGCCTCTCTCCAGAAATGTCCATGCTTCTGTTCCCGATGTGCGGATGACATTGTAAGCCGGGACTTATTTCTTAACAACCGGTGTTAATTGTAGTCTATCACTACCCAGATAATGCAACCATGCTTTTCAAACTAACCATGTTTGTTCTCTAAGATATTACATTTTCTTTCCCAAATTGAAACCCAGTCACAAAACATGATCATGGCTACTCACAAAGAGCCCTTTGTTGTGCGAAACCTTGCACCTGTGCTAATTTCGCAGACGATACCTTTGGCAGGAGAGGGTCCTTTTTTTCCCCCTTCTTCAGGTATACCGGAGCTGGAGAAATCCAAGGCATGTTGGCCATCTTTCATACTATTTACAACTTTCTTTCTGCAGGGCCGACCCAGTGGGAATATTGCACAGACATTTCTATGTGAATACCGCACCAGTTGCGGTAGGGTTTAGGGGGTTTGACTAGGTTTTAGGACGCTTAGCGGGGAATGTTAACCAGGAAAGTCACGCTTCCTCACCTCACTTGCCATTCGTGGCCCCAGTGGTGGGTTTGCACCTGCCTCCGGTAACCTGACACTTGAGCCCCTGGCCCCTTCATAGTTGTGTGACAGACTTGAGAGATCAATTTCCTCTAGTTGGAGACATGAGTGCTGTTCTGACATGGCTTTGCCTCCAAGTCTGGGAGGCTGACAAGGTGAGCCTGGAGGGACAAAGGACATAGGGTACCTGGGGTCGTATTTAGCACCTCTGACTGCAAATTATTATTAATGGTGCTTACTCAAACTTATGTGAACAAACCTTTAGCTCCAAGTATTAAACTTCTGTGCATGACTCATACTGCACTGTTTCAGCTATAGGCATGAGTGATACCTCAAATCGTGTAGCTTGTCGAGGAGAGGATGATTTTATGATTTTTGTTTGGCGGATGATAAAACAAGGCGAAAAGTCCCACTGCCTTTCTTTGAAGCAGGGAATATCGGAATATCACAGTGACTCGAAGGTGGGCTTAGATCAGTAAGGAACCACTGAGCGACCACCCAGAAGACCCTAGAACAGTGCCGCCACATTTTGTTTTATAAAAATGTTGTTATTGTGTCTGAAGAAATTTACTGTCCTGTGCGTTAAACAACCCGACACTAGGCTGTGAAAGGATATTTCATGGGGTTGTGGGAATAATAAAGTACTACACACATTCCAACACGCCAATCCTCTTTTCCCAGTGTCACAAACAAATCTTTTGCTTGCTTGTCCCTTAAACTACAGCTTTTTCAGGCTTAGCTGGCTTACCACCAAACGAGTGGAAAGTGACAGAATTCAAATCCCTAGAAGAAAAACAGAATAACATTCATTTTCAGAGGGGCCATGCTTCCACGGATTGGGTGCAGCCGCTCTCGGTCCCAGCCGACTTGCTCAACGTGGAAATCTGTTTGAGATTAGGTCTAAAAATAAATCAACAGAGGAATGTTTTCATGTGTGCAGATATTGGGACCAGCTTTCCCCGCAGACCATATTGGCAGGATGGGTTGGACCTCCCTGGTGCCTGAGGACCTAGAGAAGCAGCCCCAAATCCTCTCGGAAATTGCTGGTTTGATATAATAACATTACAGGAAACCTCTCGAAAGTCACTTTTTTTTTTTTTTTGTGCTGTCCTGACTTTAGTGTCCAATCAGTCACAGATTGCACCTCTGGGCATCATAGAAATTTCTATTTACATTTCATGGATTTATAGAATTATGTGAGTGTCACCTGTGGCCAGTTGCATAAACTACTAGAGTAGTCTTAAAAGTTAATTCAGTTACATAAATGGTTTATTGGTCTAATTTGAATCTGAAAAGTAAGACTGATTGCCACTTGGTTAACTGCTAGTCAGTCAAACTAGTTCTTAATACACAGTCTTAACATTGTGACTAATGCAACTGCCCCCTGTAGACAAAATATGATTACTCTAACTTTTCTCACTATTTTTGCCATGACTTTTAATTCACTGATGAGTTTATGAATGTTAGTGAATATATTAAGTCAGTTGCCCTCAAGTTTACCCAGGTGTCCTGGTAGAGTTACCACAGGTGTTCATGCCATTAATAATGGCATTTAATAACCCTGCGTCCCAATGTGCATACTATCCATCCTAAATTCTATGTGATATTAGTAATTTTCAATATTATTTAGGGCAGATAGGGTGGATATTATGCACATTGGGATGCAGGCTAATATTTGACTATACCACAAAGCATACTTTACTTGATACTGTATCTTAAATTAGTTCGTTTTAGCTAGTTAATTTTTTTGAAATGTTGTGCTTGTGTTATCTTAGAAAAATGCATGCCACTTATACAGTGCAATGACATTAAGACAATTTTAAAGTGTCCATTTTGGGGGTTTATATGTTTAGCTAAAAGCTGAATGTGATACTAGTTAATCAAGTCTGACTTCATGCAGGTCTGACTGCTAGTTGGCCATTATTGGATCAGAGTTTGATTGTGCATTTTATGAAAAACAATTGTTTGTCACTATCATGAGAAAAGACAATACCATGCCCTTCAGCACGAACTGTTATAGTGTGCGTGGGTTGTGTCAGTTTCCTGTGATGAGATGATGAGGTTTAGCAGATCCAGACAACATCAACATTAAGGTTTATTTATTGTTTGCTTGATTTGTAGAGCCTCTGACATAATATGCAGTCATTTTCATTAAGACCAGATTTCTTGTGGAAGTGTGGAAATAACTGAGGACAAACTAAGTGTGAGTCAGAGAATGTGATGCAGGTAAAGTTTCATCAGGTCAGAAATGCAGGTAGGAAACTCGTTTTGATAGACTCAACAGTTGAGACATTGAACTGCAATTTTATTCTTTTTTGTTTTGTTTATTTTTTGCTTGTAACTTCATGCCAATCAGTGCCTGTGCTGCTTAGCCAAAATAAGGAAATCTGGATTGCATTAAAATTTTAGATTTAATTAAAGTACAATTTATTTTTCTCTTTCTATAGTTTAAGCTGTCATTTTAATTAATTAATTAATTATTTTTTTGAATATTCACATGTTAACCTGCTTGGATATTATATACAAAAACAGTAAAGGTGACAGTTAGACTGAAATGATGAATAGATAAAGTTAACTCAGCAGGATATGGACACAATTAAATGTTGCATTGAAATGCAAACAAACACTTTTTGCACACTTCATTTCCCTTTTATACTGATGACGCATTTGGAAAAAAAAAAATCATCTTCCGGACATTCTTTAGTTCTGCATGGTTGCAACAGTGAAACAAAAAATTCAAGATGGCAGACATGAGAAATAATAAATGTACTTATATTTCATTCAATATCCAAAATTGTTCACCAAAATTATTATTCATATTAAAAAAATGTCATTTTAATCCACTTGTGTGTGTGCTGTGTTTGTTTTGTGGTAAGGTAATACATATTGATTTGAAATAAGTGTAGACACTAACACAGTCATATGAGAGTTATACGAGAGTCACAATAGTAATACAACTTTGTTGTTTGGTAATTAATTGTGGTACGCTTGATTTTGGATTGATGTCTGGTTTTATCTGTCTCTAAACCCCCAACATATCTGTCTCCACCCTGTATCCTTCCACCTATTGAATAAGAACATGTTTCCAATCCACTAACAGGTCCTCTCTTGCAGCGGAGGTGAATGGTGTGACACTCTCTAATCCCTTATCCCAGACTGCTCTGCTCTGCTCTTCTTGCTGCTGCATCTGGTTTTTGTTACACCCTCCTTATACACTAGAGCAGCTGCTTTTTGTTGTTGTTGGTCAAGTCAGAGCCGTAAAAGGACGATGCAAAAGGAGGTTTAACTTATTTTACTTTTTTTCTCTGATTTTCTTTGTATACACAATAAAGTGATATGAGACACTGCAAGGGGAACATTAAATGAACTAGATTTATTTATTTATTTTTGTTTGTTTTTTTAGCACATTGCTATGCTGTGGCTGGATTGTTCTGGGTGGTCACTATGGTGTTGCTAGGTTGTTAGTGTGTTCTAATTGTTTTTAGAATATTGCTATGCAGGGTGTTGCTTAAGTGTTTTGAATTATTCTTAGTGCATTGATATGCAGTTGCTAAGGTGTCCTGGGTGATTATTAGTGTGTTGCTATGCAGTTGTTAGGGTGTTGCTAAGACATTCTGCATTATTATTAGTGCATTGCTGTGCAGTTGCCAGGTTGTTGCTATGGTGTTCTGAGTGATTATTAGTGCATTGCTATGCAGTTGCTATAGGGTGTTGGTAAGGTGTTCTGAATGATTATTAGTGTGTTGCTATGCAGTTGCTAAGGTGTTTTGAGCGATTATTAGTGCATTGCTATGCAATTCCTAGGGTGTTGCTAAGGTGTTTTGAGTAATTATTAATGTTACTATACGATACGGATATGGATTTTTTATTGTTTAAGTTACAGCACACCTCCCCAAGAAGCTTGACAATATATGCATCACTTACGTCTATAGCAGACAGTTACAGGCTGAAGTATAACACTTAGGATTGCATAATACTTAGGGACTGGTTCAAATCCCCGACTCTATGAGCAATAGTAATAGCGATGCTTGCCTTAGCAAACACAATTATTAAACTTTGGCTGACAGAGGGATCCACAGCTGTTCGGAGAAACCACTAATAAAACAGGTCCATTAATCATGTGCTTGAGTTTAATCCCAGTTTCTGAGATTTATGGAGCTTTAATTGAATTTAGTTGGAGATCATGGGAAATCCGTTTAAGGAACAAGCGTAGCGCAATACTTTATGGAAAGTAACTTTGTATGGGGAAACATTTGGAGGAAAGTCTGTGTGTGTATTACTCGCTGAATGACTGGGTGGCTGTCCGTCTCTGTGTTTGTTAAAGAAATGTGGCCTGACCCATTTTTATTGCCCTTGTGATGAAGGATATTTTCATTATCGCAGCTGCCCAACTCACATTTAACACAACCTGTTTTATACTAAATATACACCTCCTCTTAGTCTGAGCAACTCACTCAGTGTTGCTTTAAAAAGGTAATTTTTTACCGTGGTGGTTATGTGACCGTGTTTGGCTTGCAGGTTTGTGTACCTCGAGTTTATAACTCGTGTCTCAATGGCTCTTTTCAAAGAGCACTCGTACACAGGAGTCATGACTTACGCACGCTTGGTAGAGATAGAACAGTGATCTCAAACTGAAAGAAGGGTTTCATACTCTGAGGTTGTGTTTGCATATCTCAGCACGTGTCCTACATCTCTAATGGATTTCATAGCCAGTAGATTTGCATACATGCAAATGTTTTTTTTTGAAAACTGAGCTTCATGTTTGTAGCTTGTATTTCGAGTTACAATTTATAGTTATTACTGCACCATCGCCACTATTTCTATTGCTGGTTAGTGTTTTGAACAAAACCCGAAAGCTAACTATTAAATTCAGTACAAGTTAAATTCAGTAAAACTGTTTATACTATGGACATGAATCATACTGCAGCTTTTTGTGTGATATTACTTTTCTAACTTTATTTTTTGTTTTTTTATCAGTTTAACAATAAAATAGGTATAATAATAATAATAATGGTTAAACTTTAATATATATATATATATATAATAAAAATTATATACACACACACACACACACACACAATAAATAAAATAATAATAGATAATAATAACTTTTATATAAACAAATAAGACTATTGTTGAGATACAGTAATGAAATAATAATAATAAAATAAATGAGACAATTGTCAAGATTCATTAGTACAAATAAATAAAATAGAAGAAGAAGAAGAAGAAGAAATACTATCTTTATATATATTAAAAAAAAATTGAAAATTGTTGAGAGACACAAGTGCTTTGGGTGTACAGCAATACACAATGAAGCACTATATAAATGCATTCTTCATTCATTCAGTAGGTGTGTAGAGCTATAACATTAATGTGGATTCATAGCTCAGATCATTTGATCTGGAAAGAATGCAATGAAAAATGTTCCTTCAGGATCTGAGAACAGTTTGAGACATTCTCATTTTTTATTTTTATTTTTATTTTTTCATCATTACTATCAAGTAAGCATATCTCACATAAAGAAGACATTATTTAGCAACGTTTTTGTGTGAGATAAAGTGGTCGTTTATGAAGCAGTTGGCGCCCCGGCTCTCGGGACTGAACCTATAAACTTAACAACCTTGTTTAAACATCAGAGCCCCTTTTCTTCTTGTGAAGATAAGGACAAACATGAAAAGTTGGTACAAAGGCGCATGCAGGACTACTTTAACACTTTAAAGTGGCAATAAAAAGTTTAGATGTGACACCCCACCAACAACTTTGTTCATCAGTGAGTGAGTCAAATTATGTCTGGCCCAAATGAATGTATAAAAAGGCGCGCCTTTACTTAGGAAATGGGATCAAAAAACTGTCGCTGCTGTTTAGAAACAGACGGAGACTGTGCTAATCAGAGCCGAGACGCCCACACACTCAAATGCGTGAGTCAACAGCAATCAGCTCCTGGGTTCAAACACCATCATGTTAAACCATTGCCGACCGTCCCGTTTGCTTGCTCCACAAGGCCTGAAATGGGTGAGGGAGGGGGGTAGATAGCGCAGAAGTGCGTGTGCATGCAAAAGAGATGGCTACTGCTTTCAGACCAGCCGTAGAGCACATCTAGTCCCGGTAGCGTCGTGACGGTGATGGGCTGGTTAATGATTTGCCAAAGCTAAAGCGCTCTGTTCCTGTTGAAGGGTTTATGTTAAATGCTGTTGTTAGTCCTGCTCTTGTGGACGCCATTGTGTGCCGCTGGCTGGTTGTTGGGAGCGAGTGAATGGGTTCGGTTGGGAGGGGGTATTTACAGTCGGTCATTAATTATACGATGTGTCATTTGGGGTCTTGTGAGGTTCTGCAGTCATTCACCTCTTGTATGGACGACTCACTGTAAATGATCCCTTCCTAGACTTTATTACTCACTAGCTCTTAGAACACAGTGGAAAATGCTATTCTGAGAAAAATCACAGAATCCAAAAGGTCTCAATTTCCTTTGGGCCTCATTACTGGCTAGGAGAAACAATTGGGATTTTTGGGTTCTCATTTGTCATTTTTATTTCCTGTAGTGTGATTTCAGCAATCGTAGATGTTGTCTGACAAAAAAAAACAGAAAAACAAACTAAATCACAGAGTTCAGAAAACTCATTTGTGATTTTTGTATGCAATGAAAATGAAAAATAAAGATGAACATTTGCATATCCATTTGTTCTTTCCGAGGAAGTAATGAGATTAAATGCACAGCAAAATGAGACTTTAGGTTGAGTGTCTGATATCTGTCCTATGAGAAAATATCTAGTGGAAGATAACCAAACGTCATCAAATTCGTCCACAACCAAATGAACTAAGCTATGCCATTTTTAGCTTTAGACTGATATATTAAAAATATAGTATATAAAATGATTTGCTATCTTATAAAAATAATCATATATATATATATATATATATATATATATATATATATATATAAAATTACAATTAATTAATATATAAAAATCACATTTTTATGTTGTCTATAATGATAATAATAATAATATGAAAAAGTTTAAATGACATAAAATTGTACAAATTGAACTATATATTTATTTTTAGAAAAAAATATTTTAGGAGTAACATCTGATACATGACACTTACATGAAACAATAAACGTGACTCAAGTCTCCTGAGCAATGATAGAGTAACCTGTGAGTAAGATTTTCTTCTGGGCACGTTCGGAGAAGTAATATAATTTGTTGTGATTTAGTCATGTGGTATTGTGTCGACGTGCTGCAGGTCGGCAGGGCTCGTGAACGTTTGTCGTGTTTGCGGTTGGAGTCATGTGTAGCATTTGCCTTTCCTGTTGTGTTGGTGTTGTACTGTGATTACACTTTGGCTGACAACCTCATCCATCCAGCAGACGTGTGGCTTCACGCCCAGTACACTGTTTACATCATCGCGAGGTGCTGGCCTTCTCCTCACTCTGATCCCCGGACAACATACAGAACGACATCTGTAAACTTTCTGAAGAAAATATCAGCAATGTTTTTCTGTGCTGTGCAGTTATGTTCTGGGCCTTTTTCAGCACGTTGCTATGTGGTTGCTAGGGTGTACTGGGTGGTAACTAGGATGTTGCTAGGTGGTTGCTAAGGTGTTTTGAGTTTTTTTTTTTAACACATTGGTATTCAGTTGCCGAATTGTTCGGAATAGTGACTGTCCTGTTTTGAGTGGTTGCTAGGTAGTTGCTAAAGGGATGAGTGTGGTTTTTAGTCCATTGCTATGCAGTTACTAGGGTGTTGCTAAGGTGTCCTGAGTGGTTTTTAGCACATTGCTTAGGTGTTCTGGGTAGTTAGTGAGGTTTTAGGTAATTGTTTGGGAATTTAATGTGGGATTTTCACAGTTACTATGGAGTTGCTAGGGTGTTTTGATGGTTATAGGGATGTTGCTAGGTGGTTACTAAGGTATTTTAAAAGTTTTATTTCATATTGCTTTCCACTAGCTGGACATTTTTTGGGGTGGTTTCTAGATAGTTTCTACTGTGTTTTAGTCCATTTTTAGTCTGTTGCCATGGGTTAGTTACTGGGAGGTTGCTAGGTGGTTGCTAAGGTGTTTTGAGTTTTTTTTTTTTTAAATACACTGATATTCAGTTGCAGAGCTGTTCTGAATAGTGACTGTTCTGTTTTGAGCAGTTGCTAGGTAGTTGCTAAAGGGATGAGTGTGGTTTTTAGACCATTGCAATGCAGTGGGTGTTGCTAAAGTGTCCTGAGTGGTTCTTAGCACATTGCTTGGGTGTTCTGGGTATTTAGTCAGGTTTTAGGTAATTGGGAATTTAATGCAGGATTTTGACAGTTACTATGGAGTTGCTAGGCTGTTTTGATGGTTATAGGGATGTTGCTAGGTGGTTGTGGAGATGTTTACAGTATTTTATTTATTTATTTTTTTCCATCACATTACTTTTCAGTTGTTTTGAATGGTTACTGACATTTTTAAGTGATTTCTAGACAGTTTATAAGGTGTTTTAGTCTATTTTTAGTCTGTTTCTATGCAGTTACTAGGGTGTTGCTAAGATGTAAAGTGATTTTTTTTTTTTTTTAGCAAGTTGCTTGGGCATTTAAAGTGGAATTCTGATGGTTGCAGTGGACTTGCTTGGGTGGTTACTAGGATGTTACTAGGTGGTTGCTAAGTGTTTTTAGCACATTTCTATTCTGTTTCTAAGTAGTTTTGAATGGTCACTAACCATTCTGTTTTTGGTGCCCTTTGCCATGCATTGTTTTTAGTCCATTGCTATGGAGTTTCTAGGGTGTTGCTAATGTTTTATTTGTGATTTTTATCATGTTCCTGAGGTGTTCTCGGTAGTTTTTTGGGCATTTGAAGTGAATTTGTTGCTGTGGAGGGTGTCCACTGACCTATTTTTGGTGCTTTCTAGGTTGTCGCTAAGAGGATCAGAGTATTTTTTTATTCCATTGTAGTTGCTAAAGTGTTCTGAGTTGTTTTAATGTGTATTAATGAGAACATCACTAACAGCATTGAATTAGCTTTGAGATAAAACATACAAGTTTTGTATGCTACCAAATACAAAATGTGACTATATTATATTTTATTAGATCTCTCAGATGAAAACAAATTTGACCTCCTTTAAGGGCATCTAAACAGATCAGCAAACACAAATTCCTCGACCCGCTCATTCCAGGCATTTCTCAATCCGTGATCCCGCTCTCCAAAAGCCTGCTGGGCTTCCAGCCTCTGTCTGTCTGTGTTCCTCTCTAATTAGTCCTGTACCCCCACCAACCCTAACGACCACGCGGGCCTTTTCCAGTGCTCCTTCGTATCCTCTAACTCAATTAACCCCAAGGCAAGATCACTGCCCTTCTATCCCTCTTTTCTCCCCCCAGCCTCCCCATCCCTCCTTCCTTTTGCCTTCAGGCTGGATTGTTCATTTAGGAAGTTCTCTCTAGTCCTAATGCGCGGTGACGCCTATTACATAAGTTAAAGAGGCTTCTTTCATTTCTTCTCCCGCTGTCCCAGCGTTCACCTTTTTCCCGAGCTGGTTCCGCTCTTTTCTCTTTTAAAGAGAGATAATTGATATGCCCTGGATTCATGATGATTCCGGTGCACGGCCATGTGTCCGTGCATGCTCATTTTGAGGTTTTCTTTGTGTGTGTGAGCTTTTTTTTATGTGCAGAAATATGAATGCAAGTGAGTGCATGTGCAAAGATGAACCTTCTCGGGTGAAAACAAGATTGAAGCAAAAGGAAACATAAATGCATAAGAATTGCTTGCAAAAAGATTTAGAATTTAAGTTTTAACATATGCATTTTTAATGCATTGCAATTACTTTAAAGCAGATGTATCTTTTCTTTCTCAGTGACAATTTAAAAGTTAACTTATACAGTGGCCCTGTTAAAACATATTGTACACTTGTGTCAGGCTTAAAATTTGTGAATGGCTTTGCATTAGATAACATATCAAAACAAGAGGCAGAAGATTGCACAAGCATACTTTTGTCAGGTTTTGAATGATTTAACAATAGATATACTGTTTGAAATTAAGGCAAAACACATTGTGACACTTTATGGTTGAGAAACATTAACATAATACATTTCACTTGTGTGAACTTAACACGTGCACTTAAATTCACCTTGTGACCAAGAACAAAATGGCTCAGAAGAGTATTGTTTAGAGAACTTTGTTCTAATGCAATGACATTTTTGGGATATGTGACTTTAACGTTAAGTGTCCAAATACTTTCTGGGGCCACTGCATGCGATGTGATGTGTGGTCTATTCATTGTCGTGTTTGTCTGTGGATGGATTGTGTGGTTAGTTTCCACAGGAAATGGCAGACAAGCTTCTCAGAAACACACTTGTGAGGTGCTTTCTCATCGCTGACAGAGAATCGTGTCCATATCCTGTGTGTGTGAGAATGTCAGTGTACCTACATGCCGGTCCTGATTTTAAACTGTTTTTAAGATTGAGATTAAGCTGAACAATTTAAAGCTTGCAGCTCCCATGAGGACTATATTGTGTAATTGACACTCAAGCAAGAAAATGTGACAATGCAAAATCACCACTAAAATGCTGGTTGTTAGGGTGTTCTGGGTGGTTTCTAGGTGACTGCTTATTGGCACAGGTCAAAAAAAATCCATCTCCAAGCCTTATTAATATTCTAGTCTCTATATTGTTTCACCCTTCAGTGTAAGTCTGTTGTACTGTGTTGTATTGTATTGTTTATTTTATTTACTTACATACTTAGATAAATTAAATTACATCAAATTATTTTTTATCTTATTTTATATTCTACCAGGTGATAAAATTGCTTAGAAAAAAAAATAAAAAAATCACATTTCTCCTCCATACAAACTGCATACTGCCACAACTAATTCAAAAGATTTATTATACAAAATATGATAAAACTATTACTTATTTCAATATTAAACAAAAAACTTATTTTCATAAGCAAACACAAGTTCTAAATATTTATTTGAAGTCACAATATTCATAGTATAATGTAATTTCTGTATAGTGTCATTTTAAAATAAAACTACGAATGATTGCATTTCTTGATGAATTTATTTCATGTTAAGTTATGAAAAGATCTGGTGCTTGTTGTTGAAATGAGAAAGGGTGGGAAGGTGCAGAAGGAGGGTGGAAGAGAAAGGACCATGCAATTATGGAATTTCATCCCTCTTTCTTTTGGAAACTTAATCTTCCCCTGCCTTTGGGTAAAGCCGAAGGCTCATTCAGGCAGGAATGTCAGGACGAGTTTTAGAATGTAGTTTGAGTTTGTAGCGAGAGAGCGAGAGCGAGAGAATGCTGCAGAATGTCACGGTGTACATTTACAATGGGAGAAGCAAATTTAACACACAAGATTGTAACACTCATAAGTTTGTATTATTTATGATTTTACTGCAAATGTCTAATATTGTCTTTCATTTAACAAAGAGGTCTGAAATATAGTGCCAGACCACACGTGTGCATTGCATTCCCAGCGTCGCCACAAGGGGCACTGTAGCACACATTAGCATTAACTGTCTTCTTGTACAGTCAGTTTCCTTTTTAAGTCAAATACTGGCGGAACAAAAACTAATTAACTTAAGAAAAACAATCAATATTTTATAGAATTGTATAGCTGTTAGCTTAATAATAACACTTTCGTTTGGTGCAAACACTTGAAACTCTCTATCTTGAGTACATGTGCAATGTCTGCATATTTGTGTAAAGCATGTTTCCATCCCTAAGTTCAAAATGTGCACAAAGCCAATGTTGTCTTTAATCAGAATCAGAACACGTTTTAAAATGCATACAGATTGTGACTGTGAAGAAATCGGGAAGCCCCTGACTGCCAGAGACACAGATAAAAACTTCAGGATGGAACACAGACCATGGGCTCTCGTTCCCTGCCCCCACCGAGCACCTCATCCTGCTCTCTCTCTCTTTCTCTCTCTTTCGGCACATTGCTGTTTGATTGCTTAAGCCCGGTGGTCAGACAATGGGCGTATAAAGAATGGGCCGCTTCCTTCCTTCCTGTTGAGTATTCTGCCTTGATGAGCAGACTGAATAGATCTGGGCTTCAGAACGGGGCATGAGCGCCGGGGCCCAGCTAAAACCAACAAAGAGACGCTCTGGGGGCTTTTCCAATTGCTCTGCTGCCTACTCTCTCTCTCTCTCTCGTTCTTTTTCTGCACAAATGCGCACTCTCTTTTTTCAGACTCTCTTGCTCTTGCTTAATGGGGGTGTCTCTTTGGATCTGAGGGTGTGTTAATGAAAAAGATTATTATTATTATTTTTTTTTGGTTTCAGTTTAGATTCAGCTGT
The DNA here is from genome assembly GCF_012432095.1 of Onychostoma macrolepis. Lineage (NCBI taxonomy): Eukaryota > Metazoa > Chordata > Actinopteri > Cypriniformes > Cyprinidae > Onychostoma > Onychostoma macrolepis. The sequence goes on from NC_081155.1 coordinate 41,722,977, forward strand.
GTTCAACAACAGGATGTTTTTTCCCTTAACTTTTTTATTTTTTATTTTTTTTAAACAGTGTTTGTTCTATTGTCTTTTTTATTAATTTTTTTTTTTCGGTTTGTTTGGTCTCCAAATGTGAATATGTTGTGTTTTTAAAATAATGCACCGTATTTTGACAGCCTGTTGACTGTGAAAACTTTTTTTTTTCTTAAGGTAAATTCATTTTTGGGTGAACTATACCTTTAAACAGTATCTGTTTGTTTTTTTTCTTCTTTTTTCTTGCACTGTTGTTTGCCTGTTTAGTCCTGTGGTAACCAGTCAGGGTTATCTCTCTTTGCCTGTGTAGCTTGTCCTCATTGACACTGTTAAATTTAGAATGAGGATGGAAGTAATCAATACCCTTTCAAAACATACCAAACATCAATAGACTGGTACATAACGTCTTCAACGACAAATTAAGTAACTTCCCATTGGTCTAATCCATTCCTTTTGACAATAACTAGACGTTCCGGCCTAGGCGAGCACTTAATACTAGTGTTAATTTTTGAGACAAAGTAAGTTCCGTCCCGTCTGTTGTCTGTTTATTGAGGTCAACCCTCCCAGCCTTTATCTGACCCATTTTTCTGCTCAATGGAGAAATCTATATTTCTCTAGAACTTGGCATGCAATTGCAGCTCTTTCAAAAGGGTGTCATTTTTCCCATCTATCCTTCTTTTGTGCTGCCTGCACCCATAACAACACATTTAGCGGCTGCTAAACACTCGCACGCAAAGTAGGAAACATGCGCGTGCGTGCTGTCACACACACACACACTCGCACTCAAAGGCTGCCCTGTGAGAATACCAAGCAGGTAGTTGAAGAGGCTTAAGAGGCGGTGAAATAACTGAGGGCCATTGAAAAGATGGTGAATACACAAGGGTTCGAATGTGGGGGTAAACTGTTGGCCCATTGTCATTTAAAGTAATGTCTTTAACCCTTTGCGGGGCTTTCTTGAGCAAACCAACCCCCCGTCGCTGCCCTGCCATTCACAGCTTAAAACAATGGGTGGGAGGCAAGCCGGAAAACGATGCACTCAAGCGATCGGGACGGTTTTGTTTTTCCACCTTTTGCCGCGTAAACGGGGAAGGGGGCTCATCCCTACTGAGGGGTGAAAGCTGGCTGCCTGTCACTCAAACCCTCGGCAAAATAACAAACATGCACCAACACGCTTTAACAACAGTGCGAATGCCAGTAGTGCATATCATGTCACAGGGAAGAAAATGGGAAAAAAGGAACAGACTTTTACTTTGTGACTATACAAAAGGAAGCGTACATGCATTGCAAGATCAATATATATTATTTTAAAAACATTTGCTGTAAAAAAAAGGAAAGAAAAAAAGTAACCTTGACACATTAAGCCACTTTAGTTTTAAAGAGTGATTCCCAACTGATGGTTTGTACTCCAAAGACCACTAAAATTGCAATTAACCATGACCATTTGCACAGACCAGTTAAACTTAAATGTAAGACACTTTATTTGGAATGTAAAATCTGGGACCTGAATTTGAGAACTTTAAAGTCATATTTAGTTTTAAAGTGATTTTACTCTTGCAAATAAAGTTGTGATAATGCAAACAGAGTTATCTGCGAAGTTTCAGCAATCAAGTTTGTTAATACAAAAAGGTTAAACATCGCAACTTACATGACCACATCCAAGCAACTCGGAGAGTGTCTGGGGAGCGAAAATTTCCTCAAAAGCAGAATTGATAAAGCATCTTTTGTATACCATATCTAATCTTAATATTCCCACAGGGCAGTTTCCATAACACGAGCGAGGATTGGAGGGAGCGTAGCAAACAACGGCTTGCCAACAGAAACAATCTCTGATCCTCCTGATGTCAACTAGTGGTTCGCATACTTCAATGATTAAACCAGTGCCAGATGTTTCCCATGGAAGTAAATGCAGCCAGTATCCGCTGCTGGCAGGGGAGGCTGGAAGTTACCCCTGAAGGCCTGGCTCGAGATCAGGGCTTCTTTGTAAAGGAACTGGGGTTGATCTTGATCTGAGATCAGTTTGTTTTTGGTGGTTCTATCAGACAAGCAGTTTGGAGTTCCACATACTGGTGTTAATTATTGGTAATCATAACTTGATAACTTAATTCAGTGTGACTATTACATGACTAAAGACTTGACAGGTTTTCTTGGTCAACCAGAACAACACAAACTAACACAGTTCTGCAATATTACAGTTGAGATTATGTGTCTCCAAATGGTCACGGTTAAAGCAAGATCATTCATGAAATAACAGTCAACACCAGACAATTCTCAATGTTGCATTTCTAGTGAGCTATATTAAACTTCATTTGATCTCCTTTGTGCAGGAAGATCTCATCGATAGAATCTCTCAGTAACGCACCTATTTTGCTGATTTGCCAGCGTACACTATCACTTTCATCGCTTTATTTTCAGATGACCTCGAAACTGAAGCTCTGTGAACATCATCGCTGTCATCATAAACGCAAAGTGAAACGCGACCCTGACAGAAGATCCATCGGGTAAACAAAGGCGACTGAAAACACAGTAGATTTTCTGAAATGGTTCTTTGTGCTCAAAGGCTAAAAACAAGGTCAACAGCAGGCCAGTTATAAAAAAAGAAAAAAAAAACCACAGAAAATGCATTGTTTAATTTCAAAACGTTAATATATTTTCTATTTTATAGTGAACATATGCATCAGATTTGACACCCTTGTTTTGCAGTAACAACAGAGGAGGTTTTGTTTCTCAAAGTTGGGGTGATGCCTATAAAGATGCCTTTCAAAATAAATATTACTTTATAAAATAATAAAACTTCAAATAAATATTTTTACACTAAACAATGTGTTGAAATTAGAAAATAAAGTTTTTCTTAGGGTCACTGTACAATTTACAAGTATAGTTGTAGGGATAATTCATGTAAGGTTTCTCTTCTATAAGGCAAAATATCAAAAGAGTGATTGATATACATTCGAAACGAATGTACAGCACTATACACGTTTTATATATGCATCATATATATGGATCTGTCAAGGTGCCTCTGGTTTGGCACAATGCTTTTCACAGTTGAAATATTATATGTACAAAAATAAAATCTCTCAGAAAAAGAGCTCATTTGCTAATTTACATACTTTGCAGATACTATTCACAAACAGTTAGTTAGAAGAGTCTGTCACCTTTATCAGTCATATTACTGAATGTCAATAGGGCTAACATTCTGGACTTCAGTTTAAAACGAAAAGGACAGGGGAAGGATGTTGCGACAAACTCTATCCCCCTTAAAGAGTGAAATAGAAAGAGAGAAAGAAGAGCAACAAACAAACAAACAAACCACTTCAAACCAGTTTTTGCCAATCCAATGTCACCTCTTGGTCTACAGTGCCAAAACTACAACAATTTGCGAATATTTTTCCACTGCTCTGGAGATAGTCCCAGATAAGGTTATCTTCCCAGTGCTACTCCAGGAACCGAGCCTCGTTTATTTCTCAACTCCTTTGTTCTTGCAGCGGCATCCTGGCCGACTGGTGCAGTCATAGCACGCCTGGCACAACGCCACGCAGCCCTTTGCCGGGAGGTAGCAAAACAGGCAGGGCAGGAAAAGTGCCAGGACGCTTATGGCCGTCCACCGCATGCAGCAGTGCGACTGGGTGCAAGAGAAGGGCTTGTCCGCGCACACATCCTCATCGTCGTTGGAGCAGTGGTAGAAGAGACCCTTGACGCAGCAGACGCAGGTGACATAGTCCATCGCTGTTGTCGCCGAGCAAAGGCACCTGCGGCCGCACATCCAACAGGACGGCAGGGTCCGAGGGCAGGTGCACCCTTCGCACTTGCAGCGGCCGCAGTCCTCGCAGCGATTCGAGTGCTTGCCGTCAGCGGCCTGGCCTGGGATCGTGGCCAAGGGCTTCAGTTCCTCCTGCTTCAGCTCTGAACGTTTAGGCTGCGCCCTCACCACCCGCTCGGCCGTCCCTCCTGCGTTTCCCAAAAGTCTTTGCTCCGACGAGGTGCTGCCTGTGCTGACCCTGGCAGTGCTGCGTGACCCGTCACTGGTGCCACTGGTGGATCTGCTCACACCGCTCCTTGGCGACTGAGGGGCTTGTTGAGGAGTCTGCTGTCCGGCTCGTTGGGCCCTCGGGGAGTTTCTATGCTCGGAGAGCTCAATAGAGGCGGTGGAAGTCGGGCTAGAAGACTGCAAGTCCGTTTTCTGCTGGGAGGCCGGCGGACGGGGTGCCACCGTTGGGCCCTCCGTGTACTCATTGCTGCTGCGGATGGTCCTTATCTGGTCCAGGGAGAGCACCTGACCCTCCCAAGGCTCTGAGTCCCCAGTCTGGGGTCTGCCAGTGTCACGCAAAGCTCGCAGCAAGCCAGAGGAGCCGCTGCCGCCATTTTGAGGTCTTGTCTCCATCTTTACTTTGAAGTGGGAACTCTCCGGCTGGCATTGAACACATCTGAAGTCCTATGGGAAAGGCAGACAGTTAAACGAGAGCGTACAGGGAAGTAAAATCCCATAAACTAACCATATGTAAATCATACAAACTATGCAAAAAGAAAAGGCAGATGGCAGGCTCCTTAATGCAAATCTCCCAACTACTCCCCACCTCTACAGCCCTAGAAGGCTGATCATTAATGGCACAGGCCTTTACCACCTGCAGCTATCAAGTTCATGGAACATCTAGTAGACTCAAAACCACTTTTGCTCTACAGCGTCTCGGGTGCTGCACATTATCAGATCAAGAATAAGGATCTCTTTGCAAAGTAAAATCTAACAGTTTATCACCTGCACAAGCATCATCTATCCTCAACCAATGTGTTCTTATATATATATATATATATATTCACACCTTATGAACGACAGTGTTTCACTTAACTGTACATTTATATTAACATCTTGCAAATATCATCCATGGCTTGCTTTTGGGGAATTATAAGGTACCATGTGTACTGAAATACAAATATCTGAATATTTTTTTTTTTTTATCGTTTTCTTTTTTTTTTTAGGGTTTTGTGTTTATTTTAACATTGCAAACACCATTCTCACTGTTCAGTTCTTGCAGAGCACATTAGAACTTGTTTGTAAAAGATGGTATAGGAAAAAAATAATTAAAAGTACACCCAACTTCACTTTGCTTCGTGGTACAAGCTATTATTTTAGTCATATGGATCCAAAATCATAAGCAAATGCAATTTTTAAAGAGCTTTATTGCACAACTTGTATATAGGCTAGACAGAGATCACAGTCTTGTACATGAATAATGCCGTCATAGTGTTTAGTTAAATATAAAAGTTTACAATTCACCATAACACATTTTCATAGTATTGTTGTTATAGTAAAATTAGAAATTTTTTCATTTCATCGTCAATTTTAATATTTAGCAGCTGGCGTGCATAGGAGTAACATGACGTCCACAAATTTATTATGACGTTATCAACGGGGGCGGAGCTCTAATGACAAAAACTTGTATACAAAAAATAAATAAATAAAATATCCACATGTGTTGAAGTGGGAAAAAAAAAAAAAAAAAAATACACATGAAACCATACATCTCCGCACCAGTTGAATTCAATCTAAATAACACTACCCCAAATTACCATATCAATGCACAATCTCTCTTTCCACGGAGAGGCCCCATCAGCAAAATGTCTGTTAAACATCTGTTTATCTCCTCACTGCTATTTAAACTTCTGATCTGGGTTATCAGCATGCATACTAACTTTATGACAATACTTAACTTGGTTGAACCTGGCATACAGTACAGAACCATTTTTTTTTTCTTTGCAACAGCAGCCAAAGTTTTATTATTAGCCTATTATAAGTAAAATAATTAGTGGAACGTCGTAGGAGTTCTTACTGAAGGAAAGAGAAACATACTGTAAGTATAGATTACGTTTATAAATGTCTAGTGACAACTTTAAATAATTGCGTCAAAATAATTAAAATGTATAAAGTTTTTAAATCTTTAGTGAGTCTTCGTATGGGTTTTTCATAATCGTGCAGCTGTAGATGACGTTTTTCAATAGCGATTCGCAACTTTAACTAAATGAAAAGTAAGTCAAAGTAAGCAGGCTACGCACTGAACAGATCCGTATGGCAACTATTTGCACAGCTGCAAGAATGGCGCGGAGCATGAGCACTGGAAAAAGTCATGAAGAACACGAAGAACTATAATATAAATGCACGACTAAAAAAACATAAGCAATAAACGAAATTAAAATAAAAGCCTGTCAAAATCCAATGCAAAAAAAAAAAAAAAAGTTGTAATACACGTCACTTACCGTGATCTCACCACCTCAACCCCCTATTTGTGTTGTGAAGAGTATATCCTACTAGTAGGAATTTCTCTTTGGTTAGTCCTCAGTTCATTGGGTGATTCATTCACAAAAATCCCGATGATAGCAAACACCCGCGCGTCCTCGTATTCGCCTACTTTCCGCGCAACTCGCGCGAAACAGTAACATCAGAATTTTATTCCAAGTGGAACACAGTGTAGTTTAATTTATGCTGTTAAACCGCTATTTATGCCAAAAAGAAAATAAGTTCCAGAATCCAACAAAATGAGCAGAGTTTACTGAAAAAAATACAAATAAAAAACGCTCAAGAAGACGCGTTGCGGTTCGCAAGTTGAATGTTTGGCTGCATGGCACACACTGTGCTGCTTTCAAGTTTTTCAGCTCTTGTTTTTTCTTCTTTCCGGAGAGGAGGTCGGGTTTATGCTGTAAATGGCGTCATGTGGAAGTGAAGGGGGTGAACAGAGTAGCTGTTGTCCCAGAGGATATATCGTATCCGGTCCCAGCTCATTGGCTCTACAGGACTCAACATTCACTCCCTGTGTCTGTGTGTGTGTGTGTGTCACAGAACACTAGCACACGGACGACCGATTCATTTGAGCGAATCGGTTCAATCGAATGATTCGATTCAATGAACCAATTCAAAGAGCCGACTCACCACTTCTTTTGAGTTATTCTTTAAAGGTGTTCCTACTGGGACATTTAGGCATATGTGTACTTTTACAGCAGATTCGCTGTTTATAACAATCTTTTACATTACGCTATATAGGTTATTCCCAATGTTGCGCAGTTCATGCAAATTATTCACCGACTTTCAGGTGAGAAATCTGGGTCAATTTTGAAAAGAATACGTTTCTGTTAGGGTCGTTTTATCGAAACCAAAATTATGCTTACAGTGAGCTAAATGTCAACTATAGTCTATAAAAGACGTTTTAAACAAACGTGTTTAAACATTTGTGTTGACAAGAAAATCGAAAATTGTTGAATTGCATATACAGTTAGCCTATAAAATATCAAGATGGTTATTACTAACAACAACAACAACAATGAATAATCCTTAAAAAATAAAATAAATACAAATAATAATAATGATAATAATTCTTTATTAACTAGAGGGTCACACCTCGCCCATAATTCTCAGCCTATTTGCTATCCCAACAACATTAGCTTTTAAACATTATTATTCCCCATTAAAATTAATTCATGTTGTTAATATTAATTGTTCTCGACTTTGTGATACAGGCTAGCAGGTAATGTTAACAGTTTTCCTCGTACAAAAAAATAATCCCTTACAGTACAGTTTGCTAATCGGTTCAACAGAATCATTTAAATGAATTTTAAATGAGTTCATTCAAAAGATTCTTTCGCGAATCGGATATCGCTACAGAGAAGAGAACACTGCCTCCGTCTTTCACGGCCTAAACATTTGCACAGGAGAGCTTATCTGTTGCTCAACCACTGTTGACACTTAAGTTTATAATTTTAACACTTTCTTTTCTTTTTGAAGGTTTTTAAGGGCAGGCCTACATTTGTTAGCGGTGAAGATTCCTTTTCTGCAATGAGTTCAAACTTTTCTGTTCTTACAAATCTAATCATATACCTTTATGCAGTTCTGGTCACCCATGTATGCATTTCATTAGTTCCCTTATACCTTTAATCCACATTTAAAAGTGCACATGCTGATTGTGCCTTAAATTAAAATCTAAATGACCTAATAATAATAAATTAAATAATAAATTACATGTATTATTATTATTATTATTATTATATTTAACTCAATGGAAATGAAAAAAAAAAGAAGAAAAAAAAAGAAAAGAAAAAGAAATCATTGGGTCTATTACTGCTCTCTAGTGGCATGAGAAACTAACAACAGTACCATGTTTATTCCTTGAATTATCACCAGAAATATATTTTAACTAGAAATGCACAGTACAGGATTACCTAAGCAGAAACAACATCAACATAGTAATATGAAAAACTCATATTCATAATGCTCTGATGTAAGTTTGGAAAATATAATTACATATTATTTAATTCTTAAATACAATAGGCAATATGATAAACGTAACAAAGTTGATAAATAAAAGAGAAAATGCAAACAAAAGTCTGATCCGCAGTTAAATCCGATCTAGCAGTGATAGAGGATGAAAGACACCAATACAACAAGTTTACTTAGCATGGAAATAGCTTCCATACAAAGCCACTTTATAATGTATGGACCATTGTGGGCTAATAGGAAGTACTCCCACAGGAGAATGTAGACTTCTTCAAGTACCCCCCTTGACACATTGTCTGTCTGTCTCTCTAGCAACTTTTCTTTAAAAAGGCTGCAAGGCAATAACAGGCAAGGCTGCTTCTGTGTTATCAGAAGGAGGGGGTGAACAAATGCACCTTGAGGTGGCCTCAAATGAACATGGAGAGTCAAAGAGGAAACGAGCAGAGAGTGAGCGAGTTCCCAAACCCATGAGACTCCACCATCTCCAGCTGAGCGGCCCCTATTGTTCAGGGCCTCCTTTTCACCAGCCAAAGGTGAAAAGGTAACTGACAGGGGGCTTTGTGCCTGGTCATGGGGACTCCCATTGCCCAAGAACGCCCAGATTCCCTTGGTCACACATTATCAATGGGGTCCATGAGGAAATGGGAGAAGGGGGTTGAACGGTGATGCAAGGAAAAGTCTTTTAGAATAAGACACATAACGAATAGTTGGGTGAAGCTCATGGAGACTGTCAAGAAATGTCTGGGTCGTATAAGAAATTATATATTGCTCACAAAATGAAACAAAACAGGAATGCCAAAAATAAAATAAAATAATAAAAAAATCATTATAAAATAAAAAATAAATAAAATAAAATAATAAAACAAGTAAAGAAAACAAACAAACAAGCAAACAAAACAAAATAATAAAACACTGGGCTGTCTGACTTCGCAAAAATACTTGTACCTAACTAGTCCTAAATAAGTCTTCTGGCATTATTTCCAAGTGTACCTCTTGAAAGAACAGCTGTCTTTCTCCTTTGGCTGTCTAATCGCCCCCAACCAAAGCCTCCCAAACAAAAGCTTATACACGTTTGTAAAGATAAAGAGGAAGCAGTGGACAAAATGCATACAGATGGTTTAGGTTTGAGCTAAGCTCAATGTGACATGAATTTGTGGGCTTAATAAAGTTACTTGACATTTTCCTTTCCTGGCGTCATTTATTTTTCCTCTTGTTCTGTGAGATAAGCTCCACTGTCACCTCAGGCTTTACCGTGGTTCAAGACAATTTAGTTGGAAGAGACGGAAATAGAGAGATAGAAGTTTCAATTACGTTCTGTCATTTATTGTAATGTTCTCTGTGGTAATGCAGAAAGTCTTAGACTTCTTCACAGCATGCCATTTCCTTTATTTACAGATGAGTTTTGCATTTGCAAGCATTTTTTTCTTCCTTTCGGAAATGTAAAAAAAATCGACTTTATTTTATTATCATGTTTTGGATAGCAACGTTAAACCAAGTTCCTCTTTGCAGTCATTTAAATACATTTTACCAACCCCTGTTATTTCCACTGGCATGCTCAATGTTGCTTGAAACAAAACCAAAAACCACAACGTGTCAATCTGTGCTCAGAAACACATGTTAGTCACAGTCGGTAACGTCTCCAAAATATTTGACAGATAATCACAGGAATGTCTGAGAGGATGTTTTATAAGTACAATTAGATGTGTTTGTAAGGAAGAGAAACCGTATATCCGTTTGCTCGTGTGTTGGAGTGAACCACAACGGTCGAGAGTGGGTGTTAAAGGAAAAGGAAAGAACAAAAAAAAAATGTGAAGAACGAGTGCAAGGATGCACATGCGGACACGGAGCCAAGTAATAATGACCCCTGGTGAGCTCTAGGCATCGGAAGGAAACACAGTGTGCCCTGTAATTAGGCATTTTATAATGTGCACCAAATTCTTTGATAATGCAACAAGGGGACAGTGGAGGGGGGCCGTTTCAAAACCACAATAGTTGACTCTGGAGCCAGTTAGCCCAATTAAAGCAGGTTATGCACAGTCATTATGCTAGGTCGGACAGATCTCGTAGGAAGTTTAGGCCTCGTATAAAGAAAAAAGTCTCTTGCAGCCTGGGGGCGAGCTGCATGGGCTTCGCCTGGCATCGTTTAGCTGTTCTCGCACTTCCAAGGAGGTATGCCAGATTTGAAGTAATGAAATCTTTGCCCTTGATTTGCCTGTGAATAGCATTGGCGATACTCTGGGTTTTGCTTTGATAGCAGGGTCACCTCTTTGACAGGTTCCCGAATGCCACATTTGGAAAGATAATTAGGAAAGACAATGGTCTGCAAAATGGGTTGAATAACCACTTCAGCTTAGCTAGAAATTACAGATGTTTCGGCACAGTTTGTGAGGAAAAACTACACTTGACTTTACAGAGCTGTTAAAAAACAAAGAGGAGTATTAGAGTATGTTTTACAAATGATTGCCGGTAGCCATTGACTTCCATAGTATTTGTTTATCCCCCATACTATGGAAGTCAATGGCTTCTGGCAACTGTTTGGTGACCAACATTCTTCAAAATATCTTCTTTTGTGTTTAACATACAGTAAGAAAAAACTCATACAGGTTTGGAACAACTTGAGGGTGAGTAAGTGAAGACAGAATCTTTATTTTTGGGTGAACTGTCCCTTTAAGTCTATGGGACTTTATCACTCATGTCTGTAGTACAAGGTTCTGTGCTGAGCTTTAACATTTATGGGGTTTGAAGCTTAATATATTCTGTTCTGGGAAATGCACCAGAAATGCAAGAAAATATGAAATAAAAATACATTTTGCTGAGCCTTTCATAAACGTAGTTGAGACACCAAGTGACTCTCATTGTAAAATTAGTCAAAACAATGTTCTTCTCTCTCAGATAAGATTAAATAACCAGCACACTGCAAACAATATTAAGACTTATTGCAGAGCATTTGCTTTGCATGAAAAGGAAAAAGTTGCATAAACAATTGTTAAAATCATTTTTTATAGTCAATATGTTCCACTTCTATCTTTGTATTGCCTCAATCTCTTGCACTTCTAAAAATGGCCATGCTCACATACAAAAATGACAAATCAAAACCTTCGTGTTTTAAATTCTGCATCCTTTGAATCCATGAAGTATCCATTGGATCCTTGGACAGCTTGTGTCCCCTTCAGACTCCCAAACACACAGTTTTTTTTTGCTCACACACAGTGGAGTGTTTTAGGTTCAGATGAAAACCATTACACAAATTTTGCGGTTCCTGTTTTTATATCCTCTTCTCCGGCAGTCATCTGGGACAAAGAAATGGATACTTGGCAAGCTCTTCTTCCTCCAGAAAAAGAAATGAATAACAATCCCGTCTCCTCAAACTGTGCTTCCGCAAAGAGCACTTTTCCAGATGGAACTCTTGACATGCAACACACACACACACACACACATAGAGAAACTGAAAATCAGTGAACCCACTTGAGGAGGTAAACAAATCTAATACTGATACAAAACACTGCAAATAAAGAAGAATGGAGCTTTTGATGCTGGAGTATTTTTGTTTAAATCACGGAGGCTTTTATAGTGGAGTGTAAAAGTCTGAAACTACTAGTTGAATTGTTTCTATTTTGCTCTTTATTGTAATGGAAAATATTTTTTTTGGAGTGCTTTAAGTCAAGTCAAGTCACCGTTATTTATATTTTGCTTTTTACAATGCAGATTGTGTCAAAGCAGCTTTACAGTATTAAAAAAGGGAAATAGTGTGTTGAAATAGTGTGCCGTTCTCCTCTGGCCAGAGTAGCCCAGCAGTTTAATTCTAGTTTGCAACAAAGTCAGATTGTGCAGAGGACTCATCTGGTTCCTGTGGTCTTGCTTTACATAAAAGGAATTAGAATAATCATAAAATCACAACAATAAAAACAAGAAATTTTAAAACTTTTAAAATGATTAAAAAATTTATTAAAATGAATCAAAGCATTTATGAATATAAAATAATTATATATAAAATACAGTGCAATCATTTCGGACATAGCACAGTGCTCATTCAGTAATTGCACAGCTAAACAGATTTTTGAGTAACTTTTTGAGATTTTTGAGAACAGTTTTGAGTCTGGTTTTAAATGTGGCTAATGTTTTAGCACATCTGATCTCTTCTGGAAGCTGATTCCAACTGTGGGCGGCATAATAGCTAAAAGCGGATATATAATGTAATCTCAATGTTTCTCTCTGATATCCCACAATATGCATAAAACATATTTGCTTGGAAACCTGGCAACAATTTATATAATTTCTAATAAAACATTTTGCATCACATTACAATTCAAAATATATAATGTAAACTGTTCAACTAAAATTAATTTACATTAAATACGACACCCGTTGACGTGAACTAGCTTCTGCAGTCGACCATAAATTGTGATGCTAGAGAAGAAATCCAACCTGGATTAGTTTAATTAGCTGGCCATAAAAGCATCCTGTAACTGTGGCCTTCAGCTTCAGGCTTCTTGTCCGGAGGCATGTAAAACCACTTTTCTTTCCCCCCACAAACTACCGTCCATTCATTCCATTTAATATTCCCGAAGACTGACAGAAATAACTCATTTCCTTTTGCACTCAGTGTGTTCCATGCTAGAGCCGTCATATCCATCATGTTAATAGGTTCTGATTAAATTGTCCATGCTTCCTAATAGCACAATGATTTCAGAGCGCACCCATGCCCCCCCCAAACCAAATAATAAATCAAGAGTGTTTACTCATTAAATAAACAAACCTAATCTCCATTTAAGTGCCTCATTTTACGGTGTAAACATAGCAGGGTCGAAGAACCGCCGCCTTCTTGCTCAACTTTTTTTTGGCCACGCTATGTTGGAATGCAAAATTTCTCGTTAAAATTTATTAAAAGAAAGAACTGTGTCTGCAGCTCGACTTCAGCCGTTGCGCACACGTTCGCACAAACTCTCTTTGTTTGGCTCGCAACGCGGCCGCTGGTTTACAGCCACACGCGGACACAGCCAAGCTTTGTTCTGCAGGCCGCAGTGGTTAATCTAGCCCCTGTATCTTTAACTGAGCAAAAAAAATTAACAAAAATCTCTCATACTTGCAGGCAGTTGGATCATACCATCAAATCCCAATCCAGGCCATAGGTGATTTGGAGCCATCAGAGTTTAATTGAGATTGATGTCCAGCGTGAGGTCTGGTCTCATTAGAAAACTGCACAGATGGTCGTAGGGAGGGAACATAACTCCTAATTCAGTCGCAATGTGAAGTAACGCTGAAATGTGTTTTGGAGGTACGTGACGAGACCCGGATCTTTGACTTTGGGGTAAATGTGACAAATTGACATGTCAAAAACACAGACTGGTGCTTTGGAATGGGATGGAGGTATGAGGCCACGTAAACAAGCAGGAAATGGGGGCCACTTTGGGTTGGATTCTGGCCTGACCCACTTTATGTCGTGCAGTGTTTCTGCAGTTTGTTTCTGCAACAATGAACTGCAGCTTTAGCAGAGTTAGACATTGTGACATGCTATTGTTTTGCTGTCAGTTGAACTGATGAAACAATACAAACGTAGATTGTGTCTCGGGGAAAAGCAAACAGAAGCAAGCAATTTCAAATGCATTACTAAAATAATTCTCTCTTTATGTTTGATCTTGGGGCTGTTATTTCAACATTGCATCTTACTTCAGTATTGCATCTTAGACTTAGAGGAAAAGTAACTCAAGTCTTCTCTTGCATTGTTAATATTTCACGGTCTTCAGAAATCGCATGGAAATCTTGTACACTAATCCCCCTCCCCACACAACTGCAAGCTGCATATTGCAGCAGCTATCAAATGCACCCAAAAGACCAGTTTAGGTCTTAAGAATGATAGATTGAGTATGAATTTTCTACTTTTATGTGAACTAATTGGTAATGGAAATAATATCTTAGGACTGAGGAAAACGTGACTCAGTCGACTACATAAAGCTGCTCGGATTTCTGAGCTCTCAAGCTGAATTTGTCATAAATCATTTTGAACTCTTGAGCCCACAGTGGTGATAACTTCTTATAAGTGTCATGATGCACAGGGCCAAATGGGAAAAATCAGTTTTTTTAAAAGTTTGGAAAATAATACACTAGTGGATCTGTTCAAAATATGCTGCATTGTGCATGGCAGTATTAGTATATATCCTGACCTGAACTCTAATCTTCCATATAGACAGATTTTTGACTTGAGGCAAAGTAGACCTATGCAGAAAATTAATTCAAATATTAGTATGTCAATTTGTCAAGAAGGAATGGGGATATAGAACTTAATGATTCCATGTCAACTCCGGTTTCTTAAATATTCCATAAACTATTATTCTAATACTTTTAAGGAATAAATATTTGGGGCAAGGTGATAATTTCAATAACAATCAGATTTAAAAGTGTGTTTGCACAGGACTTTTTTAATGACCTTTCACAGTCTTTTTAGAGGCTGCATAAATGCTGTCCTATAGCTGGCGTTATTCAACACAACAATACTAAATATTTAATTAATTTATCTTAATATAGTACTACTAGTGACACATAATATGTATCATTAGCTACTCTATGTCATATAAACAGGCAGTAATTAACAACACTACTTTAAAGGTGCCATAGAATGCATTGATACAATATTTAAAATTGTTCTCTGATATCTACATAGAAGGTATGTGGCTTAGGTAAGGGCAAAAATTCTCCAGAAACGGTTTTACATGTGCATTTACAACCCTAGGATTTCTCCCTAGAATGAAATAGTCTGTTATTGGCTCATTCGGAAGGGTCATGAATAATAATGTTGAGCTCTGCTCAGATTGGCTGTTTCACATTGCAGCTCATTTCAGTAGCTCACAGCAGGAAGGAAACACAGGGAGGAAAATATATATTTCAATACTTTCACAGTTATATCGTCGGGTAATTATACTGTATATAAAATGCAGGCATCAGGGAGCCGCCATCAATATGCGGGGCACTGAAACTGCTTTCAAATGCACGGTAGCTTTTTACTTTCACTTTCGCTTTCGAGATTCGCGATTGCACAAACTCTGTTTATACTATGGAGCGGCAGTACTTATCACACATTTTACAAGATCAGATGCTTGTCAGTGGTGCTCAGGATCTGTAAATCATTCGCCATCATCCTCAGTCATCTTTCCTTACTCTGTTTATGTGGTAAGTGAAATCTTATGTACTGCAATGTAACAGGCTACCGCTAGCAAGCAGCTAATCATGTTCCTTTAGTGGCTCGCGTTATTTTATCAGAACGCGTTATTTGCTTTCCGTGCCTTTCTGAATACAGACACCAACCCATCCCAGCACTTCACATCCGCTGCACTGCCTGGAACATAACATGCATTTCCATGATCTGCCATTTTCGCTGTTGTCCTCACTTGTTTCTTCACGATACCTTGCAGAACTTCTGATGATTTGGCTGTGCAGGTTCGGCTGGCGGCTGGCGTAGAACATGGGCGGGTATATGCAAATTTTGGGGGCGTAACTATTAGTGATCCCGACTATTACGTCACAGTCGGTGTTATGTTCTGATTTGCTTTTTTTTTCAGTGGTCTTTTTTATTCATGAGATTTACATAAGAAGGAGGAAACAATGGTGTTTGAGGCTCACGGTATGTCATTTCCATGTACAGAACACTTATTATTCAACTATGCCAAGGTAAATACAGTTTTCTATTCTATGGCACCTTTAAGTACCACAGTTATTTGTATACATGTGTTTGATTCACTAAAAACAATTGACTCAGAGTCGTTTGTTCAGCAGTCGGACAACACTGGTTGTGCTGTATGTATTTCATTCATTAAAAGGAACCGTATCGTAAGAGTGGTTTGGAAACCACAATGCACAGGTTGATCTGTTTTGATTCACTAACTGAAGAGGCTCAGTAGAGTCATATTCGTTCGGGAATCGGATTACATTGGTTACGTTCTATGCTTTTGATTCATTAAAATGAAATGGCTGTGTAGAGTGATTCTTTGGGAGCTGGATTGTGCTGAATGTTTTAGTTCACGAAGAGTAATTTGTTTAGAAATTAGAGTCTCAACTCTTAGTTGCGTTATATACATATATGTGTATGTTGAATGTTGTGTTGCATATGTGTGTCACTAATTTAAAAAAAGAAGCACATTAGCAGAATCCCAATTTCCCACATTTGCAGAATATATATGCATATCTAAAACTAAACATTCAAAAGTAACATTCTGATAATGTCCCATAATGCATTATGCAAATAATGCAAAATAGAACGTTCCCAAAACTAAAAACAAATAAATACATACATTTTTAAAACTGGACATTTAAAATGTTTAGAGAAATAATGTTTTCAAAGCTTAACAGGGATGTTAGTAAAATATTCTATTTTTTTTTTTTTTGTGTTAGATGGGTGTGTTAAATGTCATTTGGTTCTGGTATTTAAAAAAAATAAAAATAAAAGTACCATTTATTTTATGTGCACCACATTTTACTAAGAGAAATGTACCTTCACTCCACTGACAGCTCTACTAAAGACTCAACAGTAGTTGAGTTAGACTGACATCTGTAACCTTCAGTAACTGTGTTACTTCACACCTCAAGCACTCTGAGTTATGTTTCTGATCTTCTGTAAGATGGCTCTCATACATAACTGCGAGGCAGTCGTCAACAATGTTATTTACAAACAAGGTAGCTGGATGGAAATGATGTAGTTATGGAGCAACTCAGACCCAAGGCCATTCGCGCGCTACATTTCTGAGAAAGACTTATGTTTTAGGATCTGTTTGGCATTTCAGGCATGGCAGGGTAGACGTGTTAAAGAAAATGCCTCTTGATCAGCCCCAACAAGCCTTGGATTCTTGGAGAAAACATGGCCTGTAGGCATACTCTCATGCTCTCTTTCTGAATAGCAATTTCATTTTGGATATTTGCCACATGAATAGTGCTATCAGTATAATGTCGACATAAATCTAATCCTGTGTCAGCTCAACACAGGCCGCTTTGTGCGTGTCAGCTGTGGCCTTCACCGTAGGGATGGCTCTTAAAGAGAAATCTGTCTGAAAGATAGTGTGAAAGGCTTTCAGTGGGATACACACTACCCCAATCCCAAAAGGCTCTCACCTTCTGCCTATCCTTGTGTCTAAATGGCCTTTCAACACATCTCATGCAAAGTGTAAAATACAAGTGATTTAGAGGGCTGGATTCCACACACCTCCTTTATCCCCAACCCTTCAAAGCAGAGATAAAGGACTTTCAAGTGCAAATGGTGTTACAATTTCTGCTCTGTTTAGCCAGTTAAAGCTAAAAGCCATGCTTGATATGTTCTCCCCAAAAGCATGTGACAACTCATGCAATGTTAAACAAAGTGCTTCATTTGATCTACAGCACTCTTCAAAGCCAATATTGTCATGGACGGTTTCCATTAATGAGAAGTAAAAAGGGATACGATTCAGTCCCAGTGTTTGGCCAAAACTGAATGGGGAACAAAAAAAAAGAGTTTTGACATCTTTGACAGCAGCTCATTCCCTCTCAGTTTCAGATAATTAAGAAAAAAAATCAAAATCAAAAATAAATCACAAGATGTCTTAATAGATATTTTTAAATAATGTATTCCAATAAGATTTTTTTTTTGATAAAAATAAAACAAAATGATAAAACAATTTAAGTTAGACGATACAAATTAAAAACTGCAAAATCTTTTTCAGAATTCATATATTATTGTTATTACAATTTTTTCTTTATATGTGTATCTAGCAGTTTAGAAGTGAATTTAATGAATCAGTATTTAAAGGGATTATAAACGGAGAAACCAAAATTCCCTTGATCTTTTGACATATCAGAGGTAATTGTACCATAAAAAAATCCTGTAGCCTAAGTTTCAGAACTAAAAACTTTCTCATTAGTCCAAAAACAGCTTATATTGAAGGCAGTCTGTCAAAACGACAGCTTGTGCGAAATGTACGACTCTACGATGTAATAATGTGGATAAGCACCACCTCCGTAGAAGAAGATCAACGCCTGCTTCCACATCGCTGTTTGTTTAGCCCCGCCCACCGATTCGCACATGTAGTGTTAACGAGAGAGGCAAACGCAGGTCTACGCAAAAACCAAACGATAAAGATGCTCAGAAGACAACAAGACGCTCTGCAGTACCAAGTTGTGAAAAAACAGTCTTTGCATTTGCCTTCCTTCTGATCCCAACATTAGAAAGAGTGAATGTACTTTATTTTTAATGCAGATCCAAAACGCATCAGTAAAAACTCGGTCCTTTGTTCACTTCATTTTACCGCAGCTTCATTTACAAACAAGACACAATTTGACACGGGATTTTCAGAAAGACTACAAGCAGTGGCGGTTCTACATTGAATTACTCCCCGGGCGAGACCCCCTCTGAGCATTGAAATTTAAAAAGGGAGAAAAAAAGTTCGCCAAAAGGCAGATTCGAACCCTGATCGATCGTGTCGAAAGAAGTGTAACGCAAATTTTACCATCTGCACCACTGAATCTGACAACTAGTAACCGTCTTTTGCATATTTGACTATCCCAATCATACATTTGTGGGTGGAGTTAATGTAAATAGCCTCTGCCAGCAACATAGCTATTTGCACTTAAATAGACACTCCGATTTTTTTTTTTTTAATATTCCCAACAATTAAACAGTTGCCCACATAAAAAAAAAAACACTTCCCGCGCCCCTGGGTGTGACTGACTTTAGCCCACTTGTCCCACTAATTTGGGAGAGGTCAACTGTCCCCCGCGGCCGCACCCCCTCACCTTTCCACTTCTCACACAGCTTCTGTGCTCGGTACCTTCTCAACAAGCAGGCGCCAATTTGCCAATTCCCGCACAGTTATATGATAGATAATATGATAGATAATAGAAAACCGCTTAGCGTCGCAGATGATTTTTTTTTTTTCCAAGTGCTTGTGCCGCCCCCCACGTGTCATGAAAAAATGCCGCCCCGGGCGGCTGCCCCGTTCGCCCATGCCTAAAACCGCCACTGACTACAAGACTGTGCCGACTATATTGGATCCGACAGTAATGTCACAACACAAAAGTGTGAGTAACTGTTTTTATTAGGTGATCACCATTGCTTTGTCTGTTAAACAGATCATTTGATATGAGTATTATGGCTTTTTAACCTAAACCACAGCAGCGTCTATCTGTGAAGGATGTAGGCTGTCAAACATACACAACTATTAGCCAATCATAGTAGTGGGCATTTACTTTTGATTCTACAATCTACCACACCTATTCAAACAGCTTTCTGATGAGCAGGGTTAAAAATAGGACACAAAATAGCCTATTACTTCTAAATTATTATTTAAAAAAAAAATTGTTTTATATAAAAATCTTAATAATGTTATTATTGAAAATAAATAAATAAATAAATAAATAAAACATAAAAAACAGGCTGTTCATGACCCCTTTAAGTCAGACCACAAATTTACAATTATTTTTGCTTCAGTATGATTTAAATGTTAAGTTTTGATTCCAAATCAAAGGCCAGGGGTGTCTGTGTGTCTACATTGACAGTTTTCTTTCTCCTTTCGCACATCTAATCCCACAGCTTTGGATGTGATATATGTCTTCACTTCCGTCCACTTGTCAGAACCTCTATAACACCCGTCACAAGAGAACATGATAGATTCTGTAAATCCCATCAAAGGCGAACCTTACAGTGACAATGTATCGTAACTTGAGAAAGAGTGACATGTACTAAAGCCTTTGAATTAAATAGAGTAAACTCCAGTCCATAAGCGGACAATTATACCATCACTGAATGAAAATAAGCTCTTGATCTTGCAGTGATACATTATCTGCCCTTTAGGATCTTATACAGGACCTTTTTAAAGCTTTCAAGCTTCAAAATGTCACAAAAAGCACCATAACAGAAGTCTATATGACCTTTGTACTGTCTTCTTCAGTCATACGGCAGAGGAATAATTGTGAGAGGAATAAATCTTCATGTAAGCCATTATTCCCTATTAAAATCTTGCCCTTCATTGTCTGCATCCATTCAGATATAGCGTCTTTATGTCAGGTTTGAAGACAATTTAAATTTGAATTTCAGTCTACTTCTCACACAAAGCATATGACCTCACGTCATACATTTGATGAGTCATATGGACTATATGTTCTTAATTGTCATTTTGGAGCTCTACAAGTTCCTTTTTACTTTAATTATATGAAAATGAGTGGCCAGTGCATTCTTCAACATTCTCCTGTGGTTTTCTACTTAAAAAAAGTTTAAATTGCACAAGCATTGGTAGTTCCTGATCACCTTCTCATTTACTTTTTGCGACTTACATGTCGCTGGGGTATATTTGTAGCAATAGCCAAAAATACAATGTTTGGGTCAAAATTATCTAAGAACTAAATTTCTTACCGTAAATGTATCAAAATGTAGTTTTTGATTAGTAATATGCATTGCTAAGAACTTCATTTGGACAACTTTAAAGGCGATTTTCTAAATATTTTGATTTTTTTTGCACCCTCAGATTCCAGATTTTCAAATAGTTGTATCTCGGCCAAATATTGTCAGATCCTAACAAACCATACATCAATGGTAAGCTTATTTATTCAGCTTTCAGATGATGTATAAATCTCAATTTCTAAAAATTTCTAAATTGACACTTAAGACCGGTTTTGTCATCCATGGTCACATATAGTGTTATTAAATAGAAATCCTTGACAGCCTCAATGCTGCATTCCACTTGACATTAAATAAACATCAGGGCCACTCGAGGCTCTTTAATCATTTAATGACAAAACAGTCTTTTTTTGAATGCAAATATTCTTTGTATTTAGCCACAGAAAGAGAACATACCTCATGGGTAACTGTGTGAATAGATATATTGCGCCACTGTACAAACACGTTGTTATAAAATACAAAAATGTTATAACTTTAACAAATAATCATAAAAATTTCGACATGTAGTATTCAATATTTTATGTACATAAGTAAATTTGTCATTTAGAGCAAGTCATAAGAAAATAACTTTTAACCATGCAGTTAATTTAACCATAGGTTTTTTTTTTTTTTTGGGGTATTTCTATTTCTGCTATTGATCTCACTTATAGAATTACTTTCCTTTGTTTAACTTTTTGTAGTTGGTTTGATTCATTCATAGTAACTCATGTTTTTTGGCTCAAATATAATTTTTTTTTTTTTTTAGATGTTACCACACTTATATATGAGCAGTGTGTTTCAAACAGTTTTATTCATACTTCAAGCCCAGGCTAGAATTCATCCTGAAATGATTTTCACATTTCATGGCTAATTTTCTCTATTGTAAAATTTAACATTAAGGCTCAAAAGAAATAATAATAGTGAAATATTGGTCGACTAGATCTCCTGCACAAATTGCTTTATAAAGCCAAGAGTGTTGCTGCATGAGGTCATTTTAGTTCCCTAGTCCTGCCTAGAAATAAGCTAGAAATTATTTAAAAAAAATTCTGATTCAGAGCTGTGATGAGATCTGTCATTGCCATGACAACCGTCTGCAGAGGAATGGCCCTGCACTGGTGTTATGAAAACTGTGAAACTAATGATGTGCTAAATTTAGTGGGAGCGTGTTGTGTGAAAGGCTCCTATAAACTGTAATTCAGCTGGGAAAGGAAAGGAAACACCCCGGGAAGAGTGCAAAGCAGTTGTTAGATCAGCTGTGCCAATTGTTGGCTACTTGCAATACGCCATACATTGTTAAAATGCAGCAGTGTTTTCATTACAGTGATGTGTGATGAGTGTTGTAAACCCCATATGTCAGGTCACTGCGACAAGTGCTGTTGCCTTTAACCATAAAAAGGCTAAAACAAATTATCTTCAAGGAATAGCTCACCCAAGAATAACAAATGTATATTTTCTCTCATATAACAGCAGGAACAGAAGAAATTTAGGTCATTATTAAAGGAAAACCGATCCTTCATGTCATTTAACTGACAACTAAAGGTTTGTATGTATGTATGTATGTATGTATTTACTTATTTTATGTGATTAAATGTGAAATTTCAGGAGCTTTAATAACTTCAATTTCTGTCTGTTTCTTACACAAAACTGTCATAAACCAAAATCATATAGTGAGTTAGTGTGACTACATTAGTGACGTGACATGTGGCCAAGTATGGTAACCCATACTCGGAATTTGTGCTCTGCATTTATCCCATCCAAAGTGCACACACACAGCAGTGAACACACACATTGTGAACACACACCCGGAGCAGTGGGCAGCCATTTATGCTGCGGCGCCCGGGGAGC